>NC_092374.1:96247160-96592087 GCF_030028105.1 Mobula birostris
CCCCACCCACCTGCCCCTTCACCTGGTCTCACCCATCTCCCCTCCCACACAAACCTTCCCTTCACCTGGTCTCACCCATCTTCCCCCCCACCCACCTTCTCCTTCACCTGGTCTCACCCATCTCCGCCACCCACCCACCCACCTTCCCCTACACCTGGTTTCACCCATCTCCCCCACCCACCCACCTTCCCCTACACCTGGTCTCACCCATCTCCCCCACCCACCCACCTTCCCAGACACCTGGTCTCACCCATCTCCCCCACCCACCCTCCCCTACACCTGGTCTCACCCATCTCCCCCACCCACCCTCCCCTACACCTGGTCTCACCCATCTCCCCCACCCACCCACATTCCCCTACGCCTGGCCTCACCCACCTCCCCCACCCACCCACCTTGCCCTTCACCTGGTCTCAGCCATCTCCCACCCACCGACCTTCCCTTCACCTGGTCTCACCCATCTCCCCTTTCACACCCACCTTCCCTTTCACCTGGTCTCACCCATCTCCGCCACCCACCCACCCACCTTCCCCTACACCTGGTCTCACCCATCTCCCCCACCCAACTTCCCCTTCACCTGGTCTCACCCATCTCCCCTCCCACACCCACCTTCCCTTCACCTGGTCTCACCCATCTTCACCCCCACCCACCTTCCCTTCACCTGGTCTCACCCATTTCCCCCCCACCCACCTTCTCCTTCACCTGGTCTCAGTCATCTCCGCCACCCACCCACCCACCTTCCCCTGCACCTGGTCTCACCCATCTCCCCCACCCACCTTCCCCTCCACCTGGTCTCATCCATCTCCCCTCCCACACACACCTTCCCTTCACCTGGTCTCACCCGTCTTCCCCCCCACCCACCTTCCCTTCACCTGGTCTCACCCATCTTCACCCCCACCCACCTTCCCATCACCTGGTCTCACCCATCTTCCACCCCACCCACCTTCTCCTTCACCTGGTCTCACCCATCTCTGCCACCCACCCACCCACCTTCCCCTACACCTGGTCTCACTTATCTCCCCCACCCACCCACCTTCCCCTACACCTGGTCTCACCCATCTCCCCCACCCACCCACCTTCCCAGACAACTGGTCTCACCCATCTCCCCCACCCACCTTCCCCTACACCTGGTCTCACCCATCTCCCCCAGCCACCCACATTCCCCTACACCTGGTCTCACCCACCTCCCCCACCCACCCACCTTCCCCTTCACCTGGTCTCACCCTTCTCCTCCCCCACCCCCCTTCCCTTTCACCTGGTCTCACCCATCTCCCCTCCCACACCCACCTTCCCTTTCACCTGGTCTCACCCATCTCCGCCTCCCACCCACCCACCTTCCCCTACACCTTGTCTCACCCATCTCCCCCACCCACCCACCTTCCCCTACACCTGGTCTCACCCATCTCCCCCACCCACCCACCTTCCCATACACCTGGTCTCACCCATCTCCCCCACCCACCTTCCCCTACACCTGGTCTCACCCATCTCCCCCACCCACCCACCTTTCCCAACACCTGGTCTCACCCACCTCCCCCCCACCGACCTTCCCTTCACCTGGTCTCACCCATCTCCCCCACTCACCCACTTTCCCTTCACCTGGTCTCACTCATCTCCCCACCACCCACCTTCCCTTCACCTAGCCCCCATCCACCTTCTCCTTCACCTGGTCTCAACCTTCCCCTCCCCCACCCCCCTTCCCTGTCACCTGGTCTTACCAATCTCCCCTCCCACACCCACCTTCCCTTTCACCTGGTCTCACCCATCTCCGCCACCCACCCACCCACCTTTCCTTCACCTGGTCTCACCCATCTTTCCCCCCACCCACCTTCCCTTTCACCTGGTCTCACCCATCTCCCCTCCCACACCCACCTTCCCTTTCACCTGGTCTCACCCATCTCCGCCACCCACCCACCCACCTTCCCCTACACCTGGTCTCACCAATCTCCCCCACCAACCTTCTCCTTCACCTGGTCTCACCCATCTCCCCTCCCACACCCACCTTCCCTTCACCTGGTCTCACACATATTCCCCCCCACCCACCTTCCCTTCACCTGGTCTCACCCATCTTCCCCCCCACCCACCTTCTCATTCACCTGGTCTCACCCATCTCCGCCACCCACCCACCCACCTTCCCCTACACCTGGTCTCACCCATCTCCCCCACCCACCCACCTTCCCCTACACCTGGTCTCACCCATTTGTCCCACCCACTCACCTTCCCATACACCTGGTCTCACCCATCTCCCCCACCCACCTTCCCCGACACCTGGTCTCACCCATCTCCCCCACCCACCTTCCCCTTCACCTGGTCTCACTCATTTCTCCCACCCACCCCCTTCCCCTTCACCAGGTCTCACCCATCTCCCCCACCCACCCACCTTCCCATACACCTGGTCTCACCCATCTCCTCAACCCACTTTCCCCGACACCTGGTCTCACCCATCTCCCCCACCCACCTTCCCCTTCACCTGGTCTCACTCATCTCTCCCACCCACCCCCTTCCCCTTCACGAGGTCTCACCCATCTCCCCCACCCACCCACCTTCCCCCACACCTGGTCTCACCCATCTCCCCCACCCACCCACCTTCCCCTTCACCTGGTCGCACCCATCTCCCACCCACCGACCTTCCCGTCACCTGGACTCACCCATCTCCCCCACTCACCGACTTTCCCTTCACCTGGTCTCACTCATCTCCCCGCCACCCACCTTCCCTTCAGCTAGCCCCCATCCACCTTCTCCTTCACCTGGTCTCACCCTTCTCCTCCCCCACCCCCCTTCCCTTTCACCTGGTCTCACTCATCTCCCCTCCCACACCCACCTTCCCTTTCACCTGGTCTCACCCATCTCCCCCACCCACCTTCCCCTTCACCTGGTCTCACCCATCTCCCCTCCCACACCCACCTTCCCTTCACCTGGTCTCACACATCTTCCCCCCACCCACCTTCCCTTCACCTGGTCTCACCCATCTTCCTCCCCACCCACCTTCTCATTCACCTGGTCTCACCCATCTCCGCCACCCACCCACCCACCTTCCCCTACACCTGTTCTCACCCATCTCCCCCACCCACCCACATTCCCCTACACCTGGTCTCACCCATTTCTCCCACCCACCCACCTTCCCATACACCTGGTCTCACCCATCTCCCCCACCCACCTTCCCCTTCACCTGGTCTCACTCATCTCTCCCACCCACCCACCCCCTTCCCCTTCACCAGGTCTCACCCATCTTCCCCACCCACCCACCTTCCCCCACACCTGGTCTCACCCATCTCCCCCACCCACCCACCTTCCCCTTCACCTGGTCTCACCCATCTCCCACCCACCGACCTTCCCTTCACCTGGACTCACCCATCTCCCCCACTCACCCACTTTCCCTTCACCTGGTCTCACTCATCTCCCCGCCACCCATCTTCCCTTCAGCTAGCCCCCATCCACCTTCTCCTTCACCTGGTCTCACCCATCTCCCACCCACCGACCTTCCCTTCACCTGGACTCACCCATCTCCCCCACCCACCTTCCCCTTCACCTGGTCTCACCCATCTCCCCTCCCACATGCACCTTCCCTTCACGTGGTCTCACCCATCTCCCCCACCCACCCACCTTCCCATACACCTGGTCTCACCCATCTCCCCCACCCACTTTCCCCTACACCTGCTCTCACCCATCTCTCCCACCCACCTTCCCCTTCACCTGGTCTCACTCATCTCTCCCACCCACCCCCTTCCCCTTCACCAGGTCTCACCCATCTCCCCCACTCACCCACTTTCCCTTCACCTGGTCTCACTCATCTCCCCACGACCCACCTTCCGTTCACCTTGCCCCCATCCACCTTCTCCTTCACCTGGTCTCACCTTCTCCTCCCCCAACCCCCTTCCCTTCACCTGGTCTCACCCATCTTCCCCCCCACCCACTTTCCCTTCACCTGGTCTCACCCATCTTCCCCCCCACCCACCTTCTCCTTCACCTGGTCTCACCCATCTCCGCCACCCACCCACCCACCTTCCCCTACACCTGGTCTCACCCATCTCCCCCACCCACCTGCCCCTTCACCTGGTCTCACCCATCTCCCCTCCCACACAAACCTTCCCTTCACCTGGTCTCACCCATCTTCCCCCCCACCCACCTTCTCCTTCACCTGGTCTCACCCATCTCCGCCACCCACCCACCCACCTTCCCCTACACCTGGTTTCACCCATCTCCCCCACCCACCCACCTTCCCCTACACCTGGTCTCACCCATCTCCCCCACCCACCCACCTTCCCAGACACCTGGTCTCACCCATCTCCCCCCCCACCCACCCTCCCCTACACCTGGTCTCACCCATCTCCCCCACCCACCCTCCCCTACACCTGGTCTCACCCATCTCCCCCACCCACCCACATTCCCCTACGCCTGGCCTCACCCACCTCCCCCACCCACCCACCTTGCCCTTCACCTGGTCTCAGCCATCTCCCACCCACCGACCTTCCCTTCACCTGGTCTCACCCATCTCCCCTTTCACACCCACCTTCCCTTTCACCTGGTCTCACCCATCTCCGCCACCCACCCACCCACCTTCCCCTACACCTGGTCTCACCCATCTCCCCCACCCAACTTCCCCTTCACCTGGTCTCACCCATCTCCCCTCCCACACCCACCTTCCCTTCACCTGGTCTCACCCATCTTCACCCCCACCCACCTTCCCTTCACCTGGTCTCACCCATTTCCCCCCCACCCACCTTCTCCTTCACCTGGTCTCAGTCATCTCCGCCACCCACCCACCCACCTTCCCCTGCACCTGGTCTCACCCATCTCCCCCACCCACCTTCCCCTCCACCTGGTCTCATCCATCTCCCCTCCCACACACACCTTCCCTTCACCTGGTCTCACCCGTCTTCCCCCCCACCCACCTTCCCTTCACCTGGTCTCACCCATCTTCACCCCCACCCACCTTCCCATCACCTGGTCTCACCCATCTTCCACCCCACCCACCTTCTCCTTCACCTGGTCTCACCCATCTCTGCCACCCACCCACCCACCTTCCCCTACACCTGGTCTCACTTATCTCCCCCACCCACCCACCTTCCCCTACACCTGGTCTCACCCATCTCCCCCACCCACCCACCTTCCCAGACAACTGGTCTCACCCATCTCCCCCACCCACCTTCCCCTACACCTGGTCTCACCCATCTCCCCCAGCCACCCACATTCCCCTACACCTGGTCTCACCCACCTCCCCCACCCACCCACCTTCCCCTTCACCTGGTCTCACCCTTCTCCTCCCCCACCCCCCTTCCCTTTCACCTGGTCTCACCCATCTCCCCTCCCACACCCACCTTCCCTTTCACCTGGTCTCACCCATCTCCGCCTCCCACCCACCCACCTTCCCCTACACCTTGTCTCACCCATCTCCCCCACCCACCCACCTTCCCCTACACCTGGTCTCACCCATCTCCCCCACCCACCCACCTTCCCATACACCTGGTCTCACCCATCTCCCCCACCCACCTTCCCCTACACCTGGTCTCACCCATCTCCCCCACCCACCCACCTTTCCCAACACCTGGTCTCACCCACCTCCCCCCCACCGACCTTCCCTTCACCTGGTCTCACCCATCTCCCCCACTCACCCACTTTCCCTTCACCTGGTCTCACTCATCTCCCCACCACCCACCTTCCCTTCACCTAGCCCCCATCCACCTTCTCCTTCACCTGGTCTCAACCTTCCCCTCCCCCACCCCCCTTCCCTGTCACCTGGTCTTACCAATCTCCCCTCCCACACCCACCTTCCCTTTCACCTGGTCTCACCCATCTCCGCCACCCACCCACCCACCTTTCCTTCACCTGGTCTCACCCATCTTTCCCCCCACCCACCTTCCCTTCACCTGGTCTCACCCATCTTCCCCCCCACCCACCTTCAGCTCCACCTGGTCTCACCCATCTCCGCCACCCACCCACCCACCTTCCCCTACACCTGGTCTCACCCATCTCCCCCACCCACCCACGTTCCCCTACACCTGGTCTCACCCATCTCCCCCCCACCCACCCACGTTCCCCTACACCTGGTCTCACCCATCTCCCCCCCACCCACCTTCCCTTCACCTGGTCTCACCCATCTCCCCCACCCACCCACCTTCCCCTTTGCTGGTCTCACACATATCCCCCCCACCACCCACCTTCCCCTTCATCTGGTCCCACCCATCTCCCCCACCCACCCACCTTCTCCTTCACCTGCTCTCACCCATCTCGGCCCCCTCCCACCTTCCCCTTCACCTGGTCTCACCCATCTCCCCCCCCCACCCACCTTCCCTTCACCTGGTCTCACCCATCTCCGCCACCCACCCACCCACCTTCCCCTACACCTGGTCTCACCCATCTCCCCCACCCACCCACCTTCCCCTACACCTGGTCTCACCCATCTCCCCCCCACCCACCTTCCCTTCACCTGGTCTCACCCATCTCCCCCACCCACCCACCTTCCCCTTTGCTGGTCTCACACATATCCCCCCCACCACCCACCTTCCCCTTCATCTGGTCCCACCCATCTCCCCCACCCACCCACCTTCTCCTTCACCTGCTCTCACCCATCTCGGCCCCCTCCCACCTTCCCCTTCACCTGGTCTCACCCATCTCCCCCCCCCCACCCACCTTCCCTTCACCTGGTCTCACTCATCTCCCCCACCCTCCCACCTTTCCTTCACCTGGTCTCACCCATCTCCCCCCCCACCCACCTTCCCTTTCACCTGGTCTCACCCATCTCCCCTCCCACACCCACCTTCCCTTTCACCTGGTCTCACCCATCTCCGCCACCCACCCACCCACCTTCCCCTACACCTGGTCTCACCAATCTCCCCCACCCACCTTCTCCTTCACCTGGTCTCACCCATCTCCCCTCCCACACCCACCTTCCCTTCACCTGGTCTCACACATCTTCCCCCCCACCCACCTTCCCTTCACCTGGTCTCACCCATCTTCCCCCCCACCCACCTTCTCATTCACCTGGTCTCACCCATCTCCGCCACCCACCCACCCACCTTCCCCTACACCTGGTCTCACCCATCTCCCCCACCCACCCACATTCCCCTACACCTGGTCTCACCCATTTCTCCCACCCACCCACCTTCCCATACACCTGGTCTCACCCATCTCCCCCACCCACCTTCCCCTTCACCTGGTCTCACTCATCTCTCCCACCCACCCACCCCCTTCCCCTTCACCAGGTCTCACCCATCTTCCCCACCCACCCACCTTCCCCCACACCTGGTCTCACCCATCTCCCCCACCCACCCACCTTCCCCTTCACCTGGTCTCACCCATCTCCCACCCACCGACCTTCCCTTCACCTGGACTCACCCATCTCCCCCACTCACCCACTTTCCCTTCACCTGGTCTCACTCATCTCCCCGCCACCCATCTTCCCTTCAGCTAGCCCCCATCCACCTTCTCCTTCACCTGTTCTCACCTATCTCCCACCCAGCGACCTTCCCTTCACCTGGACTCACCCATCTCCCCTCCCACACGCACCTTCCCTTCACCTGGTCTCACCCATCTCCCCCACCCACCCACCTTCCCATACACCTGGTCTCACCCATCTCCCCCACCCACTTTCCCCTACACCTGCTCTCACCCATCTCTCCCACCCACCTTCCCCTTCACCTGGTCTCACTCATCTCTCCCACCCACCCCCTTCCCCTTCACCAGGTCTCACCCATCTCCCCCACTCACCCACTTTCCCTTCACCTGGTCTCACTCATCTCCCCACCACCCACCTTCCCTTCACCTAGCCCCCATCCACCTTCTCCTTCACCTGGTCTCACCTTCTCCTCCCCCAACCCCCTTCCCTTTCACCTGGTCTCACCCATCTCCCCTCCCACACCCACCTTCCCTTTCACCTGGTCTCACCCATCTCCCCCACCCCCTCCACCCACCATCCCCTACACCTGGTCTCACCCATCTGCCCCACCCACCTTCCCCTTCACCTGGTCTCACACATCTGCCCTCCACCACCCACCTTCCCCTTCACCTGGTCTCACCCATCTCCCCCACCCACCCACCTTCTCCGTCACCTGCTCTCACCCATCTCCCCCCCCTCCCACCTTCCCCTTCACCTGATCTCACCTATCTACCCCCCCCCACCCACCTTCCCTTCACCTGGTCTCACCCTTCTACCCCACGCACCCACCTTCCCCTTCACCTGGTCTCACCCATCTCCCCCACCCACCTTCCACTTCACCTGGTCTCACCCATCTCCCCCACCCTCCCACCTTCCCTTCACCTGGTCTCACCCATCTCCCCCCCCACCCACCTTCCCTTTCACCTGGTCTCACCCATCTTCCCTCCCACACCCACCTTCCCTTTCACCTCGTCTCAACCATGTCCGCCACCCACCCACCCACCTTCCCCTACACCTGGTCTCACCCATCTCCCCCACCCACCTTCTCCTTCACCTGGTCTCACCCATCTCCCCTCCCACACCCACCTTCCCTTCACCTGGTCTCACCCATCTTCCCCCCCACGCACCTTCCCTTCACCTGGTCTCACCCATCTCCCCTCCCACACCCACCTTCCCTTCACCTGGTCTCACCCATCTTCCCCGCCACCCACCTTCCCTTCACCTGGTCTCACCCATCTTCCCCCCCACCCACCTTCTCCTTCACCTGGTCTCACCCATCTCCGCCACCCACCCACCCACCTTCCCCTACACCTGGTCTCACCCATCTCCCCCACCCACCCACCTTCCCCTACACCTGGTCTCACCCATCTCCCCCAACCACCTTCCCCGACACCTGGTCTCACCCATCTCCCCCACCCACCTTCCCCTTCACCAGGTCTCACTCATCTCTCCCACCCACCCCCTTCCCCTTCACCATGTCTCACCCATCTCCCCCACCCACCAACCCACCTTCCCCTACACCTGGTCTCAGCCATCTTTCCCCCAACCCACCTTCCCTTCACCTGGTCTCACCCATCTTCCCCCCCACCCACTTTCCCCTTCACCTGGTCTCACCCATCTCCCACACCCACCCACCTTCCCATACACCTGGGCTCACCCATCTCCCCCACCCACCTTCCCCTTCACCTGGTCTCACCCATCTCCCCCACCCACCTTCCCCTTCACCAGGTCTCACCCATCTTCCCCACCCACCCACCTTCCCCGACACCTGGTCTCACCCATCTCCCCCCCACCGACCTTCCCTTCACCTAGCCCCCATCCACCTCCTCCTTCACCTGGTCTCAACCTTCTTCTCCCCCACCCCCCTTCCCTTTCACCTGGTCTTACCCATCTCCCCTCCCACACGCACCTTCCCTTTCACCTGGTCTCACCCATCTCCGCCACCCACCCACCCACCTTCACCTGGTCTCACCCATCTCCCCCACCCACCTTCCCCTTCTCCTGGTCTCACCCATCTCCCCTCCCACACCCACCTTCCCTTCACCTGGTCTCACCCATCTTCCCCCCCACCAACCTTCCCTTTACCTGGTCTCACCCATCTTTCCCCCCACCCACCTTCCCTTCACCTGGTCTCACCCATCTTCCCCTCCACCCACCTTCAGCTTCACCTTGTCTCACCCATCTCCCCCACCCACCCAACTTCCCCTACACCTGGTCTCACCAATCTCCCCCCACCCACCTTCCCTTCACCTGGTCTCACCCATCTCCCCCACCCACCCACCTTTCCCTTCACCTGGTCTCACCCATCTCCCCCACCCACCCACCTTCCCCTTTACCTGGTCTCACCCATCTCCCCCACCCACCCACCTTCCCCTTCGCCTGGTCTCACACATCTCCCCCCCACCACCCACCTTCCCCTTCATCTGGTCCCACCCATCTCCCCCACCAACCCACCTTCTCCTTCACCTGCTCTCACCCATCTCGCCCCCCTCCCACCTTCCCTTTCACCTGGTCTCACCCATCTCCACCCCCACCCACCTTCCCTTCACCTGGTCTCACCCATCTACCCCACCCACCCACCTTCCCATTCACCTGGTCTCACCCATCTCCCCCACCCACCTTCCCCTTCACCTGGTCTCACCCATCTCCCCCACCCTCCCACCTTTCCTTCACCTGGTCTCACCCATCTCCCCTCCCACACCCACCTTCCCTTTCACCTGGTCTCACCCATCTCCGCCACCCACCCACCCACCTTCCCCTACACCTGGTCTCACCCATCTACCCCACCCACCCACCTTCCCCTACACCTGGTCTCACCCATTTCTCCCACCCACCCACCTTCCCATACACCTGGTCTCACCCATCTCCCCCACCCATCTTCCCCGACACCTGGTCTCACCCATCTCCCCCACCCACCTTCCCCTTCACCTGGTCTCACTCATCTCTCCCACCGACCCCCTTCCCCTTCACCAGGTCTCACCCATCTCCCCCACCCACCCACCTTCCCCCACACCTGGTCTCACCCATCTCCCCCACCCACCCACCTTCCCCTACACCTGGTCTCACCCATCTCCCCCAACCACCTTCCCCGACACCTGGTCTCACCCATCTCCCCCACCCACCTTCCCCTTCACCAGGTCTCACTCATCTCTCCCACCCACCCCCTTCCCCTTCACCATGTCTCACCCATCTCCCCCACCCACCAACCCACCTTCCCCTACACCTGGTCTCAGCCATCTTTCCCCCAACCCACCTTCCCTTCACCTGGTCTCACCCATCTTCCCCCCCACCCACTTTCCCCTTCACCTGGTCTCACCCATCTCCCACACCCACCCACCTTCCCATACACCTGGGCTCACCCATCTCCCCCACCCACCTTCCCCTTCACCTGGTCTCACCCATCTCCCCCACCCACCTTCCCCTTCACCAGGTCTCACCCATCTTCCCCACCCACCCACCTTCCCCGACACCTGGTCTCACCCATCTCCCCCCCACCGACCTTCCCTTCACCTGGTCTCACCCATCTCCCCCACTCACCCACTTTCCCTTCACCTGATCTCACTCATCTCCCCACCACCCACCTTCCCTTCACCTAGCCCCCATCCACCTCCTCCTTCACCTGGTCTCAACCTTCTTCTCCCCCACCCCCCTTCCCTTTCACCTGGTCTTACCCATCTCCCCTCCCACACGCACCTTCCCTTTCACCTGGTCTCACCCATCTCCGCCACCCACCCACCCACCTTCACCTGGTCTCACCCATCTCCCCCACCCACCTTCCCCTTCTCCTGGTCTCACCCATCTCCCCTCCCACACCCACCTTCCCTTCACCTGGTCTCACCCATCTTCCCCCCCACCAACCTTCCCTTTACCTGGTCTCACCCATCTTTCCCCCCACCCACCTTCCCTTCACCTGGTCTCACCCATCTTCCCCTCCACCCACCTTCAGCTTCACCTTGTCTCACCCATCTCCCCCACCCACCCAACTTCCCCTACACCTGGTCTCACCAATCTCCCCCCACCCACCTTCCCTTCACCTGGTCTCACCCATCTCCCCCACCCACCCACCTTTCCCTTCACCTGGTCTCACCCATCTCCCCCACCCACCCACCTTCCCCTTTACCTGGTCTCACCCATCTCCCCCACCCACCCACCTTCCCCTTCGCCTGGTCTCACACATCTCCCCCCCACCACCCACCTTCCCCTTCATCTGGTCCCACCCATCTCCCCCACCAACCCACCTTCTCCTTCACCTGCTCTCACCCATCTCGCCCCCCTCCCACCTTCCCTTTCACCTGGTCTCACCCATCTCCACCCCCACCCACCTTCCCTTCACCTGGTCTCACCCATCTACCCCACCCACCCACCTTCCCATTCACCTGGTCTCACCCATCTCCCCCACCCTCCCACCTTTCCTTCACTTGGTCTCACCCATCTCCCCTCCCACACCCACCTTCCCTTTCACCTGGTCTCACCCATCTCCGCCACCCACCCACCCACCTTCCCCTACACCTGGTCTCACCCATCTACCCCACCCACCCACCTTCCCCTACACCTGGTCTCACCCATTTCTCCCACCCACCCACCTTCCCATACACCTGGTCTCACCCATCTCCCCCACCCATCTTCCCCGACACCTGGTCTCACCCATCTCCCCCACCCACCTTCCCCTTCACCTGGTCTCACTCATCTCTCCCACCGACCCCCTTCCCCTTCACCAGGTCTCACCCATCTCCCCCACCCACCCACCTTCCCCCACACCTGGTCTCACCCATCTCCCCCACCCACCCACCTTCCCCTTCACCTGGTCTCACCCATCTCCCACCCACCGACCTTCCCTTCACCTGGACTCACCCATCTCCCCCACTCACCCACTTTCCCTTCACCTGGTCTCACTCATCTCCCCGCCACCCACCTTCCCTTCAGCTAGCCCCCATCCACCTTCTCCTTCACCTGGTCTCACCCTTCTTCTCCCCCACCCCCCTTCCCTTTCACCTGGTCTTACCCATCTCCCCTCCGACACCCACCTTCCCTTTCACCTGGTCTCACCCATCTCCCCCACCCACCTTCCCCTTCACCTGGTCTCACCCATCTCCCCTCCCACACCCACCTTCCCTTCACCTGGTCTCACCCATCTCCCCCACCCACTTTCCCCTACACCTGCTCTCACCCATCTCTCCCACCCACCTTCCCCTTCACCCGGTCTCACTCATCTCTCCCACCCACCCCCTTCCCCTTCACCAGGTCTCACCCATATCCCCCACCCACCCACTTTCCCCTACACCTGGTCTCACCCATCTCCCCCCCACCGACCTTCCCTTCACCTGGTTTCACCCATCTCCCCCACTCACCCACTTTCCCTTCACCTGGTCTCACTCATCTCCCCACCACCCACCTTCCCTTCACCTAGCCCCCATCCACCTTCTCCTTCACCTGGTCTCACCTTCTCCTCCCCCAACCCCCTTCCCTTTCACCTGGTCTCACCCATCTCCCCTCCCACACCCACCTTCCCTTTCACCTGGTCTCACCCATCTGCCCCACCCACCTTCCCCTGCACCTGGTCTCACCCATCTCCCCCACCCACCTTCCCCTTCACCTGGTCTCACCCATCTCCCCTCCCACACCCACCTTCCGTTCACCTGGTCTCACCCATCTTTCCCCCCACCCACCTTCCCTTCACCTGGTCTCACCCATCTTCCCGACCACCCACCTTCCCCTTCCCCTGGTGTTACCCATCTCCGCCACCCACCCACCCACCTTCCCCTACACCTGGTCTCACCCATCTCCCCCACCCACCTTCTCCTTCACCTGGTCTCACCCATCTCCCCTCCCACAGCCACCTTCCCTTCACCTGGTCTCACCCATCTTCCCTGCCACACACCTTCCCTTCACCTGGTCTCACCCATCTTCCCCCCCACCCACCTTCTCCTTCACCTGGTCTCACCCATCTCCGCCACCCACCCACCCACCTTCCCCTACACCTGGTCTCATCCATCTCCCCTATCCACCCACCTTCCCCTACACCTGGTCTCACCCATCTCCCCCAAACACCTTCCCCGACACCTGGTCTCACCCATCTCCCCCACCCACCTTCCCCTTCACCTGGTCTCACTCATCTCTCCCACACACCCCCTTCCCCTTCACCAGGTCTCACCCATCTCCCCCACCCACCCACCTTCCCCTACACCTGTTCTCACCCATCTCCCCCCCACCCACCTTCCCTTCTACTGGTCTCACCCATCTCCCCCACCCACCCACCTTCCCCTTTACCTGGTCTCACCCATCTCCCCCACCCACCCACCTTCCCCTTCGCCTGGTCTCACTCATCTCCCCCCCACCACCCACCTTCCCCTTCATCTGGTCCCACCCATCTCCCCCACCCACCCACCTTCTCCTTCACCTGCTCTCACCCATTTCACCCCCCTCCCACCTTCCTCTTCACCTGGTCTCACCCATCTCCCCCCCCCACCCACCTTCCCTTCACCTGGTCTCACCCATTTACCCCACCCACCCACCTTCCCCTTCACCTGGTCTCACCCATCTCCCCCAGCCACCTTCCCCTTCACCTGGTGTCACCCATCTCCCCCACCCTCCCACCTTTCCTTCACCTGGTCTCACCCATCTCCCCCCCCACCCACCTTCCCTTTCACCTGGTCTCACCCATCTCCCCTCCCACACCCACCTTCCCTTTCACCTGGTCTCACCCATCTCCGCCACCCACCCACCCACCTTCCCCTACACCTGGTCTCACCAATCTCCCCCACCAACCTTCTCCTTCACCTGGTCTCACCCATCTCCCCTCCCACACCCACCTTCCCTTCACCTGGTCTCACACATATTCCCCCCCACCCACCTTCCCTTCACCTGGTCTCACCCATCTTCCCCCCCACCCACCTTCTCATTCACCTGGTCTCACCCATCTCCGCCACCCACCCACCCACCTTCCCCTACACCTGGTCTCACCCATCTCCCCCACCCACCCACCTTCCCCTACACCTGGTCTCACCCATTTCTCCCACCCACTCACCTTCCCATACACCTGGTCTCACCCATCTCCCCCACCCACCTTCCCCGACACCTGGTCTCACCCATCTCCCCCACCCACCTTCCCCTTCACCTGGTCTCACTCATTTCTCCCACCCACCCCCTTCCCCTTCACCAGGTCTCACCCATCTCCCCCACCCACCCACCTTCCCATACACCTGGTCTCACCCATCTCCCCAACCCACTTTCCCCGACACCTGGTCTCACCCATCTCCCCCACCCACCTTCCCCTTCACCTGGTCTCACTCATCTCTCCCACCCACCCCCTTCCCCTTCACGAGGTCTCACCCATCTCCCCCACCCACCCACCTTCCCCCACACCTGGTCTCACCCATCTCCCCCACCCACCCACCTTCCCCTTCACCTGGTCGCACCCATCTCCCACCCACCGACCTTCCCGTCACCTGGACTCACCCATCTCCCCCACTCACCGACTTTCCCTTCACCTGGTCTCACTCATCTCCCCGCCACCCACCTTCCCTTCAGCTAGCCCCCATCCACCTTCTCCTTCACCTGGTCTCACCCTTCTCCTCCCCCACCCCCCTTCCCTTTCACCTGGTCTCACCCATCTCCCCTCCCACACCCACCTTCCCTTTCACCTGGTCTCACCCATCTCCCCCACCCACCTTCCCCTTCACCTGGTCTCACCCATCTCCCCTCCCACACCCACCTTCCCTTCACCTGGTCTCACCCATCTCCCCCACCCACCCCCCTTCCCACCTGGTCTCACCCATCTCCCCCACCCACTTTCCCCTACACCTGCTCTCACCCATCTCTCCCACCCACCTTCCCCTTCACCCGGTCGCACTCATCTCTCCCACCCACCCCCTTCCCCTTCACCAGGTCTCACCCATCTCCCCCACCCACCCACCTTCCCCTACACCTGGTCTCACCCATCGTTCCCCCACCGACCTTCCCTTCACCTGGTCTCACCCATCTCCCCCACTCACCCACTTTCCCTTCACCTGGTCTCACTCATCTCCCCACCACCCACCTTCCCTTCACCTAGCCCCCATCCACCTTCTCCTTCACCTTGTCTCACCTTCTCCCCCAACCCCCTTCCCTTTCACCTGGTCTCACCCATCTCCCCTCCCACACCCACCTTCCCTTTCACCTGGTCTCACCCATCTCCCCCACCCACCTTCCCCTACACCTGGTCTCACCCATCTCCCCCACCCACCTTCCCCTTCACCTGGTCTCACCCATCTCCCCTCCCACACCCACCTTCCGTTCACCTGGTCTCACCCATCTTTCCCCCCACCCACCTTCCGTTCACCTGGTCTCACCCATCTTCCCCACCCACCCACCTTCTCCTACACCTGGTCTCACCCATCTCCCCCCCATCCACCTTCCCTTCACCTTGCCTCACCCATCTTCCCCACCCACCCACCTTCCCCTTTACCTGGTCTCACCCATCTCCCCCACCCACCCACCTTCCCCTTCACCTGGTCTCACACATCTCCCCTCCACCACCCACCTTCCCCTTCATCTGGTCCCACCCATCTCCCCCACCAACCCACCTTCTCCTTCACCTGCTTTCACCCATCTCGCCCTCCTCCCACCTTCCCTTTCACCTGGTCTCACCCATCTCCACCCCCACCCACCTTCCCTTCACCTGGTCTCACCCATCTACCCCACCCACCCACCTTCCCATTCACCTGGTCTCACCCATCTCCCCCACCCACCTTCCCCTTCACCTGGTCTCACCCATCTCCCCCACCCTCCCACCTTTCCTTCACCTGGTCTCACCCATCTCCCCTCCCACACCCACCTTCCCTTTCACCTGGTCTCACCCATCTCCGCCACCCACCCACCCACCTTCCCCTACACCTGGTCTCACCCATCTACCCCACCCACCCACCTTCCCCTACACCTGGTCTCACCCATTTCTCCCACCCACCCACCTTCCCATACACCTGGTCTCACCCATCTCCCCCACCCATCTTCCCCGACACCTGGTCTCACCCATCTCCCCCACCCACCTTCCCCTTCACCTGGTCTCACTCATCTCTCCCACCGACCCCCTTCCCCTTCACCAGGTCTCACCCATCTCCCCCACCCACCCACCTTCCCCCACACCTGGTCTCACCCATCTCCCCCACCCACCCACCTTCCCCTTCACCTGGTCTCACCCATCTCCCACCCACCGACCTTCCCTTCACCTGGACTCACCCATCTCCCCCACTCACCCACTTTCCCTTCACCTGGTCTCACTCATCTCCCCGCCACCCACCTTCCCTTCAGCTAGCCCCCATCCACCTTCTCCTTCACCTGGTCTCACCCTTCTTCTCCCCCACCCCCCTTCCCTTTCACCTGGTCTCACCCATCTCCCCTCCGACACCCACCTTCCCTTTCACCTGGT
The DNA here is from genome assembly GCF_030028105.1 of Mobula birostris. Lineage (NCBI taxonomy): Eukaryota > Metazoa > Chordata > Chondrichthyes > Myliobatiformes > Myliobatidae > Mobula > Mobula birostris. The sequence goes on from NC_092374.1 coordinate 96,263,933, forward strand.
CTCACCCATCTCCCCCACCCACCTTCCCCTTCACCTGGTCTCACCCATCTCCCCTCCCACACCCACCTTCCCTTCACCTGGTCTCACCCATCTCCCCCACCCACTTTCCCCTACACCTGCTCTCACCCATCTCTCCCACCCACCTTCCCCTTCACCCGGTCTCACTCATCTCTCCCACCCACCCCCTTCCCCTTCACCAGGTCTCACCCATATCCCCCACCCACCCACTTTCCCCTACACCTGGTCTCACCCATCTCCCCCCCACCGACCTTCCCTTCACCTGGTTTCACCCATCTCCCCCACTCACCCACTTTCCCTTCACCTGGTCTCACTCATCTCCCCACCACCCACCTTCCCTTCACCTAGCCCCCATCCACCTTCTCCTTCACCTGGTCTCACCTTCTCCTCCCCCAACCCCCTTCCCTTTCACCTGGTCTCACCCATCTCCCCTCCCACACCCACCTTCCCTTTCACCTGGTCTCACCCATCTGCCCCACCCACCTTCCCCTGCACCTGGTCTCACCCATCTCCCCCACCCACCTTCCCCTTCACCTGGTCTCACCCATCTCCCCTCCCACACCCACCTTCCGTTCACCTGGTCTCACCCATCTTTCCCCCCACCCACCTTCCCTTCACCTGGTCTCACCCATCTTCCCGACCACCCACCTTCCCCTTCCCCTGGTGTTACCCATCTCCGCCACCCACCCACCCACCTTCCCCTACACCTGGTCTCACCCATCTCCCCCACCCACCTTCTCCTTCACCTGGTCTCACCCATCTCCCCTCCCACAGCCACCTTCCCTTCACCTGGTCTCACCCATCTTCCCTGCCACACACCTTCCCTTCACCTGGTCTCACCCATCTTCCCCCCCACCCACCTTCTCCTTCACCTGGTCTCACCCATCTCCGCCACCCACCCACCCACCTTCCCCTACACCTGGTCTCATCCATCTCCCCTATCCACCCACCTTCCCCTACACCTGATCTCACCCATCTCCCCCAAACACCTTCCCCGACACCTGGTCTCACCCATCTCCCCCACCCACCTTCCCCTTCACCTGGTCTCACTCATCTCTCCCACACACCCCCTTCCCCTTCACCAGGTCTCACCCATCTCCCCCACCCACCCACCTTCCCCTACACCTGTTCTCACCCATCTCCCCCCCACCCACCTTCCCTTCACCTGGTCTCACCCATCTCCCCCACCCACCCACCTTTCCCTTCTACTGGTCTCACCCATCTCCCCCACCCACCCACCTTCCCCTTTACCTGGTCTCACCCATCTCCCCCACCCACCCACCTTCCCCTTCGCCTGGTCTCACTCATCTCCCCCCCACCACCCACCTTCCCCTTCATCTGGTCCCACCCATCTCCCCCACCCACCCACCTTCTCCTTCACCTGCTCTCACCCATCTCACCCCCCTCCCACCTTCCTCTTCACCTGGTCTCACCCATCTCCCCCCCCCACCCACCTTCCCTTCACCTGGTCTCACCCATTTACCCCACCCACCCACCTTCCCCTTCACCTGGTCTCACCCATCTCCCCCAGCCACCTTCCCCTTCACCTGGTGTCACCCATCTCCCCCACCCTCCCACCTTTCCTTCACCTGGTCTCACCCATCTCCCCCCCCACCCACCTTCCCTTTCACCTGGTCTCACCCATCTCCCCTCCCACACCCACCTTCCCTTTCACCTGGTCTCACCCATCTCCGCCACCCACCCACCCACCTTCCCCTACACCTGGTCTCACCAATCTCCCCCACCAACCTTCTCCTTCACCTGGTCTCACCCATCTCCCCTCCCACACCCACCTTCCCTTCACCTGGTCCCACACATATTCCCCCCCACCCACCTTCCCTTCACCTGGTCTCACCCATCTTCCCCCCCACCCACCTTCTCATTCACCTGGTCTCACCCATCTCCGCCACCCACCCACCCACCTTCCCCTACACCTGGTCTCACCCATCTCCCCCACCCACCCACCTTCCCCTACACCTGGTCTCACCCATTTCTCCCACCCACTCACCTTCCCATACACCTGGTCTCACCCATCTCCCCCACCCACCTTCCCCGACACCTGGTCTCACCCATCTCCCCCACCCACCTTCCCCTTCACCTGGTCTCACTCATTTCTCCCACCCACCCCCTTCCCCTTCACCAGGTCTCACCCATCTCCCCCACCCACCCACCTTCCCATACACCTGGTCTCACCCATCTCCCCAACCCACTTTCCCCGACACCTGGTCTCACCCATCTCCCCCACCCACCTTCCCCTTCACCTGGTCTCACTCATCTCTCCCACCCACCCCCTTCCCCTTCACGAGGTCTCACCCATCTCCCCCACCCACCCACCTTCCCCCACACCTGGTCTCACCCATCTCCCCCACCCACCCACCTTCCCCTTCACCTGGTCGCACCCATCTCCCACCCACCGACCTTCCCGTCACCTGGACTCACCCATCTCCCCCACTCACCGACTTTCCCTTCACCTGGTCTCACTCATCTCACCGCCACCCACCTTCCCTTCAGCTAGCCCCCATCCACCTTCTCCTTCACCTGGTCTCACCCTTCTCCTCCCCCACCCCCCTTCCCTTTCACCTGGTCTCACCCATCTCCCCTCCCACACCCACCTTCCCTTTCACCTGGTCTCACCCATCTCCCCCACCCACCTTCCCCTTCACCTGGTCTCACCCATCTCCCCTCCCACACCCACCTTCCCTTCACCTGGTCTCACCCATCTCCCCCACCCACCCCCCTTCCCACCTGGTCTCACCCATCTCCCCCACCCACTTTCCCCTACACCTGCTCTCACCCATCTCTCCCACCCACCTTCCCCTTCACCCGGTCGCACTCATCTCTCCCACCCACCCCCTTCCCCTTCACCAGGTCTCACCCATCTCCCCCACCCACCCACCTTCCCCTACACCTGGTCTCACCCATCTCCCCCCCACCGACCTTCCCTTCACCTGGTCTCACCCATCTCCCCCACTCACCCACTTTCCCTTCACCTGGTCTCACTCATCTCCCCACCACCCACCTTCCCTTCACCTAGCCCCCATCCACCTTCTCCTTCACCTTGTCTCACCTTCTCCCCCAACCCCCTTCCCTTTCACCTGGTCTCACCCATCTCCCCTCCCACACCCACCTTCCCTTTCACCTGGTCTCACCCATCTCCCCCACCCACCTTCCCCTACACCTGGTCTCACCCATCTCCCCCACCCACCTTCCCCTTCACCTGGTCTCACCCATCTCCCCTCCCACACCCACCTTCCGTTCACCTGGTCTCACCCATCTTTCCCCCCACCCACCTTCCGTTCACCTGGTCTCACCCATCTTCCCCACCCACCCACCTTCTCCTACACCTGGTCTCACCCATCTCCCCCCCATCCACCTTCCCTTCACCTTGCCTCACCCATCTTCCCCACCCACCCACCTTCCCCTTTACCTGGTCTCACCCATCTCCCCCACCCACCCACCTTCCCCTTCACCTGGTCTCACACATCTCCCCTCCACCACCCACCTTCCCCTTCACCTGGTCTCACCCATCTACCCCACCCACCCACCTTCCTCTTCACCTGGTCTCACCCATCTCCCCCACCCACCTTCCACTTCACCTGGTCTCACCCATCTCCCCCACCCTCCCACCTTCCCTTCACCTGGTCTCACCCATCTCCCCCCCCCACCCACCTTCCCTTTCACCTGGTCTCACCCATCTTCCCTCCCACACCCACCTTCCCTTTCACCTCGTCTCACCCATCTCCGCCACCCACCCACCCACCTTCCCCTACACCTGGTCTCACCCATCTCCCCCACCCACCTTCTCCTTCACCTGGTCTCACCCATCTCCCCTCGCACACCCAGCTTCCCTTCACCTGGTCTCACCCATCTCTGCCACCCACCCACCCACCTTCCCCTACACCTGGTCTCACCCATCTCCCCCACCCACCCACCTTCCCCTACACCTGGTCTCACCCATCTTCCCCACCCACCTTCCCCTTCACCTGGTCTCACCCATCTCCCCTCCCACACCCACCTTCCCTTCACCTGGTCTCACCGATCTTCCCTGCCACCCACCTTCCCTTCACCTGGTCTCACCCATCTTCCCCCCCCACCCACCTTCTCCTTCACCTGGTCTCACCCATCTCCGCCACCCACCCACCCACCTTCCCCTACACCTGGTCTCACCCATCTCCCCCACCCACCCACCTTCCCCTACACCTGGTCTCACCCATCTCCCCCAACCACCTTCCCCGACACCAGGTCTCACCCATCTCCCCCACCCACCAACCCACCTTCCCCTACACCTGGTCTCACCCATCTTTCCCCCAACCCACCTTCCCTTCACCTGGTCTCACCCATCTTCACCCCCACCCACCTTCCCCTTCACCTGGTCTCACCCATCTCCCCTCCCACACCCACCTTCCCTTCACCTGGTCTCACCCATCTCCACCCCCCACCCACCTTCCCCTTTTCCTGGTCTCACCCATCTCCCCCACCCGCCCACCTTCCCCTTCACCTGGTCTCACAAATCTCCCCTCCACCACCCACCTTCCCCTTCACCTGGTCTCACCCATCTCCCCCCCCCACCCACCTTACCATCACCTGGTCTCACCCATCTACCCCACCCACCCACCTTCCTCTTCACCTGGTCTCACCCATCTCCCCCACCCACCTTCCACTTCACCTGGTCTCACCCATCTCCCCCACCCTCCCACCTTCCCTTCACCTGGTCTCACCCATCTCCCCCCCCCCACCCACCTTCCCTTTCACCTGGTCTCACCCATCTTCCCTCCCACACCCACCTTCCCTTTCACCTCGTCTCACCCATCTCCGCCACCCACCCACCCACCTTCCCCTACACCTGGTCTCACCCATCTCCCCCACCCACCTTCTCCTTCACCTGGTCTAACCCATCTCCCCTCGCACACCCAGCTTCCCTTCACCTGGTCTCACCCATCTTCCCCCCCACCCACCTTCCCTTCACCTGGTCTCACCCATCTTCCCCCACACCCACCTTCTCATTCACCTGGTCTCACCCATCTCTGCCACCCAGCCACCCACCTTCCCCTACACCTGGTCTCACCCATCTCCCCCACCCACCCACCTTCCCCTACACCTGGTCTCACCCATCTTCCCCACCCACCTTCCCCTTCACCTGGTCTCACCCATCTCCCCTCCCACACCCACCTTCCCTTCACCTGGTCTCACCCATCTTCCCTGCCACCCACCTTCCCTTCACCTGGTCTCACCCATCTTCCCCCCCCACCCACCTTCTCCTTCACCTGGTCTCACCCATTTCCGCCACCCACCCACCCACCTTCCCCTACACCTGGTCTCACCCATCTCCCCCACCCACCCACCTTCCCCTACACCTGGTCTCACCCGTCTCCCCCAACCACCTTCCCCGACACCTGGTCTCACCCATCTCTCCCACCCACCTTCCCCTTCACCTGGTCTCACTCATCTCTCCCACCCACTCCCTTCCCCTTCACCAGGTCTCACCCATCTCCCCCACCCACCAACCCACCTTCCCCTACACCTGGTCTCACCCATCTTTCCCCCAACCCACCTTCCCTTCACCTGGTCTCACCCATCTTCCCCTCCACCCACCTTCCGTTCACCTGGTCTCACCCATCTTTCCCCCCACCCACCTTCCCTTCACCTGGTCTCACCCATCTTCCCCCCCACCCACCTTCCCTTCACCAGGTCTCACCCATCTTCCCCCTCACCCACCTTCTCCTTCACCTGGTCTCACCCATCTCCGCCACCCACCCACCCACCTTCCCCTACACCTGGTCTCACCCATCTCCCCCACCCACATACCTTTCCCTTCACCTGGTCTCACCCATCTCCGCCACCCACCCACCCACCTTCCCCTACACCTGGTCTCACTCATCTCCCCACCACCCACCTTCCCTTCACCTAGCCCCCATCCACCTTCTCCTTCACCTGGTCTCAACCTTCTCCTCCCCCACCCCCCTTCCCTTTCACCTGGTCTCACCCATCTCCCCTCCCACACCCACCTTCCCTTTCACCTGGTCTCACCCATTTCCGCCACCCACCCACCCACCTTCCCCTACACCTGGTCTCACCCATCTCCCCCACCCACCTTCCCCTTCACCTGGTCTCACCCATCTCCCCCACCCACGCACCTTCCCCTTTACCTGGTCTCACCCATCTCCCCCACCCACCCACCTTCACCTTCACCTGGTCTCACACATCTCCCCCCCACCACCCACCTTCCCCTTCACCTGGTCTCACCCATCTCCCCCACCCTCCCACCTTCCCTTCACCTGGTCTCACCCATCTCCCCCCCCACCCACCTTCCCTTTCACCTGGTCTCACCCATCTCCCCCCCACCCACCTTCCCCTTTACCTGGTCTCACCCATCTCCCCCACCCACCCACCTTCCCCTTCACCTGGTCTCACACATCTCCCCCCCACCACCCACCTTCCCCTTCACCTGGTCTCACCCATCTCCCCCACCCACCCACGTTCTCCTTCCCCCCCTCCCACCTTCCCCTTCACCTGGTCTCACCCATCTCCCCCCCCCACCCACCTTCCCTTCACCTGGTCTCACCCATCTCCCCCACCCACCCACCTTCTCCTTCACCTGGTCTCACCCGTCTCCCCCACCCACCGTCCCCTTCATCTGGTCTCACCCATCTCCCCCACCCTCCCACCTTCCCTTCAGCTGGTCTCTCCCATCTCCCCCCCCACCCACCTTCCCTTTCACCTGGTCTCACCCATCTCCCCCACCCTCCCACCTTCCCCAACACCCATCTCTCCCCCCCCTCCCCGCATCTTCTCTTTCTGGCTTCTTCTCCCCTTGCTTTCCAGCCCTGATGAAGGTTCTCGGCCTGAAAGATCGACTGTTTATTCACCTCCATGGACGCTGCCTGACCGACTGAGTTCCTCCAGCACTTTCTGGTGCAGCTATAAAAATTCTCTAGGCTTGACAGGAATTTTTTTAGCCTGCTAAGCAAGTAGCAGTGTTGATGGCTCTTGGCCAAATTTGGACCAGGACAGGCTCTTAATGCTGCTTAATCCTCGGAACCCGAAGCTCTGAGCCCTCTCAACCCCAACACCGTTGACAAAGACATCTAAAGCTTTGACAAATACTGTAGATGTGCAGTGGAGCGTATATTAACTGGCCGCATCACAGCCTGGTATGGAAACACCAAATTCCTTGAACGGAAAATCCTACACAATGTAGTAGATACAGCCCAGCCATCATGGGTAAAGCCCTCCCCACCATTGAGCACATCTCCTTAGGCTCTATCGTCAGGGACCCCCACCACCCAGATCTTGCTCTCTTGCTGCTGCCATCAGGAGCCTCAGGACTCACATCACCAGCTTCTTGAACCTGTCGAGTCACTTTCAAGAACTCTTCATCTCATGCTCTCGATCCTTATTGCTTATATATTGTTATTATTATTTCTTTCTTGATGTATTTGCACAGTTTCTGTCTTTTGCACACCGTCTGAACGCTCAAGTTGCTGCGGTCTCATTGATTCTATTTTTTGTTATATGCTACTACAGATTTACTGAGCATGCCCACAAGAAAATGAAACTCAGGGTTATATATGGTGACATTTGTGTACCTGATAATAAAATTTACTTTTGAACGTTGAACTCCAAGCATGGACTCCACCCTCTTTCAGTTGAATCTTGCTCTGCGCATGTTGGCCACTCTGCGGCTGGGAGGTGTAGAGAGAGGTTCCCTAACAACCTTTCATAGCCACATAGAAAAACTACAGTACAGTACCGGCCCTTTGGCCCACAATGCCGTGCCAATAATGTACTTCATTTAGAAATTACCTAGGGTTACCCAAAGCTCTCTGTTTTTCTGAGCTCCATGTATCCATCCAGGAGTCTCTTAAAAGACCCTATCGTATCCACCTCCACCACCGTCGCCGGCAGCCCATTCCACACACTCACCACCCTCTGCGTAAAAAACTTACCCCTGACATCTCCTCTGTACCTACTTCCAAGCACCTTAAAAATATGCCCTCTCATGTTAGCCATTTCAGCCCTGGGAAAAAGCCTCTGACTATCCACACGATCAATGCCTCTCATCATCTTATACACCTCTATCAGGTAGGTCACCTCTCATCCTCCGTCGCTCCAAGGAGAAAAGGCCGAGTTCACTCAACCTATTTTCATAAGGCATGCTCCCCAATCCAGGCAACATCCTTGTAAATCTCCTCTGCACCCTTTCTATGTTTTTCACTTCCTTCCTGTAGTGAGGTGACCAGAAATGAGCACAGTACTCCATGTGGGGTCTGACCAGGGTCCTATATAGCTGTAGAAACATAGAAACATAGAAAATAGGTGCAGGAGTAGGCCATTCAGCCCTTCGAGCCTGCACTGCCATTCAGTATGATCATGGCTGATCATCCAACTCAGAACCCCATACCTGCCTTTTCTCCATACCCCCTGATCCCTTTAGCCACAAGGGCCATATCTAACTCCCTCTGAAATATAGCCAATGAACTGGCCTCAACTGTTTCCTGTGGCAGAGAATTCCACAGATTCACCACTCTCTGTGTGAAGAAGTTTTTCCTCACCTCGGTCCTAAAAGGCTTCCCCTACATCCTTAAACTGTGACCCCTTGTTCTGGACTTCCCCAACATCAGGAACAATCTTCCTGCGTCTAGCCCGTCCAATCCCTTTAGAATTTTATACGTTTCAATAAGATCTCCCCTCAATCTTCTAAATTCCAGTGAGTATAAGCCTAGTCAATCCAGTCTTTCTTCATATGAAAGTCCTGCCATCCCAGGAATCAATCTGGTGAACCCTTGTACTCCCTCTATGGCAAGAATGTCTTTCCTCAGATTAGGGGACCAAACTGCACGCAATACTCCAGGTGTGGTCTCACCAAGGCCTTGTACAACTGCAGTAGTACCTTCCTGGTCCTGTACTTGAATCCTCTTGAATGCCAGCATACCATTTGCCTTTTTCACCGCCTGCTGTACCTGCATGCCCACTTTCAATGACTGGTGTACAATGACACCCAGGTCTCGTCGCACCTCCCCTTTTCCTAATGGGCCACCATTCAGATAGTAATCTGTTTTCCTGTTCTTGCCACCAAAGTGGATAACCTCACATTTATCCACATTAAATTGCATCTGCCATGAATTTGCCCACTCACCTAACCTATCCAAGTCACCCTGCATCCTCTTAGCATCCTCCTCACGCCTTTTGAAAATCCAAATATACCACATCCACTGGTTCTCCCCTATCCACTCTACTAGTTACATCCTCAAAAAATTCTATAAGATTTGTCAGACATGATTTTCCTTTCACAAATCCATGCTGACTTTGTCCGATGATTTCGCCACTTTCCAAATGTGCTGTTATCACATCTTTGATAACTGACTCTAGCATTTTCCCCACCACCGATGTCAGGTTAACCGGTCTATAATTCCCCAGTTTCTCTCTCACTCCTTTTTTAAAAAGTGGGATTACATTAGCCACCCTCCAATCCTCAGGAACTAATCCAGAACCTAAAGAGTTTTGAAAAATTATCACTAATGCATCCACTATTTCTTGGGCTACTTCCTTAAGCACTCTGGGATGCAGACCATCTGGCCCTGGGGATTTATCTGCCTTTAATCCCTTCAATTTACCCAACACCACTTCCCTACTAACATGTATTTCCCTCAGTTCCTCCATCTCACTAGACCCTCTGTCCCCTACTATTTCCGGAAGATTATTTATGTCCTCCTTAGTGAAGACAGAACCAAAGTAGTTATTCACATCAAAGTTGCTGGTGAACGCAGCAGCCCAGGCAACATCTCTAGGAAGAGGTGCAGTTGACGTTTCAGGCCGAGACCCTTCGTCAGGACTAACCTGAAACGTCGACTGCACCTCTTCCTAGAGATGCTACCTGGCCTGCTGCGTTCACCAGCAACTTTGATGTGTGTTGCTTCAATTTCCAGCATCTGCAGAATTCCTGTTGTTTGCAAAGTAGTTATTCAATTGGTCTGCCATGTCCTTGTTCCCCATGATCAATTCACCTGTTTCTGCCTGTAAGGGACCTACATTTGTCTTAACCAATCTTTTTCTTTTCACATATCTATAAAAGCTTTTACAGTCAGTTTTTATGTTCCCTGCCAGCTTTCTCCCATAATCTTTTTTCCCTTTCCTAATTAAGCCCTTTGTCCTCCTCTGCTGGACTCTGAATTTCTCCCAGTCCTCAGGTGAGCCGCTTTTTCTGCTAATTTGTATGTTTCTTCTTTGGAATTGATACTATCCCTATTTTCCCTTGTCAGCCACGGGTGCACTACCTTCCCTGGTTTATTCTTTTGCCAAACTGGGATGAACAATTGTTGTATTTCATCCATGTGATCTTTAAATGCTTGCCATTGCATATCCACTGTCAACCCTTTAAGCATCATTTGACAGTCTATCTTAGCTAATTCACGTTTCATACCTTCAAAGTTACCCTTCTTTAAGTTCAGAACCTTTGTTTCTGAATTAACTATGTCACTCTCTATCTTAATGAAGAATTCCACCATATTATGGTCACTCTTACCCAAGGGGCCTCGCACGACAAGATTGCTAACTAACCCTTCCTCATTGCTCAATACCCAGTCTAGAATGGCCTGCTCTCTAGATAATGCTCTGTAACATTATCTCTCAGCTCTTAAACTCATTCCCATAGTTGATGAAGGCCAATGCACCTTCTTAACCACAGAGTCAACCTGCGTAGCAGCTTTGAGTGTCCTATGGACACGGACCCCAAGATCCTTCTCATCCTCCACACTGCCAAGAGTCTTACCATTAATACTATATTCTGTCATCATATTTGACCTACCAAAATGAACCACTTCACACTTATCCGGGTTGAACTCCATCTGCCACTTCTCAGCCCAGTTTTGCATCCTATCAATGTCCGGCTGTAACCTCTGACAGCCCTCCACACTATCCACAAAACCCCCAACCTTTGTGTCATCAGCAAATTTACAAACCCATCCCTCCACTTCCTCATTTATAAAAATCATGAAGAGAAGGGGTCCCAGAACAGATCCCTGAGACACATCACTGACCTCCATGCAGAATATGACCCATCTACAAACACTCTTTGCTTTCTGTGGGCAAGCCAGTTCTGGATCCACAAAGCAATGTCCCCTTGGATCCCATGCCCCCTTACTTTCTCAATTAGTCTTGCGTGGGGTACCTTGTCAAATGCCTTGCTGAAATCCATATACTCTGCATTTACAGTTCTACCTTTATCAATGTGTTTAGTCACAAATCAGTCAGGCTCATAAGGCACGACTTGCCTTTGACAAAGCCATGCTGACTATTCCTAATCATATTATGCCTCTCCAAATGTTCATAAATCCTGCCTCTCAGGATCTTTTCCATCAATTTACCAACCACTGAGGTAAGACTCACCGGTCTATAATTTCCTGGGCTATCTCTACTCCTTTTCTTAAATAAGGGAAAAACATCTGCAACCCTCCAATCCTCTGGAACCTCTCTCGTCCCCATTGATGATGCAAAGATCATCGCCAGAGGCTCAGCAATCTCCTCCCTCGCCAACTATGGTAGCCTGGGGTATATCTTGACTGGTCCCAGAGACTTATCCAATTTGATGCTTTCCGAAAGCTGCAGCACATCCTCTTTCTTAATATCTACATGCTCAAGCTTTTCAGTCCGCTGTAAGTCATCACTACAATCACCAAGATCCTTTCCAGAGTGAATACTGAAGTAAAGTATTCATTAAGTACCTCTGCTACCTCCTTCAGTTCCATACACACTTTTCCACTGTCACAGTTGATTGGTCCTATTCTCTCACGTCTTATCCTCTTCCTCTTCACATTCTTATAGAATGCCTTGGGGTTCCTTAATCCTGTCTACCAAGGCCTTCTCATGGCCCCTTCTGTCTCTCCTAATTTCTTTCTTAAGCTTTTTCCTGCTAGGCTTGTAGTCTTCTAGATCTCTATCATTACCTAGTTTTTTGAACCTTTCATAAGCCTTTCTTTTCTTCTTGACTAGATTTTCCAACAGCCTTTGTACACCACAGTTCCTGTACCCTACCATAACTTCCCTGTCTCATTGGAAAGTACCTATGCAGAACTCCACACAAATATCCCCTGAACTTTTGCCACATTTCTGCTGTACATTTCCCTGAGAACATCTGTTCCCAATTTATGTTTCCTAGTCCCTGCCTGATAGCCTCATATTTCCCCTTACTCCAGTTAAACTCAGTTTGGCTAACTGGGCCTGTCTCCCGTCCCACCCTCAGCTGCACAGATGGTGAGCTCGGCCGAGTTGGTACCTGGTGACGTGATCCTTCTCCCCGAGCAGGAGGTGGTCCTGCCCTGTGATGCCGTGCTTCTCACTGGCAATGTGGTGGTCAACGAGAGCATGCTGACAGGTGGGTGGGGGCCCTGTCCTGGGGCTGTGGTGGGGGCGAAGTGTGTCACACTGGAGGAGGTTGTGGGAAGGGAGGGAGGGAGGGTCTGTGGAAGGGTGTGAGGGAGTGGGGGGAATGGAAGGAAGGTGGGGGTAGGAGGCGGGCAGATATGGTATCAGTGGTCACCCCCCCGGATGGGGGTGAGTCTGTGAGCCGATGGCGGATGCAGTGGGACGGAGCTGGTGACGTGGGTATGAAGAGGGGACGGGTGGGAGGGGTTTAGGGATATCTCAATAGGGGGGCCACATTCAGGAGCCCCGACTGTGTTTCTGTGTCCCCAGGGGAGAGCGTCCCAGTGACTAAAGCCCCCCTCCCTGAGCTCTGCGATGAAGACACTCTTCGCACCCCCATCTTCCGCCTGCAGGATTATCGGCGCCACGTCCTGTTCTGCGGGACCCGCACCCTCCGAGTCCGGCCTGACCAGGGGCAGGTCCGCGCAGTCATCATCCGCACTGGTGAGGCCCGGCTGCGGTAAGGGGAGTAGCACCGTTCTCCACCACGCCCCAGAACAACCCTCCAATCTCCCCCTGCCCCACAATCCTGAGCTCCCCTCCAATCCCCCCTCAACCCAGGATCTCCCCCCTCGCCCTGGGTCTCCCCTCCGATCCCCCCTCGCCCCGGGTCTCCCCTCCGATTCCCCCTCGCCCCAGGACTCCCTTTTGATTCCCCCTCGCCCCAGGACTCCCTTCTGATTCCCCCTCGCCCTGGGACTCCCCTTCAATCCCCACCCCCTCACCCTGGGATTTCTCCTCTGATTTCTCCCCCTCTTACTGCAGTAGTCCCTTCTGATCCCCCCTCACCCCAGGGTCTCCCCTCTGACCCCCCCTCACCCCGAGACTCCCCTCTGACCCCCCCTCGCCCCAGGACTCCCCTCCGATACCCCCTGCCCCGGGACTCCCCTGCAATCCCCCCCTTGCTCTGGGACTCCCCTCTGACGTCCCCCTCGCCCCGGGACTCCCCTCCGATCCCCCCCACCCCCTCACCTTGGGGTTTCTCCTCTGCTTCCTCCCCCTCTTACTGCAGTAGTCCCTTCTGATCCCCCCTCACCCCAGGGTCTCCCCTCTGACCCCCCCTCACCCCGAGACTCCCCTCTGACCCCCCCTCGCCCCAGGACTCCCCTCCGATACCCCCTGCCCCGGGACTCCCCTGCAATCCCCCCCTTGCTCTGGGACTCCCCTCTGACGTCCCCCTCGCCCCGGGACTCCCCTCCGATCCCCCCCACCCCCTCACCTTGGGGTTTCTCCTCTGCTTCCTCCCCCTCTTACTGCAGTAGTCCCTTCTGATCCCCCCTCACCCCAGGGTCTCCCCTCTGACCCCCCCTCACCCCGGGACTCCCCTATGACCCCCCCTTCACCCCGGGACCCCTCTATGACCCCCCCCTCACCCCGGGACTCCCCTCCGATCCCCCCCCTCACCCCGGGTCTCCCTTCCGATCCCCCCTCACTCCAGGGTCTCCCCTGTGATCCCCCCCCTCACCCAAGGGTCTCCCCTCTGATCCCCTCTCTCGACCCACAGTTTCTCCTCTGATCTCCCCTTGCCCCGGGACTCCCCTCCGATCCCCCCCTTGCCCTGGGTTCTCACATTCTTCTCTATCTCTTCCCCTGCCAGGCTTCCTCACCACCAAGGGGCAGCTGGTCAGGTCTATCCTGTACCCCAAACCTGTTGACTTCAAGCTGTTCCGGGACGCCAGGCGTTTTGTAGCCTGCCTGGTGCTTGCTGCTGTGTTGGGCTCCATCTACACCGTAGTCATCAGCTCCATCCGCAGGGTGAGTGCAGACCCCCTCCTCCCTGCGCCTGTGGGCCCTGGCCTCTCTGGAGACGGCTGTGTGAGGTGGGTCCCAGTCAACCTTTCCAGCTCAAGCACCGCTCGATGCCCTTGTGGGCATTCACCCGCAGGGTGGCACGTTCGCGAAGCAGTTAGCTTACCATTACATAGTGCAAGCACTCAGAAGGTTCAGCTCAGTTCCCGCTGCTGTCTGTAACATTCCCCGGTGAGCGCGTGGGTTTCCTCACCGGTGAGTGGGTGGATTTTCTCTGGGTGCCCCGGTTCCCTTCCACAGCCCAAAGACGTACGGGTCAGGGTTAGGAAGGTGTGAGTGTACTACGCTGGTGTCTGAAGCATGCCGCGCTTGTGGGATGCCCCAGCACACTGCAGAAAAACCAACGAAGTGAACACCACATTTCACTCTATGTCTGAACGCCCCCTGTGATTTTATACACCTCTATAAGATCATGAGGTGGTGGGGTAGAGATACTGTATGTCTCTACCAAAGGAGGTGTAAGGTGCTCCTTCCCTCCGCAAGCCTGTAGTCACCCTTGGGCGAGGTGTAGCACCTGCTTATCTACACCCCCCCCCCAACACCCCGATCAGGGTCAGGTGAAACCGTGGGAGCAGGTGGTGGATGGTCGTACGAGCAGCCGGTGTACATCACACGTCCTGCTTATGTGACCACTGACACCAGGCAGACAATCTCTGAAGAGTATTGATAATGGCTGGGATCACCCATCTTATAAAGACACTGCCCAGAGGAAAACAATGGAAAACCACCATAATCACCCACGTCACACGACACAGCACAAGATGATAATGATGAGGTGCGGTCTGACAGAGAAACCCTTCCCTGGGTGACCGTGAACGACATCACAGGTAGACAGGCCGGTGAAGGAGGCGTTTGGGACAATGGCCCTCATCGGTCAGGACGTTGTACGCAGGAGCTGGGACATCACACTGCCGTTGTACAAGGCTTGTTGAGGTCGCATTTGGAGTACTGCGTTCAGTTTTGGAAACCCTGCTATTAAAGGCAAAGACTATTATTTTTTGTCACATGTACCTCAATACACAGTGAAAAGTTACAAAATATTGTAACTGCATCATATGCAGATGACACTGTGTTAATTGCAAGTACGGAGGAAGAACTACAAAACTTAATTGATATAATTGTTGAAGAAAGTGCAAAAATGGGTCTATCTATCAATTGCAAAAAGACAGAATGTATGGTGATATCCAAAAAGAAGGAGAATCCTATCTGCAGGCTGAGAATAAATGGGAAAGACATAAAACAAGTAAAGAACTTTTGCTACTTAGGAAGCTGGGTGACATCAGATGGCAGGTGCGACATGGACATCAAAAGAAGAATAGGGATGGCAAAAGACACCTTTACGAGAATGAAGAGTATACTGACCAATACTAAACTAGGCATGACAACCCACCTCAGAGCACTGAAATGTTACATTTATCCAGTTATGTTATATGGCTCAGAATGCTGGACAATATCTCGTAACATGAGGAAACAAATTGTAGCAGCAAAGATGTGGTTTTTGAGGAGGATGCAAAGAATATCATGGATGCAATGAATATCTAATGAAGATGTCATGAACAGACCAAGCAAAAATAGAGAAATAATGTATGAGATCATGAAAAGGCAACGTGACTTCATTGGACATGTGATCAGGAAAGAGGAGTTAGAAGGCACGGTAATTATGGGAAAGATTGAAGGGAAGAAGGCAAGAGGAAGGCAAAGACTAGTGATGATGGAGACAGCAGCCAGAGAACTGGGAATGAATACCAGTGAGTTGATCCACTTGACCCGAAACAGGAGTGTGTGGGCCATGGCAGTCAAAGCTCAGACTGGGCACGACACCTGATGATGATGGTGATCAGTTACAACATATCAAGTCAGCAACTGCAGCATCCTGGATGTCAATACCTGGACCCAACCTATCAACACAGCTACAAAGTGGCTATATTTCAATAGGAGTTTGAGGAGATTTGGTTTGTCACCCATTTCTACAGATGTACCCCCACGGAGAGCATTCTAACTGGCTCCATCGCTGTCTGTTACGGATCCTCACCACACCTCCCCCACCTCCCCATCCCCGACACTGCACAGGATCGAAATAAGCTGCAGAGTTGTGAACTCAGCTCCATCATGGGCACCAGACTCTGTTGTATCCAGGACACCTTCAAAGAACGGTGCCTCAGAAAGGCAGCATCCATCGTTAAGGACCCCCACCACCCAGGACAAGCCCTCTTCTCATTGCTAATATCAGGGAGCCTGAAGACACACACTCAGTGCTTCAAGAACAGCTTCTTCCCCTCTGCCATCTGATTTCTGAATGGATATTCAACCCATGAACACTACCTCACTATTTTTATTTCCATATTTGCACTACTTATTCTCTCTATCTATATATCTCTCTCTCTATCTATCTATTTCAGTCTATGATCATGTATTGCATCGTACTGCTGCCACAAAGACCACAAATTTCACAACATATGCCGGTGAGATTAAACCTGATTCTGAATCTGAAATGTGTCCTTTGCCTGAAGGTGTACCGGGAGCTGCCCGCAAGTGTGACCATGTTTCCGACCCTTTGGGGGCGTGGGAGAAAACGGGAGCACCCAGAGGAAAGCCCCACGGTCATGAGGCGAATGTACAGACAGCGGTGGGAACTGACCCCTGGGAGAGTCATGCGAGCCATGACCCCTGGGCAACAGTCATGCTAACCATGCTGGCTAGAGGAAAGATGCCAGCAAGCTGGGAAGAGAGCACAGAGGAGATTTATGAGGATGTCAGTGGGACTCTGGGCACCGAGTTAGGGAGAGCAGTTGGGACTTTATTCCTTGGCGTGTAGCAGACTTTGAGGAGTGCTCTTATAAAGGTGTATAGAATCACAGAGGGCATAGTTAGGATGAATGTACAGTCTCTTTCTCCGGGCTTGGATGGAGACCTTGGTAAGCATAGGCATGTTGGGCTGAAGTGATCTTCAGCTGGCAACATCAGCCCAGGTTACCAACAAGCCCTCGACAGTCTACAAGAAAAACATCAATAACACAACATCTTGAGCACCCAATGCAAAATCGCAGAGGAAAATCGCAGGTCAGGCAGCATCTTCGGAGAGGAATCAACGGCAGATGTTTTGGACCGAGACCCTTCACCAAAGATATCAATAAGATCGATAAGGTGCAGAGAAAACTTACAAGGATGTTGCCAGGCTTTGAGGACCAGAGTCATGGGGAGAGGTTGAATCGGTTCAGACTTTATTCCCTGGAGAACAGGAGAATGAGGGGAGATTTGACAGAGGTTAGTAGACAAAATTTTGAGGAGTATAGATAGGGTAAATGCAAACAGGATTTTTCCACTGAGATTGGGTGAGACTAGAACCTGAGATCATGGGTTTAGGGTGAAAGGTGAAATGTTCAAGGGGAGCTCAGAGTGTGGATCAAGCTGCCAGCAGAAGCAGTGGATACGGCTGTGACAGAAGATTGGGTAAACAGACGGATTGGTGGGTATGGTCCTGTGCAGATTGATGGGTCTAGCCAGAACAACAGCTCGGCATGGACTAGGTGGGCCAAAAGGCCTGTTTCTGTGCTGTAGGTTCTATGACTCTGGTGCAGAAATTTCAGGGGCCCTGGCGGAGAGATTTAAAACATCCTTAGCCATGAGTAGGGTGCCGGAGGACTGGAGGATAGCTAATGTTGTTCTGTTGTTTAAGAACGGCTCTAAGAATAATCTGGGAAATTTGAGGCCAATGAGCCTGAACTCACTCAAATTATTGGAAGGTATTCTAAAGGACTGGATACATAATATTTGGATAGACAGGGACTGATCAGGGACTGTCAGCATGGCTCTGTTGTGTGGTAGGTCGTGTCTCATCAATCTTAGAGAGTTTTTGAGGAGATTACCAGGAATGAAAGGCAGTGGACATTGTCTACATGGACTTTAGCAAGACCTTTGACAAGGCTGGTCAAGAAGGTTCAGTTGCTCCGCATTCAGAATGAGGTAGTAAATTGGATCAGACATTGGCTTTGTATGAGAACCCAGAGGGTGGTAGTAGAGGGTTGCCTCTCTGACCAGAGGTCTGTGACTAGTGGTGTGTCACAGGGTTTGGTGCTGGGTCTCTTGTTCTTCATTATCTATATCAATGATCTGGATGATAATGTGGTTAACTGGATCAGCAAATTTGTGGATCACCCCAAGATCAGGGCTGTAGTGGACAGCAATGAAGACCATCAGAGCTTGTAACGGGATCTGGACCAGCTGGAAAAGGGGGCTGAAAAAAATGGCAGATGGAATTTAATGCAGACCAGTGTGAGGAGCTGTACTTTGGTAGGACCAACCAGGGTAGGACTTACCCTGAGGAGTAAATGAGGAGTGCGAAGTGCAGTGAAATAGAAAGATCTGGGAATACTGATTCATAATTCCTTGAAAGTGGTTAGGTTCGTAAAGAGAGCTCTTA
Source organism: Mobula birostris (assembly GCF_030028105.1). NCBI lineage: Eukaryota > Metazoa > Chordata > Chondrichthyes > Myliobatiformes > Myliobatidae > Mobula > Mobula birostris. Next base: position 96,282,600 of record NC_092374.1, read on the forward strand.
GCAAATTGGTCTTCATAAGGTTGAGCATTGATCCAGGAGTTATGATGTTAGACTGAATTTGGAGTGTTGTGTGCAGTTCTGGTCAGCTACCTACAGGAGAGATATCAGCAATGTTGAAAGAGTTCAGAGAAAATTTACAAGGATGTTGTTGGGACTCGAGGACCAGAGTTATAGAGAAAGGTTGAATAGGATAGGACCTGATTCCCGAGGGTAGCAGACTGAGAGGAGATTTGACAGAGGGATACAAATGATGAGGGTAAATGCAAACAGGCTTTTCCCCCAGACTGAGTGAGATGAGAACTAGAGGTCATAGGTTTAGGGCCAAAGATTAAGGGGAATTGAGGGTCAAGTGTGGAAAGAGCTGCCAGCAGAAATGGTTGATGTGAATTTGATTGTAACTGTCAGAGGGGTTTTGAGAGGTACATAGATGGGAGGGTGAGGAGAGATTGAAAGCAAGACAGAGTCATGGTGTTTGAGAGAGGGAAGTGCATGTGTGTGAGAACGTGTAAGTGTTTATGTCAGAGAGGGAGACAGTTGGTTCTGCCTGCTGATGGCTCCTGCTCTACCGCCCCCAACCCCAGGAGCCCATCGTGGAGATCGTGCTGAAGGCTCTGGACGTGGTGACCATTGTGGTCCCACCAGCGCTGCCGGCCGTGGTGATGGTGGGCGTTGTCTATGCCCAGCGACGCCTTCGGAGACGAGGAGTCCACTGCATCAGCCCCCATCGCATCAACCTGTGTGGTCAGCTTGACCTCGTCTGCTTCGACAAGGTGAGTCTGAGTCCTGACACCACCACATCGGACTCCCCCACATCCCTGTTGGTGGCACGTGGGGATTAACTTCACACCCCCTGGGGCCTCAGCACACAGCAAGACTTCACTGATCGCACTTCTATGTTATGAAGCCTCCCACCATGCTCCCCTCCCCTCCATGCTCCCCATCCACAGTGATGACCCTCCTTTTTAATATTTAATATTTCACTACTGTTTGAGTAATTTTGTATATACAAGCATTCTTGCTTGTTTAAATAATTATGGGTTATGTGCAAAAAAAAGTTAATTACATATGTCATCGCGCAGTCACATGATCCTCGCACGCCTTGCTGAGAGTAAAGTCGGAGTTTTTGGACTCCTGTGTTTTCTTTGAATTAGTTTAACATTTTGAAGTTACAAAACATAACATTGGTGATGAGGTATTTTTAAATTGAACCCGACCCGGCCACCAACCTGTTAGAGCACAGCGAGACGTTCGAGAGCAGTGGTGAAACAGAGTAGCGGGCGTTCTTTGGAAGGGAATTAGTTTAAAAATAAGGCCGTAAATGGAAGAATTCAGGGTTCATAAAGAGGTGAATAATCATCATTTAAAAAGAGTAGAAATGATGGGCTACATCGGAAAGATGGACGAATTTGATTACAGAGCAGGTAATACTGAACTATTTGAAGTAAATGAAATAGCCAATGAGAGGCGAGTGACAATTTTGCTGAGTGCATTAGGTTTAAAGTCACACAATTTGCTTTGAAGTTTGATTGCTCCAGCCAAACCATCAGAAATGAGCTTTGCTGCTGTTGTAATAGTGATGCAGGAACACATTGAACTGAAAGCATTGTTGATTGCAGAATGCTTTAGCTTTCATAAGTGGAGGGTAGAAGGGGAGGCTATTTCAGTGTATGTGGCTGAACTGAAGAGAAAGTCTAAGATTTGTCATCTCGCTGATGGTCTTAATGATACACTAAGAGAATCTTACAAGAAAGCATTCAAAAACAGTTCCTAACTGAAGCACAAATTACAGTTAAAAGAGCAGTTAAAATTGCTGTATCAATGGAAACAGCAGACGGAGACTCCATTGAGTTGCAATCAGGAATGAAAGTGAGCGTGAACAAAATTGCAACTTCTAAACAAAACCTGGCCGGATTGAGCATCGTGATGGGGCTCAGGTACCAAACAAGTGCAGGTTTAAAGGCAAAACTTGCAGAAAAGGCAAAAAAAAAGGACATATCGAAAGTGCATGCTGGGCAAACATAAATGGACTGCTCAGGGAAGAGAAAAAGATAAAAAAAAGTTAAGTTGCAGTTTTAAAAAAGCACTAATCTGGACACTGTTGATGAAAAACCTACTAATTATGAGAGTGACACAGGACTGGCTCACCTTGAGATTTACAACGTAACAGGAGACAAGTGATACGGCTTATACCAGAAGTCAGCAGCAAATTAATTAAAATGGAATTGGACACTGGCTCAGCTGTTTCAGTCATTCCACAAAATGAGTTTGAATGGCATTTCAAATATACTGAACTGAAGTCTGCAGATATCCACTAAGAAATTATACTGGAGAAAAGACAACTCCTGTGGGAATGGCAATTGTAACAGCAAAATACAACAACCAACAAGCCACTTTGGGGTTGAATGTGGTAAAAGCAGGAGGACCAGCATTGTAGGGCTGTGATTGGCTGAGACAACTACAAATTGATTGGAGATCCACCTGCCATTTTCCTGCCTCATCACCTGCAACAGAGTCAAATGAAAGTGATTTAAGAAAGGCACTGGGTGATGCTACTAATGTCTCCACTCTGAGCACCACAAACCTATGCCATCTGAGGACAAACATGTGCTGGGGTCATCCTCTGTGCCTCTGGTCGGAAAGCATATTGGACCAAGGAAGGACCAAGCTGCTCAGAGGAATTGTGAAAGTGATGAAAGCAGTGGTCTGACTGCAGCAGCTTTTGTCGGCAACCTATCGGAGAACACTTCTGATGTGTTAATCAGGCAGTTATTTGTGAAATGTGGCTTGGTTTTAAGCTGGAACAGAGTTCAAGCAGCTTAAGGAAAGTTGCAAGCATTCGGCTTTTGTGAGCTTAAAAAACCAGAATCTACTCTGCATGCATTAGGGTTATTGCATGAATTTCAAGTGGGAGATAAAAAGGCCATTGTTAAAACCATTCACTGTTGGTCCAACTAATCGTCCTCCATGCTGCTAGACTGCTTTGATGACATCGACTGGGATGTCCTCCATGATAAGGATGTCTCTGAATTCACGGATGAGATCAAGTTTCATCCGGAAGTGCATCAGAAACCTTGGATCAACAGTTCCGTGCGAACAGCACTTACCACTCGGCACAGAACTGATATTGCTGGTAATCAGCAGCAACTCGAGAAATGCAGCTATGATCTGCGCAAAGTCTTTCTTTTCAAATCTTTTTATTGTATATACAGGAAAAATGACATGAGTACATCGAAGTAACAAAACTTACAATGCCTCAAAAAAAAACCATTATCTTAAAGATTAAAAACAAATTTTGTGATAACAAAAACCTACTAAGCAGAAAAGTGAGAAAAAAAAAGAACCCATTAGGTGTACAACACCGGAGCCATGTGTCATACAAAAAGCTTCTAAAAATAAACATCAAACCACCAGCAAGAAAATATACTAAAAGAATTTACAATTAGATCGTGGAAAAATTATATCGATTAACTCAAATGATAAAAACGAGCAAGTGTGCCCCATCTTTTCTCAAAATCAAATAAAGGTTCAAAGGTTCGTCTTTTAATTTTCTCTAAACTAAGACATAGCATCACTTGAGAGAACCATTGTGACAAAGTGGGAGCTGATGTATCCTTCCACTTCAACAAAATGGCCCTCACTCAGTTCTGGATGATGGCGACGAGTCGGAGGCCTTCCCAGTGACAAATGGCGTCAAACAAGACTGTGTTCTTGCCCCGACTCTGTTCAGTATGGTATTCTCTGCCATGCTGACAGATGCCTTCCGTAACTACGAAGAAGGAATCCACGTCAGGTACAGGACTGACGGCAGGTTGTTCAACCTTAGGTGCCAGCAGGCAGTTACAAAGGTGCGAGAGACTGTCATCAGAGACTTGTTGTTTGCTGGTGACTGCACACTCAACGCCAGCACAGAGCAGGAGATGCAGCGTGAAATGGACTGCTTCTGACAAGCCTGCGACAACTTCGGTCTCACTACCAGCACCAAAAAGACCGAAGTTATGTACCAGCCTGCCCCAGGAAAGCCATACCAGGAGCCGCGCATCACGGTGAAGGGCCAGAACCTCCAGGCAGTCGACAACTTCACCTACCTGGGCAGCATACTCTCTCGCGCAGTGAACATAGACGCTGAAGTCAACAACAGGATTGCCAAAGCCAGCGCCGACTTTGGGAGACTCCGTGAGAACGTCTGGGAGCGGAGAGGACTCAGCCTTACCACCAAGCTGAAGGTCTACTGTGCAGTGGTCCTTACCACCCTCCTTTACGCCAGCGAGACCTGGACTGTCTACAGCAGACACGCCAAACAGCTCAACCACTTTCACCCGAGCTGTCTCCGCAGACTCCTCCACATCAGGTGGCAGGACAAAGTCCCCGACACGGAAATCCTGGAACGAGCTGGGCTCTGCAGCGTCTACACCCTCCTGCTGAAAGCCCAAGCCTGGTGGGCTGGACATGTGGTCAGAATGCCAGACAGCCGATTGCCTAAGCAGCTGCTGTACGGAGAACGGTGTCAGGGCAAGCGCTCAGTCGGGGGGCAGAAGAAACGTTACAAAGACTGCCTCAAAGCGTCCCTCAAAGGCCTGGGTGTCGACATCAACACGTGGGAGACGCTTGCCCTGGACCGTCCAGCTTGGCGCAGCGAGATCACCACAGGAGCCCGTGCAGCTGAAGTCAGGCGCATCATCGAGGCGCAACGAAAGCGTGCTGTGCGCAAGGCCCGAGCAGCATCCACTGCCACGACAGCACCCACCCACTTGTGTCCCACATGTGGGCCAGACTTCAGGGCCCGGATTGGCCTCATCAGTCACCTCCGGACCCACAGCCACCAATCTCCCATTTGACTTTGAAGCCCTGGTCATCTTCGACTACGAAGGACAAACAACAACAACAGCAACCCTAACACAGTGGTGTCAAGAAAACAACCTCTCCCTCTGGTTGTGGATTACAGGAGGAATGGAGACAGTCTAACCCCTGTTGACATCAATGGATCTGGGGTTGAGAGGGTAAACAGCTTTAAATTCCTCGGCATCCGCATCACCGAGGACCTCGCGTGGTCTGTACACACCAGCTGTGTGGTGAAAAAGGCACAACAGCACCTCTTCCACCTCAGATGGTTGAGGAAGTTTGGAATGGGTCCCCAAATCCTAAGAACTTTCTACAGGGGCACAATTGAGAGCATCCTGACTGGCTGCATCACTGTCTGGTATGGGAACTGCAGAGAGTGGTGCGGACAGCCCAGCGCATCTGTAGATGTGAACTTCCCACTATTCAGGACATTTACAGAGACAGGTGTGTAACAAGGGCCTGAAAGATCATTGGAGACCCGAGTTACCCCAGCCACAAACTGTTTCAGCTGCTGCCATCTGGGAAACGGTACTGCAGCATAAAAGCCAGGACCAACAGGCTCCAGGACAGCTTCTTCCACCAGGCCATCAGACTGATTAATTCATGCTGACACAACTGTATTTCTGTGTTATATTGACTGTTGTACCTACTATTTAGTATAAATTACTATGAATTGCACATTGCATCTTTATTGAGATGTAACATAAAGATATTTACTCCTCATGTATGTGAGGGACGTAAGAAATAAAGTCAATTCAAAAAGTTACTTGTAAGGGTAGATACAAAGCCCAGCTGGATGAATGGGAGGTCCAAAAGAAAGGAGTCAATGGAGACACGAAATAGAGGATTCATCACATAATGTTGTGGCTGAGGAAACCACCAGGAGGGATCAGATCGTAGAGCAACAACAGAGGGAGTAATTAGAGAATACTCGTGCACTAAATGTACCTTCCCAACACCAAGATGCACAAACTAGAAGAAGAAAAAAAGAAGTATGTCCAGAGATGTCAGAACCACCTCCTGCAGCCTCAGAGTCAGCTACAGCCACCTCAGACCCTGAGATAGTTTCACAGCCACAATTCTCACTTGTCAAGCAGAGTGACCCCCACCCCCTTGTCAGGAAAGACGTTATACTACAAGAGTAAGAAATCCTCCACAGCAATGAAATCCTTAAGCCCGAATGGACAATTTAAAATTTACTATGCTGTGGATGTCCGTATAGTAGTTGTATTATACAGTATACAGTGTATACATATATTGACATATAATTTATCTAATTTGATATGCGTTCTATATTGTTGGAGTTTATAGCTGAGCAGGGAAGGGTGTTGTGTATTTAATATATCAGTAATATTTGTGCAATCTTGTGTCTGTATGTGTGAGAATGCTTAATCTCCAAATATGTGTGTATATATATATACACACACACGTATGGTGGTGGCATCCGTCAGTCTCGCAAGACCATGGATCTGCTCCTGGAAACTCTTGCTTCAGTCTGTGTTAGAGCAGCGTCTGTTGTGGCTGTAGAGTCCATCACGGGAGTGACAGTCTCGGCTGCAGCGACTGCACTTGAAGGCACTGTCCTCCAGTGTTGTCTTGGTGCTCTTTTTTCCGATGAGTGCACTTTACTTCAGCAGCAAGCCTCAGCTTCTCTTCTCATCTTTTTACACCTCTGCGTAGTTCCAGCCTCCAGTGAGAGCAATCGCTTGCGATGTCCTCCCACCTCTCGACGTTTATTTTCAGTGACTTCATGTCTCTCTTGCAGACAGCTTTGAAACGAAGATGGGGCCACCCTTGTGCTCTCTTGCCAGAGGCCAGTTCCCCGTACAGCAGGTCTTTCGGGATCCTCCCATCTGACATGCGGTGTACGTGGCCCAGTCAGCGGAGACGGCATTGTTGGAGCAGAGTGAAGAGGCTGGGTATCTGGGCGTGGGCCAGGACCTCATTGTTGGTGACTCGGTCAGTCCACGTGATGTCCAGGATGCGTCTCAGGCTGTGAAGGTGGAAGGCGTTGAGGCGTTGAAAGCATTCAGTCATCACTTGACACAGACAACATCCGTGGAGTGTACGAGGGGATCAAGAAAGCCATCGGGCCAACCCAGAGCAAGACAGCACCATTGAAAACCATAACAGACGAGACCATCAATGACAAAGGCAAGCAGATGGAGAGATGGGTGGAGCATTACTCCGAACTCTTCTCCAGAGAAAACAGCATCTTGGACAGTGTGCTAGATGCCATGGAATGCCTGCCTATCATGGAGGAACTTGATGCATTGCTGACTGCCGAAGAGATGAGTAAAGCCATCGACAGCCTGCCCACTGGGAAGGCACCAGGATTGGATGGCATTCACCAGAGGCCATCAAATGTGCAAAGGGCGTCCTGCTAAACCACCTGCATGAACTACTGTGCCAGTGCTGGACAGAGGGAGCAGTGCCGCAAGACATGAGGGACTGCAACATTGTCACCATATATAAGAACAAAGGGGACAGAAGCGACTGTAACAGCTACAGGGGAATCTCCTTGCTGAGCACCGTTGGGAAGGTCTTCGCCCGCGTGGTCCTGAACGGACTGCAGAAAATATCGAAAAGGGTATATCCCGAGTCTCAGTGCGGTTTCAGGTCAGAACATTCCACAATCGCCATGATCTTCTCCCTTTGACAGCTACAAGAGAAATGCAGAGAGCAAAGACAACCACTCTACGTCGCTTTCATTGACCCTACGAAGACATTCGACCTTGTGAGCAGAGACGGCCTGTTCAAAATCCTCACCAGGATTGGTTGTCCCCCGAGGCTCCTCAGGATAGTTCAGTCATTCCACACAGGCGTTCAGTTCGACGGCTCTTCTTCGGAGGCCTTCAACATCCGCAGCAGTGTGAGGCAGGGCTGTGTGCTTGCTCCCACCCTGTTTGGCATCTTCTTCACAGTCATGCTGAAGCACGCCTTTGGAACATCAGCTGATGGTATCTACCTCCACACCAGATTGGATGGGAGGCTGTTCAGTCTGTCCCGGCTGAGGGCGAAAACCAAGGTTCGTGAAGTACTCATCAGGGATAGTTGTTTGCAGATGACGCGGCACTAGCAACACACTCTGAAGAGCAACTGCAACGCCTCACAGACAGCTTCTCAAGAGCCTGTCAGGGCTTCAGCTTGACCACCAGCCTGAAGAAAACCAACGTGTTGGGCCAAGGCGTTGATCACTGTGGTAAACCATGTATATATGTTGTAACTGCGTTACCTGTCTGGACACACCCCTCTGCTGACTGCCCCTGTGGCTCCTCCCACAGTGTCCTGTATAAAGGTGTTCGCCTTGCCCCTCCCCCTCAGTCGGGGGCAGACACTCACTGTGGAGGTCGTACTGTACAGCAAATAAAAGCCTTTCAGTATTTTACCAAACCTCAGTCTTTTGGAGTAATTGAAGGTGCTTCAATTTTATTCGCTGTATGTTTTAAAACATGGAACAGGCCCTGAGACCAGAAAAATTAGACCTCAATCCGCAAACACTTAAAGCTGGAAACGCTTTCAAACTCTGGCTGGCCTGCTTTGAAGTGTATCTAGAGGAGATTAAAGTGACCGACCCCGTAGTGAAGCGTAGAGTTCTACTCTCCAGGGTCAGTCCACGGGTTTATTCGCTGATCAGAGACCAGCCGAACTATGACGGCACGATGAACGCACTCAAAAGACAATACCTGCGGCTGATAAACAGCGTCTATGCTCGGCATCGCTTAGCGACACGGCAACAATGCCCCGGGGAATCGAGTGCTGAGTTTGTCCAGGCCCTACGGACGCTCGTGCGGGCCTGCAATTGCCAGGAGCTGATGGCGGCACAGCATGCATAACTCCTAGTGAGAGACGCCTTCGTCACGGGGACCAGGTCAGTGTACGTGCGCCAGCGGCTGCTGGAAAAAGCCGATCTTACCCTAAGTTCGGCCATCGAGCTGGCTGATACGTTGGAGGCCGCTCTGCATAACTCCAAGGCTTTCCAGGCACGCGATCCCCCGATGGCCTCGTGGGTGCCGCAGACCCCGCAACCCGCCGGCGAATCGACCTCGGCTGCCGCCAGTCGTGAGTCCGCGAAGTGCTACTTCTGCGGACTGGAGAAGCACCCCCGGAAACGCTGCCTGGCCCGACAAGCTACCTGCTCCAGCTGCGGAAAGAAGGGCCACTTCGCCAAGGTCTGTAAGTCAAAACCGCGAGCGGGATTGAGCAGCGCCGCATGCGAGACGTGAGGGTCGCCATCTTCCCTGCACACTGCCACCACGTGCGAGACATGGGGGCCGCCATCTTCCCTGCACACTGCCACCACGTGCGAGACATGGGGGCCGCCATCTTCCCTGCACACTGCCACCACGTGCGAGACGTGAGGGTCGCCATCTTGCCTGCCGCCATCTTCCCTGCACGCCACCACCACGTGCGAGATATGGGGGCGACCATCTTGGTCGGCGCCACCTCCCACCGCCTACGACCAACGAGTGCTCACGGGGCACCCCACTGTGCTGGACCAAGACAGCGACCCCACCCTGGCTTCCGTGACTCTCGACCAAAGCGCTTCCCACCAGCTCGCAAGGTCAATGATGGACATCCTGGAGGAGGGGCGCAGGACAAGCTGCCTGTCTGACACAGGCAGCACGGAGAGTTTTATCCACCCGGCCACGGTGCAGCATTGCGGACTCGTGATACGGCCGGTAAGTCGGAGGGTCACCATGGCCTCCGGGTCGCATACAACAGACATCCGGGGGGGTTGTACAGCGACACTAGTGGTGCAGGGCACAGAATATCGGGACTTTACGTTACTGGTCTTGCCTCAACTGTGTGCCCCTGTGCTATCGGGGCTCGACTTCCAGAGCCACCTGAAAAGCGTGACAATGAAGTATGATGGGCCCCTCCCGCCAATTACTGTCATAAATCCCCTGTTTTGTAGAGATATGTCACGTACCCTGCTACTGACCACACACAGACACCAACCCGAACATCCCACCCAACACCATGCCAACTGCTACACTACCGACACCACTTGCAGCCTCTCCACCCTCAGGATCCTGCTCCCACCGCTGTTCGCCAACCTGACCCCCGACTGTAAACCTGTGACAACTAAAAGCAGGAGGTACAGCGCGGGGGACAGAGCCTTCATTAAGTCGGAGGTGCAGCGGCTGCTCAGGGAGGGGGTCATTGAGGCAAGCACAAGTCCTTGGAGGGCGCAGGTGGTCGATGTTCGGAACAGGGAGAAGAATAGGATGGTCATGGACTATAGCCAGACCATCAATAGATTCACGCAGCTCGACGCGTACCCTCTACCCCGCATCGCGGATATGGTCAATCAGATAGCACAGTACAAGGTGTACTCGACCATAGACCTAAAATCCGCTTACCATCAGCTCCCCATCTGCCGGGAGGACCGCCCTTACCCCGCCTTCGAGGCAGATGGCAGGCTTTATCAATTCCTGCGCGTCCCCTTCGGTGTCACGAATGGTGTATCTGTCTTCCAGAGGGCAATGGACCGGATGGTGGACCAGTGCCAACTGAAGGCCACGTTCCCATATCTGGATAACATCACCATCTGCGGTCACGACCAGCAGGATCACGACAACAACCTCCAAAAATTTCTCCAAGCGGCCAAATCTTTCAACCTCACCTATAACAAGGACAAGTGTGTATTTGGGACCACCCAACTTGCTATCCTTGGGTGTGTCGTGGAGAATGGAGTCATTGGCCCTGACCCCGACGGTATGCGCCCCTTGTTGGAACTCCCTCTTCCCAATACCCTCAGAGCCCTCAAAAGGTGCCTGGGCTTCTTTTCATATTACGCCCAATGGGTCTCTAACTACACAGACAAGGCCCACCCCCTGGTCAAGTCCGCCACATTCCCCCTCTCTGCCAAGGCCCGCGCGGCCTTCAACCGCATAAAAGGGGAGATTGCCAAAGCAGCAATGTATGCGGTGGATGAGGCCATTCCCTTCCAAGTAGAGAGTGACGCCTCTGACTTTGCGCTGGCTGCTACCCTCAACCAGGCAGGAAGACCAGTGGCGTTCTTCTCCCGTACCCTTCAAGGCCCTGAAATTCGGCACTCTGCGGTAGAGAAAGAGGCCCAGGCCATAGTGGAAGCTATAAGGCACTGGAGGCACTATCTTGCCGGCAAAAGGTTCACCCTGCTAACTGACCAGCGCTCAGTCGCATTCATGTTTAATAATCAGCAGCTGAGCAAAATCAAAAATGATAAAATTCTGAGGTGGAGAATCGAACTCTCCACCTACAACTATGACATCATGTACAGGCCTGGGAAGCTCAGCGAGCCCTCCGATGCCCTATCCCGGGGAACGTGCGCCAGCGCGCAGATCGACCAGCTATACGCCCTACATGTAGACCTTTGCCACGCAGGAGTCACCCGGCTTTTCCACTTCGTGAAAGCCCGGAACCTGCCTTACTCCCTTGAGGAGATCAGGATGATGACCAGGGACTGCCAAGTCTGCGCGGAGTGCAAACCGCACTTCTACTGACCCGAAAAGGCACCACTCATCAAGGCCACCCGCCCCTTTGAGCGACTGAGTGTTGACTTTAAGAGCCCCCTTCCCTCCACCAACCGCAATGTGTACTTTCTTAACGTAATTGACGAGTACTCGCGGTTCCCCTTCGCCATCCCCTGCCCCGACACCACTACCACGTCAGTTATAAAAGCCCTGCGCAAGCTCTTCACTCTGTTCGGATACCCATGTTATATCCACAGTGACAGAGGGTCCTCGTTTATGAGTGACGAGTTGCGCCAATATCTACTGGCTAGGGGAATTGCAACCAGTAGGACCACGAGCTATAATCCCCGGGGGAATGGACAGGTGGAGAAGGAGAATGGCACAGTGTGGAAAGCCACACTCTTAGCCCTCAGGTCAAAGGGACAGCCAGTCTCCCGCTGGCAGGAGGTCCTTCCCGAGGCACTCCACTCCATCCGCTTCCTGTTATGCACAGCCACCAACGCCACCCCTCATGAGCGGCTCTTTTCTTTTCCCAGAAAATCGACCACTGGGACCACCCTACCATCTTGGCTGACGTCCCCAGGGCCAGTGCTGCTCCGGAAACATGCGAGGAGCAATAAATACTTCCCAATGGTCGAGAGGGTTCACTTACTTCATGTGAACCCCCACTATGCCTATATGGTTTTATCTGATGGGCGGGAGGACACGGTCTCCATCCGCGACCTGGCGCCCGCAGGAGCTCCGGGCCCCCACCCTGAACACTCCATGGTGACTATTGACCCCGTACCCACCGATGTATGTACCTACGAGACACCGTGCACCCCAAACCCTATACAGACACCACACGACACTCCTATACCGGGCGCGACACACACGCACGAGGGATTACCGACGCCTAGCGTGCTGGCACCTGAAGTCAGGCCGGAGCCAGCACAACCGCCATCGCCGGTGCTACTTAGATCACAGCGACGGACTCGACCACCTGATAGACTTAACCTGTAAATATACTTCTTGTAAATATTGTCAGTCACTTCACCCCGCGGGACTCTTTTTAAAAAAAGGAGGGGTGAATGTGGTAAACCATGTATATATGTTGTAACTGGGTTACCTGTCTGGACACGCCCCTCTGCTGACTGCCCCTGTGGCTCCTCCCACAGAGTCCTGTATAAAGGTGTTCACTTTGCCCCTCCCCCTCAGTCCGGGGGCAGACACTCACTGTGGAGGTCGTATTGTACAGCAAATAAAAGCCTTTCAGTATTTTACCAAACCTCAGTCTTTTGGAGTAATTGAAGGTGCTTCAAGCACCCCACTGCCATTACCATCAACAACTGCGAGCTGGAGGTAGTTCACGAGTTTACGTACTTTGGCTCCACCATCACGGGCAGTCTCTCCCTAGAGCCCGAGATCAACAGACGGATCGGACGAGCAGCCTCAGCATTTGCCAGGCTGACAAAGAGAGTCTGGGAGAATAGAAAGCTGACGACACACACCAAGGTTGCAGTCTACAGGGCCTGTGTCCTCAGCACACTGCTTTACGGCAGCGAGACCTGGAGCCTCTACTATATATATATATACACACACACACACAGATACACACACACACACACACACACACACATACTCACACACACACACACATACACACACACACACACACACATACACACACACAAACACACACATATACACATACACACACACACAGATACTTATTTATTTTTTATATATGTAATATAAAAAAGTCATTTAAAGTAAAGATAAAGTTACACTCGTATTTTTGGACTTCCGTGTTTTCTTGGAATTAGTTTAATGTTTTGAAGTTGCAAAACATAACACCTCCCTCAGTACTGCCCCTCCCTCAGTGCCTCTATCCCAAGGCAGGACCCCCCCCCCCCCTCACTATGCCCCCACGATGGGACTCTTCCTCAGCACCTCTCCTTCCGTGGTGGGACTGCCCCTCCCAGGGTGGACCCTCCCCCTCCCACTGTGCCTCCCCACCCACATCAGAACCTCCCCTCTGCACTGCCCTCCCACGTGCGACTGCCCTTCACACAGTCAGACCCCCCCTCAGTGCCACCCCTCCAGGGGCAGATCAACCCTCAGCACCGCCCCTCCTACAGCGGGATTCCTCCCTCAGTGCCGCCCCTCCCACAAGGGGACCCCTTCTCGGTGCCACCACTCCCATTCTGGTGTTTCCTCAGCTGTCCCTCTAGGGTGAGGCATCGGAATTTAACGTTGTTTTTTCCATACTGCAGACAGGAACCCTGACGGAGAGTGGGATGGATCTGTACACCGTGGTCCCAGCTAAAAATAAGAGGTGAGTGGATGGGTAAATGCCGTTCCTGGGAGACTGTTCCCCTGCTGCCAGTTGACCTGCTCTCGACAGGTGGAACCCCTCTTTTGATACCCTCCCCATACAGGCAGATGCCCTGCCGGTCCGACCCCCCCCCCCTTACAAAAGGACCCCTTATTCCCCAGCGCTGCACGCTCTGTCGACACACCCTGTCCCCACGTCGCACAACAGGCAGATACCCCAGTTTCTCATCCAGACTAGCCACAAATGGATTCCAGTAGCCCTACAGCCCCAGCACACTCCCTATGTGTAAACACCCTCGAGCCCCGCTTTGCTAGTTGACAGACACAATTTGGACAGAGCCTGTTTGGAGTCGTCCCCAGCCTACAATTCCAGACAATCCCATCTCCATGGATTTTTCCCAAACTACCCCTGTCACCGGTCTGCCTGACAACCCACCCTGTGATTGGCAGCTTCCTGTACAGCGACAGTGAGCTGATGGCACAGGCACTGAAGGAGGAAGAGGAGGTGTTGGCTGCCATGGCGACCTGTCACTCGCTGACCCTCACTTCGTCCCACACCTCCCTCCAGGGAGAGCCCCTCGATCTCGCCCTCTTCCGGGCCACCAACTGGGTGAGTACAACATCCAACCCACCCCAACCTGAGAAAGTTCTGGCCTAGCAAGGTTGCTCCCCACTATGGGCGGGGCAGTGATGAGGAGTTCCCCACGCTGGAGAGGTGGTGAGGAGGGAGCTCCCCACCGCAGGAGGGACAGTGAGGAGGGAGCTCCCCACCGCAGGAGAGACAGTGAGGAGGAGTTCCCCACCGCAGGAGGGACAGTGAGGAGGGAACTTCCCACCGCAGGAGAGAATGAGGAGGGAGCTCCCCACCGCAGGAGGGGCAGTGAGGAGGGAGCTCCCCACCGCAGGAGGGACAGTGAGGAGGAGTTCCCACCGCAGGAGAGACAGTGAGGAGGGAGCTCTCCACCACAGGAGGGACAGTGAGGAGGGAGCTCCCCACCGCAGGAGGGACAGTGAGGAGGGAGCTCTCCACCACAGGAGGGACAGTGAGGAGGGAGCTCCCCACCACAGGAGGCACAGTGAGGAGGGAGCTCCCCACCTTGGAAGGGGCGTGGGAGAGGTGGTGAGGAGGGAGCTCCCCACCGCAGGAGGGACAGTGAGGAGGGAACTTCCCACCGCAGGAGACAGTGAGGAGGGAGCTCCCCACCGCAGGAGGCACAGTGAGGAGGGAGCTTCCCACCTCAGGAGAGAGTCAGGAGGGACAGCGAGGAGGGAGCTCCCCACCACAGGAGGGACAGTGAGGAGGGAGCTCCCCAGCTTGTAAGGGGCGGTGCGGAGTCCTGGGGTGGCTGGATCCTGTGGAGGGGGAGGTGAAAGGTGAAAGGGTTCTAGGGGAGGGAGGAGAATTGGAGGGTGGAGGGGACAGTGGTGGAGGAATCCTGAGTGATGAGGTGGGGTCCCAGGGGGAAGAGGGTGAGGAATGTCAGTGGGGGGGTTACTGATGGGATGGAAAGGGAAGGGGTTGTGGTCCCATGGTTGGGTAAAATGACCTTCCCCTGTTCACTGTATTGGCTCACTTGGGGGATTCCCTCTGCCTGCAGATCCTGGAGGAGATAGTCTCCGGATGTCTGGACCCACCCCAGCCGCTGCTCGTCGTCAGGCCCACCCGGCTCCCCCAGCCCCAGGGCAGCTCCACTCGGCTGGTGAGTGTGGGTTGTCGAGGGGGGGTCCACTACCCCAGCCGATGACTGGACCGGCCCAACCCGTTCAGAATGGCACCCGTCTCGTTCCAGCAGCCCTCCCCCGCCCCCCCCCCCCGTCTATCATCAACCCCACCACCACCACCCCCCCGCCTTCTCGGTCTCATCCTCCCCGTGCTGTCTCGGTCTTGTCCTCCTCCTCTCCCCCACGGCTGACCCTCAAGCCAGGCCCCCACTCCCCATCTCTGGACCCTTTGTCCCCTCTCCCCTCTACTTCCTTCCCCTTGGCCGAGTTCTTTCCTCACCTCCTCCTTCTCACTTCCTTCTCTCCTCCCCATTGTTCCCCTGATTCCCTGTCTAACTTTCTCCCCTTCACTTCCCCTTCCCCCTCTCTTTCCCCTTCTCCCCTCCCCTCCCGTTCCCCCTCCCCTTCTCCCCTCCTCCTCCCCTTCTCCCCTCCTCCTCCCCTTCTCCCCTCCCCTCCCCTCCCCCCCCCCCCCCATTGCAGGTCTGCCGTTTGCGCTCAGGCATCGGCATTCTTCGGCAGTTCCCCTTCTCCTCGTCACTGCAGCGGATGACTGTCATCGCCAAGGACCTGGACCAACAGCGGCTGGTGGCCTATTGCAAGGGGGCCCCGGAGACGGTGGTGAATCTGTGCAGCCCGGACTCGGGTACAGTCCTGGGGTTGGGGGAGACCAGCCTGAGCTCCTCCCTGCTGGTCAAGGGAAGGAATTAATTGCAGTTTAGTAGGAGTCATTTACCCCTCCCGCCCCGACACCGGCCTTCTCGGGGGTTCATGTGTCCTCACAGCGGGGCAGATTGCAAATCCCACATACACATCGTGGCAGAGTTTAGAGCTGAACCCGGGTCTCTACCCAGTGCCGCATAAAAATCTTTCAAAGTCTGATTTTTCCCACATTCCATGAGGTTCCCATTCCCAGGAATCCAGCCTCCCCTCCATGGGCTCAGTCTACACTTCCCACAGCCTCAGCAAAACAGAATTGAAGACCACCCCTCCCAGCCTGGATGTTTCCTCTTCTTGCCCACCCCAGAAGAAAAGCACGCACTGCCTGGCCCTAGGCCAGCTTCTACCCCGTTGTTACCAGTATCATCTGCTTCAGGTCTTACTGCCCGTGCTGCAGTCCCTGTGGGCTTGTACACCTTTCATAATGTTTTATCTCGTTCTACCTCAACGCACCGCCTAATGATCGACAAACGTCTGCAACTCGAGCACTTCACTGTCCCATCTGAGTCTCACGGTCAGACGATAGATCTGGTGACGAATTTCAGCGGGGTGGGGTGGGGGGTGCACAAGCCGCTCCCACATCCACGTTGCTGAGGTTGAGAGCTCCATGCTCCCAGGTGAGAACGTCACCAGTTGCCTGTCCGTGGCCATCCGTCTAGACATCGTGGCCGAGAAAGCTTACTTCTTTGGGAGGTTAAAGAAATTCAGCTAGTCCCCTTCAACCCTCAACAATTACTAATGAGGCACCAGACAAAATCCCGTCACAGCTTGGTATGGCAGGAGTTCTCCCCGTAAGAAACCGCAGACAGCTCCATACATCACGAAAACCAGCCTCCCCTCCAAGGACTCTGTCTACACCCCACTACCTCAGTAAAACAGCCGGCAAAATCAAAGACCCATCACCCCAGCACAGGGCAGGTGGTGTCTGGAAATACCCATTCCCTCCCCTCCCTTCTCAGGACATTGGAGCTTGGGGTGGGGACTGGGGGGTGGGAGGAGGCGGGAGCGAAGGTCAGACATGGGGATGGGGGATGGGATGTTAGCACTAGTCCTGTCTGTCAGACTGGCTTCCCTCTTCCCCACCTCCCCCAACTACACCCTCCTGACCTCCCTCTCCCCAACCCATCCCCCACCTTCCCTCCCTCCTCTCCCTGCCCTCCCATCTCCCCCCACCCCTCCTGACCTCCTTCTCCCCAACCCATCCTCTGTCTTCCCTCCCTCATCTCCCTCTCCCCTCCCCTCCTCGCCTCTCCCCCAACCCCCTGTCCTTTCCCTGCCCTCCATCTCCCTCCCCCCTCCTCTCCCCACCGTCCCTCCCTCCCCCATGCTCTCTCCGTTATTTTCCCCTTCGTTAACCCTTCCCCTCCTGTGCTCTCCCCACTGGCCGTTCCCTGTGCTGATTTCCATGGTAACTCATTCCGTTTCCTGGAGCAGTTCCCAGCGATTTCCAGGTGGTGATGGAGAGCTTCACGCAGCGTGGTTACCGGGTTATCGGCCTGGCCTTCCGCAATTTCACCAGCTCTTTCCAAGAAGCTGACATCAAAAATGTAAAGAGGTGAGTGAGGGGTGTAGGGAGTGACGGGTGGGGTGTGTGTGCGTGAGACAGAGAGATGTTATGTGTTGTACACAGGGAGCCCAGTGATAAGCCAGAAGTTCCCAACCTGGGGTTCATGGACCCTTCCCTAATGGTATTGGCCCATGGCACAAAAAAGGCTGGGAACCCTGCTTTGGGTGTAGCGCGGATGCAAACAGAGTGAAACGATGATAAACCACAATGAATTATGTAAATAACAAAGAATGCTTATTCAAACAATACATTTACAATATTACTCGCATATTAAATACACAACACTCCCTCCTGCTTAGCTGTAAACACCAGCTCAAAGGAGAATGTAATTCAACTATACATGTGCATATGTAAACACGCATACATATATTCACTGTATACTATATTATACAAATATATACATGCATACATAAACACACATTCACTGTATACTATACTAAACAACTATATATGTGCATACATAAACACACATTCACTGTATACTATACTAAACAACTATATATGTGCATACATAAACACACATTCACAGTATACTGTACTATACAGACATCCACAGCACAGTAAATTGTCCCATTCAGGCCTAAGGATTTCATTGCTTTTGAGGATCTCTTACTGCTGTGGGATAACGTCTTTGCTGACAAGGGGGGGATCACTCAGCTGGCAGGTGAGACTGGTGGCTGTGAAACACTCTCAGGCTCTGGGACCTCCTCCACGCTGGTTGTAGGAGCCGACTTTCTTCTCCAACAACTGACTCTGTTCTGCATAATCCTTCTGAGACTAGGTTTGCAAGCACGAGTGCAGGAGATGAGCTGGTGAGTTGCTGGCTGTGGAGGTTATTGCGAGGAGGAAATTGGCGAGCTTCTGATTCGGTGTCTGCAGTAAGAATCCTACGACGTTGGCCGGAGCACGAGGAAACGATTGTTGGGATCGAGTGTGTGATGTGCGGGGGAAGGATCACCCGGGTGCTGGGTGACCAAGGTATTGTCTCTGCCCACCTGAGTCTGCACTGCCCGAAGCAGTGGTCATGTGATGGGTGGAAGTAGGGCTGGAGAGAAGTGACCAGGGTATAAAAGAACGAGCTCACCGGTGGTGAGGTCTCTTGGATTTGGGCTTGCCACAGGTTAGGTCACGACTGATGCTATGGACTGATTGGAACGGGGCGCTGCAGGTAAACGGGCCCAGGTGCGTTTCCGAGATAAGCACCACTTGTTGTAACTTAACGATAAAGTGTGTAAGGGTCATTTCAATTGGATCTGCAAACCGTTCTTAACTTTTGGCACAACAGTGTCAGTGTAGTGTGTTCCACTGACATTGCTCACACCGTGTTCTTTAGACTGGACAAACCTTTCTGCCAAGTCATTTGTAGCTGGGTGGTATGGTGCAGATAAAGTGTGTCTTTTTTCATTCATTTTCAGCAATGACACAACAAACTGTGCTCCTTTGTCACTGACTAAGTGTTCTGGAACATCGGTCCTTGAGAAGAGGCTTCTCAGTACATTAACATTCTGCAAGGCTGTAGTGGACGCTATTGGGAACACTTTTGGCCTCTTTGTAGCTGCATCCACCAAGAAATTTGTGGCCATGAATGGTCTGGCAAAATCCATGTGAATCGTCTGTCATTCCCAGAGATGGAGAGGCACTGCTCTTGGCAATATCTAGACATGTTGGCATCCAGAACAGTGTGTGGCAAGCTTCTCATTCTGCTGATCTCTCCCAGGCCACGAGAGAAAAGCTTAGATCCAACACTGTCATTTCACCGTGGCTAGATGACCAGCATGCAGCTCCTCCAACACTTAGCTCTCAGCTTGGATGGTACAACTCCTCTCAATCCCCACATAAGGCAACCCCTGTCAAGGGCAAGTTCATCCAGCACTGGTATAAATGGGGGAACAGGAATTTCTGCTGCACAGTCCAGCCATTTGGTTTGTCATGTAAACCTGAGACAGTGTGTGATCTTCTCTGGTTTCCCTTTGGATCATCTCTGTCGTAAAAAGGAGACTTCTGATTTGCATTACGGAGAATACATCAAGTGGAGTGTTCTTTTTTGTAAATTTTTCAGGTATTTCCTCATCCAAGGGTAAACAGAACAATCCATCAGCATTTCCATGATTACTTGTCCTCCTGAATTCGATCCTGTAGTTGTGTCCTCCAAGAAACAGAGCCCATGGCTGCTGACATTTGTAGCGCACCCTCCGTGGATTGAGAATGGACACTGGTGGCCGATGATCAGTAATGAGGGTAAACTCCCTCTCATACAAGTACTGGTTGAAGCATTTTACACCCCAAACCAGACTCGAGCCTCTCTGTCAACCTGTGCATAATTTTTCTCTCCAGCGATGAGGGAACGTGATGCAAATGCTATGGGGTGTTCACGTCCATCACTCGTAACATGGAACGTGACTGTACCTAGACCATAAGGTGTGGCATCACAGGCAAGCCTCACTGGACAGTGTGGATCATAATGTGTCAGTACTGTGTCTGATGTCACTATTTCCTTTACCTCCTTCAAAGGTACCTCACACTGCTTTGCCCATTCTCATTTCACGATCTGTAGTAGTAAGTTCAACGGATGGAGCACAGTAGC
This sequence comes from Mobula birostris, assembly GCF_030028105.1. Classification (NCBI taxonomy): domain Eukaryota; kingdom Metazoa; phylum Chordata; class Chondrichthyes; order Myliobatiformes; family Myliobatidae; genus Mobula; species Mobula birostris. The sequence goes on from NC_092374.1 coordinate 96,302,809, forward strand.
CCGGTTTGGCAGGATTATACACAATGAGAAAGAGAGGAGGGCAGACTCTGTGTGTGTGTGTGTGTGTGAGAGAAAGAGAGAGAGACATGGGTGGGGTGTGTGTGAGGGAGAGAGACAGGTGTATGTGTGTGAGGGACGGAGAGACAAGTGTGTGTGTGAGGGATGGAGAGAGACAGGTGGGTGTTTGACTTTAGGAGTGTGTGTGCCTGTGTATGTCCAAGTTAATATACTTGCTCCATCCACTTCCTCTGGCAGCTTGTTCCATATATGGGCCATTTTCTGGGTGAAAACGTTGCCCCTCAGGTCCCCTCTGTCCTACCCAGGGGAAGATGTCTGTGACCGTTCTCCATCTCTGCAACCCTCATGACTTAATAAACTTCAGTAAAGTCACCCCTCATAACTCCTACTTGTGGTCCCTGGGAAAGTGGCCTCAGCCTGCCCAGCCTTTCCTCATCACTCAAGCCCTCAAGTCTAGGAAGTTTTAGGTAGCAAACATAAATGTACAAGGTGATAGAGTGGGCGGCCAGAAACGTTCCCAGGGCTGAAATGACTAATATGGGGGACATCATTTTAAAGTCATTGGAGGAAAGTGCGGGGGTGGGGGGTGATGTCAGAGGTAATTCCTTTTTACAGGGTGCTGGGTGAGTGGAACGCTCTGCCAGGGATGGTGATAGAGGCATTTGGGACATTTAAGAGACTTAGTTTGACACATGGATGAAAGAAGAATCGAGCTATGTGGGCAGGAAGGGTTAGGTTGATTGTGGAGTAGGTTATAGAACAGCACAACATTGTGGGCTGAAGGGCCAGCACTGTGCTCTACTGTTGTGCTCTCAGTGGCAACCCTATTAGCTACAGGTGATACAGGATAAAGCGGCCACTTCCTGTACTCCTGTATGTTCATGGTCTGCTGTTGTAGCCCATCCACTTCAATGTTCAACGTATTGTGTGTTCACAGATGCTCTTCTGCACACCACTGATGTAAGGTGTGGTTATTTGAGTTACTGTCACCTTCCTGTCAGCTTGAACCAGTCTGACCATTCTCCTCTGACTTCTCTCATTGACAAGGCATTTTCACCCACAGAGCTAACTCTCACTGGATGTTTTTGTTTTCACACCACTCTCTGTAAACTCTAGAGATTGTTGGGAGTGAAAGTCCCAGGCAATCAGCAGTTTCTGAGATACTCAAACCACCCCGTCTGGCACCAACAATTATTCTGCAGTCAAAGTCACTGAGATCACATTACTTCCCCGTTCAGATATTTGGTCTGAACAACAACTGAACCTCTTGACCACGTCTGCATGCTTTTATGCATTGAGTTGCTGCCACATGATTGGCTGATTGGGTATTTGCATTTACGTACAAGTGTACGAGCGTACCTAATAAAGTGGCCCCCGAGTATATGTTCTAACATCTGAGTTAATAGTTCCTGCACTCTTCCCAGTTTCATGACATCCTTCCTCTGTCTGGGTGACACCATTCCTTGACTCATCACTGTCTCGTAATTTGTGCCTGTGGTGTCCCTGCTCCTGTACTTTGGGGCTGTGCATCCATTCTACGCTGGGGTTTCCTTGCTCCACCCTGCACCGCGTTGTGATCCCAGTCTGGCTGATGATGACTCTGCCCCGTGTTTCAGGATGTTTGTGGAGCAAGACATGACCTTCGCTGGGCTGGTGGTCCTGGAAAACCGGCTGAAGAAGGTCACCTCATCCGTCTTCAGGGAGCTCCTCGAGGCCGAAATCCGGCTCGTCATGGTTACAGGTACGGGGCTCAGGGGGTGGTGGGGAAGGGCAAAAACATTACAGTCTCCATCGATGATCTAGAGAATCAGCAGCTGTAGATCCCTGGGCGTTAACAGCTTGGGTGACCTATCCTAGCTCCAGCATGTGGGCGCAATCTCAAGCAAAGTATGCCAGTGTCTTTACTTTCTTAGGAGATCAAGGAGGTTTGGCTTGTTACAAAACACTCTAACAAACTTCTGAACGTGAGCTGTTGAAACTATCCTGACTGGTTGCATCACGGTATGGTGTGGGAACTCGACTGCGTAGGTACATAAGCTGCAGAGAGTTCTGGACTCTGCACAGTACCCCACGAGCACATCCCTCCCCACCATCGGTCACATCTACAGGAGCTGCTGCCTCAAAGTCAACGCCCATCATCAAAGACGTCTGCCATCCGGGCCAGGCCATCTTCTCGCTGCTACTATCGGGCAGGAAGTCCCACACCACCAGCTTCAGGAGCAGCTACCTCATTCAACCACATGGAATGCTGGAGGAACTTAGCAGGCCAGGCACATCTACAGAAAAGTGTAAACAGTCGAAGTTTCGGGCTGAGATCCTTCATCAGGACTGGGAAAAAGAGTAAGAAGGTGGGGGAGGGGAGGAAGAAGTACAAGGTAGTAGGTGAGAGGTGAAACTGGGAGACGGGGGAAGGGTGAAATAAAGAGCTGGGAAGTCAATTGGTGAAAGATAAAGGGCTGGAGAAGGGGAATCTGATAGGAGAGGACAGAAGGCCATGGAAGAAACGGAAGGGGTTAGGAGCACCAGAGGGAGGTGATGGGCAGGTAAGGAGATAGGTGGGAGAGGGGAATGGGAATGGTGAATGAGAAGGGAAATAGGAATGGTGAGGTGGGAAGCAATTACCAGAAGTTCGAGAAAACTATGAGACCTGACATAAGTCTGGAGACTGCTTCACTGAGCACCTATGTTTCGTCTGCCAGAAAAAGCGTGATCTCCCGGTGGCCACTCATTTTAATTCTACTTCCCATTCCACTTCGACATGTCAGTCCATGACCTCCTCTGCTGTCACGATGAGGCTACGTTCAGGGTTCAACACCCATCCTCCGTCTGGGTAGCTTCCAACCTGATGGCCTGAACGTCAATTTCTCGAACTTCCAGTAATTGTGCCCCCCTTCGCCATTCCCATTTCCCTCCCTTACCTTCTTACTAACTCATCACCTCCCCCTGGTTCTCCTCCTCCTGATCTCTTTCACCAACCAACTTCCCAGCTCTTTACTTCACTCCCTTCCCTCCCCGTTACAGTTTCACCTATCACCTACTAACTTGTATTTGTTCCTTTCCTTCCCCCCCCCCCATCTTCTTACTCTGACTTCTCATCTTTTTTTCCAGTCCTGCTGAAGGGTCTCGGCCTGAAACATCAACTGTTTACTCTTTTCCATAGATACCGCCTGGCCTGCTGAGTTCCTGCAGGATATCCTGTGTACAGTTCACAGCCTCAGACTCCAACCACCTTCAAACATTAGAATGCAAACTACCTCTCCGCTTGTCTGATCTGCTCCCGGTTACAGACAACCTGCTGGAGGAACTGAGCAGGTCAAGCTGCGTCTGTGGGGAGATTCCCCCCCTCCCCCCCCAAAGATGCTCTCAATCTGCAGATTGTTTGTGGCTCCGGATTCCAGCATCTGCACTGCAGTTACACGTGGTTCTGCGCTCTGTTAATGTTTTCCCTTGTCCTACCTCAGGGCTCTGTCTATTGATCTGATCTGCATGAACAGAATGCAAGAGAGGTTTTTCACTGTATCTCACTCGGTGCATGCGATAATAATAATCTAATTCCAGTTCCAAATTGTTTTATCTGGCTGAGGAGAACCTGTCAGGGCTTTGTAAAATTATAGTGTGTCTATCCCACTGTTACACTGGACAACAAAGATTTGGCTTCCTGAAAACTTCTTGGGCAACCTTATGGATTTTGGACCACTGATAATGAAAATCACCATGAAATTTCTGTATCAGGCACCATTATTTTGAAATTGTCTATGTTTGTTATTTCAATTCATAATTCAAGTCAGAATAACTGATGCCAAAATTAGGGAAGGCATTCTTGTTGGTTTACATATCAAACGCGTCATCAAAGAACTTAGACTGGAACTGGAGAAAATCGCATGGAAGGCACTCAAAGATGTTGTTGAAGATTTTCTTGGCAACTACAGAGCACCAAACGACATGCAGCCTGTTGGCAACATGCTTCAAGAATAGAAAACCATGAAATGCAACATGTCACTAAAAATTCACTTTCTGCATTCCCATTTAGACTTCTTCCCTGCAAATCTTGGCATTGTCAGAGTTGGGATGTTATGGGAAGGTTGTATAAGACATTGATGAGGCCAAATTTGGAGTATTGTGTATAGTTCTTGTCACCTAACTATAGGAAGGATATTGGCAAGATTGAAAGAGTGCAGAGAGGATGTTGCCAGGTCTTCAGGAGTTGAGTTACAGGGAAAGATTGAACAGGTTAGGACTTTATTCCTTGGAGCGTAGAAAAATGAGGGGAGATTTGATAAGAGGTTTACAAAATTATGAGGGGTTTCGACAGAGTAAATGTGAATAGGCTCTTTCCACTTAGATTAGGAGAGATAAATACGGGAGGACATGGCTTTAGGGTGAAAGGGGAAAGGTTTAGGGGGAACTTCTTCACTCAGAGAGTGGTGGGAGTGTGGAACGAGCTGCCATCTGACGTGGTAAATGCGGGATCACCCTTAAGTTTTAAGAATAAATTGGATAGGTACATGGATGGGAGAGGTCTGTAGGGTTATGGACTGGGTGCAGGTCAATGAGACTAGTGGAATAAAGTTTTGGCACAGACTAGAAGGGCCGAATGGCCTGTTTTCTGTGCTGTAGTGTTCTATGGTTCTATGAGCATGGTGAAAGGTTTCACCAGGACATTGTCGTCATGGAGAAATGGTATCAGGGCAACTGGAATCCATCAATGCTGGCTGATTATTATTGGACACAAGTGAGACACTCAGACAATGAGCACAAATGAAAATCATCAGTAAAACATTTTTAGCTTAGTTGAACTTTTGCAAATCGTCAGCACTGTTATGGAATTAAATGCATTATATTCTTGTTTCTCCAAATTCCTACATGATACAGGTAATGTAAAATTATATTTGTGTTCAGCTTCAAGCATCTGTCATAATCAATAAAATTGTGAGGAAAAAGTTTGTTGTCCAGTTTTATCAGACTATTGGATGGATCTCTTGTACGATAAGATGGAGTCTTGACTTCACAATCTATCTTGTTATGATCTTACACTTTATTGATGAGCTGCACCGCACTCTCTCTGTGGCTGTGACACTCTGTTCTGCATTGTCATTGTTTTACCTTGTTCTGCCCCAGTGCCCTGTGTGAACAGTGTCTGATATGTACGAACAGTACGCAAGATCAGCTGTTCACTGTATCTCTGTACATGTGACAACAATAAACTGATCAGGATTTATCCTGCTCCCTTTCCCCAGGAGACAGCACATTGACCGCCGTCCAGGCAGCCAAGGAGTCCGGGATGATTGGGAATGCGGAGAAGGTGATCCGAGTGAAGGCAAAATCACCCACGGCCACCTCCCGGGCCTCCGTCAGCTGGAGCAGCATGAGGGATCGGCAGTCCGAACAGGTGAGAGCCCTGAGCCAAGGAGCACATCAGACACGGGAGTAGGATTGGGCCATTCAGCCCATCGAGACTGCTCCTCTGATGGCTCATGGCTGGTTCATTCTCCCTCTTAACCCCACTCTCCTAACTTCTCCCCGTAGCACTTCACATCCTGACTAATCAGGAACCGATCAAACTCCACTTTAAGTATACCCAATAACCTGGCCTTCACAGTCGTCTGTGGCAGTGAATTCCACAGATTCACCACCCTCTGGCTAAAGAAATTCCTCCTCATCTTCATTTTAAATGAACGTCCCTCTGTTCTGAGGCTGTGCCCTCTGGTCCTAGACACACCCACTATAGGAAACGTCCTCTCCACGTCCACTCTATCTAGGACTTTCAACACTCGATAGGTGTCATCAAGATTCCCCCCCACCCACCACAGCGAGTACAAGCCCAGAGCCACCAAACACTCCTCATACATTAACCCTTTCATGCCCAGGACCATTCTCATGAACCTCCTCTGGACCCTCTCCAATGCCAGCACATCCTCCCTTAGCTATGGGCCACATGATAGCGAAGTGGTTAGTGGTTTACAGTACAGGCGTTCTAGGTTCAATTCTCGCCACCGTCTGTAAGGAGTTTGTACATTCTCCCCAAGACCGTGTAGGTTTCCTCCGGGTGCTCTGGTTTCCTACCACAGACAAAAGATCGACCAGTTGGTAAGGTTAATTCATCATCATCATCATCATCATCATCAGGTGCCGTGCCCAGTTTGAGCTTTGACTGCCATGGCCCACACACTCCTGTTTCGGATCAAGTGGATCAGTTCATTGGTATTCACTTCCAGTTCTCTGGCTGCTGCCTCCATCATCACTTGTCTTTGCTTTCCTCTTGCTTTCTTCCCTTCAATCTTTCCCATAATTACCGTGCATTCTAATTCCTCTTTCCTAATCACATGTCCAATGAAGTTTTACATTGCCTTTTCATGATCTCATACATTAATTCTCTTTTTGTGTTTTCTCTGTTCATGACATCCTCGTTAGATATTCATTTCGTCCATGATATTCTTTGCATCTCCTCAAAAAACACATCTCTGCTGCTACAATTTGTTTCCTCATGTTACTAGATATTGTCCAACATTCTGAGCCATATAACATAACTGGATAAATGTAACATTTCAGTACTCTGAGGTGGGTTGTCATGCCTAGTTTAGTATTGGTCAGTATATCCTTCATTCTCGTAAGGTTAATTGGACGTTGCAAATTGTCCTGTGATTAAATTAGGGGATTGCTGGTAAAGATCGACCTATTGGTAAGGTTAACTGGACATTGCAAATTGTCCTGGGATTAAATTAGGGGATTGCTGGACGGCGTGGCTCGGAGGGAGGCAGGGACTACTCTGCATTGTATGCCAAAAAATAAATAAACAAACATGTGACTCAGAACTGCTCACAGCGCTGCAGTGGGCTTGGTGGGGGGGGTTAAAGATTTTTTGTAACATATCTACTCTGTGAAAGACACCTTTCCCTTTCATTCTCAAGCAATTGTTCCCCGGCCCCCTCCCCACACACACAGACTGGGTCACTGCCCTACAGCCCTTTCTCAGGGAAAACCAGTCACTGTGTGTACAGCAGGCTCCCACAGATGGCTGTGACAGGACGGAGCAAGATCTTCTCCATTCTCCCTCCACCTGCCCCCCAGTCAGCCAGGAGGTCCAGACTTGGGAGTGATTAAAACTTGGCGGGGTCACACTCCAAGGACGTGACAGAGTTAGTGAATGGTTTGGGTCGAGACTAGAGCAATATCTGAATGTGTTGGGTCTAGACACCAGTTTCAAATGTTCCCCCACCTCTAAAAGGAGGGCTTGACCCTCTCCGCTCTGACAGATAAAACAAGTTGGACAACATTGTCCTGGGCTCTTTATACCAACTTGTTTAATATCATATTGGAGTGTTGAGAGGGTGCTAATTCAAATCAGTGGGGAGAGAATTGTATTCCATATCAACCCGCGTTGCCTTGGCCCAGGAGTGTGTGATGGGATGGTGTGAAGGGAGCTTCACTCTGTGTCTGACCCCTGAAGTGTGTGATGGGACAGTGTGGAGGGAGCCTCACTCTGTCTGACCCTGGGAGTGTGTGATGGAACGGTGTGGGGGAGTTTCACTCTGTGTCTGACCCTGGGAGTGTGTGATGGGATGGTGTGGAGGGAGCCTCACTCTATGTCTGACCCTGGGACTGTGTGATGGGACAGGGTGTCTGGGTGAAGGGTTGTTAATGGATGTTTCTGGTGTTGCAGGAAGTCCGTCTCTCTGACAATGAGCGGGAGGAAGACAAACCCAGGATCCATCTAGTTATCGATGGCCCATCATTGGCTGTGATCGAAGACCAATTCCCTGAGTTGCTGCCCAAGGTGGGTCCTGGTGGAGGTTGTAACCCAGAGGTGAATGTTCTGTCCATGTTTGGGGACAATCAGTGTTTAGTGTCTGTAGATTCAAGTCATGAACCCTTCTCACTCCCCCCTCATTCCCTTCCTACTTCCTTCCACCCCCCGTTTGTTCCTTTTTATATTCATCCCTCATTCTTCCTCTCTCCCTACCCCCTCATTCTTCCTCTCTCCCTCCCTGATCTTCCTCTCTCCATCCCCCCTCGATCTTCCTCTCTCCCTCCCTCCTCGATCTTCCTCTCTCCCTCCCTTCTCGATCTTTCTCTCTCCCTCCCTCCTTGTTCTTCTTCTCTCCCTCCCTCTTCGATCTTCCTCTCTCCCTCCCTCCTCGTTCGTTCTCTCTCCCTACCTCCTCATTCGTTCTTTCTCCCTACTTTCTCCCTACCTCCTTGTTCGTTCTCTTCCTCTGTCCCTCACCCAACCCCCTCACTCACTTTCTCAAATCTCTCTCTCTCTCTCTCTCTCTTTCTCTCTCTCCCTCTCTCCCTCTCTCTCCCTCCCTCCCTCCTTCCCCCTCGCTTTATCTTACAGGTCACTCTGTGTGGGACTGTATTTGCAAGGATGTCCCCTGACATGAAGACCAAGCTGATCAAATCTCTGCAAAGTCTCGAGTGCGTGAGTCTCCCATTCTCTTCCCCCGCCCCGCACACTTCACATTCCCTTTCACACCCCCTAGCACCCTGCCCCTCCCCAGCTGCTCCTGCGTCCTGACGGCTGAGTTTATAACATGGGACCCTGCCCTACATACCATCTGCTCTTCAGCATCCTGTCTCCAAGATCAGGAAGCTCTTCCCCCCTCCCCTCTGCTCCGTTACGATGCTAGTCACTACAGTGCAGTGCCATCTCCTGCAATCTCACCATTGGGAGAGTCTGGAACGAGGGCACAGGGTTACAGGGATAGAGAGCTGTCATTTCAGACAGACGTCGGAGTCGTAGAGTGGGAAAAGTGGCCTTTTGCCTATTTAGTCCGTGCAAGCCAAGATGCTGGCCTTGATTAAAGAAATCAATTGTCTTTTGATCCTCCAAGAGGACCTTGTCGTGGTGTGGAAGCTTGTGTGCCTCAGTGACCCGGAGAGTTCTGTTGACTGGAATCAGGGCCAAAGTTCCAGCCGAGGCAGGTACGGCGGAGAAGCGCGAGAGCTTGGGTTGCAGTCACAGCGGCAAGAGACAAAGTATAGGGCAACTGCTATAGTCATTCATTCTATCAGTGTAAACATGCCTACTGGGCGGAATGCTAGTCCCTCAGCACAGGAGAGCCCAGTGAGAAACAAGCCTACTACAGATGCAGATGGGACTTCTGAAGAATCTGTCTCAGCAGAGGAGGAACCAGAAAATTACACCACAGATCAAGAGGAGGAAAAAAAGGAAGCTGAAGAAAATGGAGGAAGAAGAGAAAGAAACCAAACCTTTGGAGGAGTCCAAAAAAGAAGAAAAGGAACCAAGGAAGGATAAGAAGATTAAAAAGACCAATTTGTTGTGAAGATATGTTTTTTGTAATTTGTATATATTTGTGATGACTTAGTAAATGCTCTCAATGAGGGAAACACCACATCACTGTTGCAATTATTTCTCCCCGTTTTTCAGGGGCTTTAGCTCTTGGTAGGATCACCCATGCCAAACAGGTCAAAGTGTAGAGAAAAGACTGGTCCATCCACGTTTGAGGGTTCAGTTCAGGGCTAACAACCCTGACTGATAAAACAAAATTGTTACAGAAACAGCAATGAAGATTCCTTCTACATCTGGGCAGGGTGGTATTCTTCAGTTGTTGAGTCCCCACCCGGGACTCACAAAACAGCCAGCAGTACAAACCGAGCTACTGACACAATGACAGGAGCCCTCTACACCAGAAATGAAGGCCTTCATTGCTGCCCCAAACACAAACTGCGTGAGAGGCAGGAAGAAGTCTGTTGAGGGGATGATTGCACCTGATGCGATTATAACTTGCATTCTGAGGCGCGTGGGAAAGTTTCATCACCGAGGGAGGGGAGAACCTCTGCCGAGGATGACCATAGAGGTGGGATCACTGCTGGGCCTGGGAGAGGGGAGCAAGGAAAGCTTGATCAGGGAACCAGAAGAGAGCAGGAGATAAGACCACCACTAACAAAGTCAAGTTTATTGTCATATCTACATCGGCATTGAAAAACTTATTTCAAGCAGTGTCACAGACACAGAGTGTCAGATAAACGTCACAGACACAGAGTGTCAGAAACACATCACAGGCACAGAGTGTCAGAAACACGTCACAGGCAAAGAGTGTCAGATAAACATCACAGACAGGGAGTTTCAGATACACGTCACAGAGAGTGTCAGATAAACATCACAGGGAGTGTCAGATACACGTCACAGAGAGTGTCAGATAAACGTCACAAGCACAGAGTGTCAGATACACGTCACAGACACAGTGTCAGATACACGTCACAGACACAGTGTCAGATAAACGTCACATACAGAGCGTGTCAGATACACGTCACATACACAGAGTGTCAGATAAACGTCACAGAGAGTGTCAGATTCATGTCACAGACAGAAAGTGTCAGATACACGTCACAGAGAGTGTCAGATAAACGTCACAGAGAGTGTCAGATACACGTCACAGACAGAGAGTGTCAGATAAACGTCACAGGCACAGAGTGTCAGATACACGTCACAGACACAGTGTCAGATAAATGTCACATGCAGAGCGTGTCAGATACACGTCACATACAGAGAGTGTCAGATAAACGTCACAGACACAGAGTGTCAGATACACGTCACGGACACAGTGTCAGATAAGCGTCACAGACAGTGTCAGATACACGTCACAGACAGAGGGTGTCAGAGAAACGTCACAGACACTGTCAGATACACGTCACAGACACAGTGTCAGAGAAACATCAGAGACACAGTGTCAGATAAACGTCACAGACACAGTGTCAGATACACATCACAGACAGAGAGTGTCAGATACACATCACAGACAGTGTCAGAGAAACGTCACAGACACAGTGTCAGGTAATCACAGACACAGTGTCAGAGAAACGTCACAGAGAGTGTCAGATACACGTCACAGACACAGAGTGTCAGATAAACGTCGCAGACACAGTGTCAGATACATGTCAGAGTGTCAGATAAACGTCACAGACACAGTGTCAGATACACGTCACAGAGAGTGTCAGAGAGACATCACAGACACAGATTGTCAGATACATGTCACAGACACAGAGAGTGTCAGATACACGTCACATACAGAGAGTGTCAGATAAACATCACAGACACAGTCAGATATATGTCACAGACACAGTGTCAGAGAGACGACACAGACAGAGTGTCAGATACACGTCACAGAGTGTCAGACACATCACAAACAGAGTGTCAGATAAACGTCACAGACACAGTGTCAGATAAACATCACAGACACAGTGTCAGTTACACGTCACAGACACAGTCAGATAAACGTCACAGACACAGATACATGTCACAGTGTCAGATACACGTCACAGTCAGATACATGTCACAGACAGTCAGATACATGTCACAGACACAGTCAGATAAACGTCACAGACAGTGTCAGATACACGTCACAGACAGAGAGTGTCAGAGAGACATCACAGACAGTGTCAGATACACGTCACATAGAGTGTCAGATACACGTCACAGACAGTCAGATAAACGTCACAGACACACAGATAAACGACACAGATACACGTCACAGACACAGTGTATCAGATACATGTTACAGACAGTCAGATAAATATCACAGACAGTGTCAGATACACGTCACAGACACAGTCTGTCAGATACACATCACAGACACAAGATACACGTCACAGACAGAGCGTCAGATACATGTCACAGACACAGTCTATCAGATACACGTCACAGACACTGTCAGATAAACACAGTCAGATAAATATCACAGAGAGTGTCAGATACACGTCACAGACACAGAGCGTCAGATATACCTCACAAAGAGAGTGTCAGATACACTTCACAGACACGGTGTCAGATAAACGTCACAGACACAGTGTCAGATACACGTCACAGACAGTGTCAGATAAACGTCACAGACAGAGTGTGTCAGATACACGTTACACAGTGTGTCAGATAAATGTCACAGAGTGTCAGATACACGTCACAGACAGTGTCAGATACATGTCACAGACACGGTGTCAGATAAACGTCACAGACACAGTGTCAGATACATGTCACAGACACTGTCAGATACACGTCACAGACACAGTCAGATAAACGTCACAGTGTCAGGTACACGTCACAGACACTGTGTCAGAGAAAATTAACATACAGTGTCAGATACACGTCACAGACACAGTGTCAGAGAAACGACACAGAGTGTCAGAGAAATGTCACACACAGTCAGATAAACATCACAGACACAGTGTCAGATAAACATCACAAACAGAGAGTGTCAGATAAATGTCAGGGAGTGTCAGATGTCACAGACAGAGGGTCAGATACACGTCACATACAGAGAGTGTCAGATACATGTCACAGTGTCAGATACGTCACACACAGTGTCAGATAAACATCACAGACACAGTATCAGATACACGTCACACAGTGTATCAGCTACACGTTACAGACACACGGTGTCAGATACATGTTAGTGTCAGATAAACACACAGATAAATATCAGACACAGACAGATACACGTCACAGGGAGTGTCAGATACACGTCACAGACACACAGATACACGTCACAGACAGAGAGTGTCAGAGAGACGTCACAGACAGTGTCAGATACACATCACAGTCAGTTAAACGTCACAGACACAGTCAGATAAATGTCACAGACACACAGATAAATGACACAGATACACGTCACAGACACAGTGTATCAGATACATGTTACAGACAGTCAGATAAATATCACAGACAGTGTCAGCTACACGTCACAGACACAGTCTGTCAGATACATGTCACAGACACAAGAGCGTCAGATATACGTCACATACAGAGGGTGTCAGATACACATCACAGACACAAGATACACGTCACAGACAGAGCGTCAGATACATGTCACAGACACAGTCTATCAGATACACGTCACAGACACTGTCAGATACACGTCTCAGACACAGTGTCAGAGAAACTCACAGACACAGTGTCAGATACACGTTACACAGTGTGTCAGATAAATGTCACAGAGTGTCAGATACACGTCACAGACAGTGTCAGATACATGTCGCAGACAGTGTCAGATACATGTCACAGACACAGTCAGATACATGTCACAGACACAGTCTGTCAGATACATGTCACAGACATGGTGTCAGATAAACGTCACAGACACAGTGTCAGATACATGTCACAGACACTGTCAGATACACGTCACAGACACAGTCAGATAAACGTCACAGTGTCAGATACACGTCACAGACACAGTGTCAGAGAAACGACACAGACACTGTGTCAGATACGTCACAGACAGTGTAACTCACAGACACAGATAAACGTCACAGTGTGTCAGATACACGTTACACAGTGTGTCAGATAAATATCATAGATACAGTGTGTCAGATAAATGTGACAGAGAGTGTCAGATACACGTCACAGACACAGAGTGTCAGATAAACGTCACAGACACAGTGTCAGATACACGTCACAGACACAGTCAGAGAAACGTCACAGACACAGAGTGTCAGAGAAACATCACAGACACAGTGTCAGAGAAACGTCACAGACACAGAGTGTCAGATAAACATCACAGACAGAGCGTGTCAGATAAACGTCACAGACACAGAGTGTCAGACACACGTCACATACAAAGAGTGTCAGATAAACGTCACACAGTCAGATACACGTCACAGAGATAAACGTCACAGATACACGTCACAGACACAGAGTGTCAGAGAAATGTCACATACAGTGTCAGATAAATGTCACAGACACAGTGTCAGATACACATCACAGCCAGAGAGTCAGAGAAACATCACAGACACTGTCAGAGAAATGTCACAGACACTGTGTCAGGTACACGTCACAGACAGAGAGTCAGAGAAACGTCACAGACAGAGAGTCAGATACACGTCACAGACACAGTGTCAGATAAACGTCACAGACACAGTGTCAGATACACGTCACAGACACAGAGTGTCAGATACACGTCACAGACACTGTCAGATACACGTCACAGACACAGTCAGAGATAAGTCACAGACACAGAGTGTCAGAGAAACATCACAGACACTGTCAGAGAAATGTCACAGACACTGTGTCAGGTACACGTCACAGACAGAGAGTCAGAGAAACGTCACAGACAGAGAGTCAGATACACGTCACAGACACAGTGTCAGATAAACGTCACAGACACAGTGTCAGATACACGTCACAGACACAGAGTGTCAGATACACGTCACAGACACTGTCAGATACACGTCACAGACACAGTCAGAGATAAGTCACAGACACAGAGTGTCAGATAAACATCACAGACACGGTGTCAGAGAAACATCATAGACAGAGAGTGTCATAAACGTCACAGACACGGAGGGTCAGATACACGTCACATACAGAGAGTGTCAGATACACATCACAGACACTGTCAGATACACGTCACAGACACAGTCAGACGTCACAGACACAGTGTCAGAGAAACGTCACAGACAGAGAGTGTCAGAGAAACGTCACAGACACAGTGTCAGATACGTCACAGACAGTGTCAGAGAAACTCAGACACAGTCAGATAAACATCACAGTGTGTCAGATACACGTTACACAGTGTGTCAGATAAATATAGACACAGTATGTCAGATAAATGTAACAGAGAGTGTCAGATACACATCACAGACACAGAGTGTCAGATAAACGTCACAGACACAGTGTCAGATAAACGTCACAGACACAGTCAGACGTCACAGACACAGTGTCAGAGAAACGTCACATACAGTGTCAGATAAATGACACAGAGTGTCAGATACACGTCACAGACACTGTCATACACGTCACAGACACAGTCAGATAAACGTCACAGACACAGAGTGTCAGAGAAACGTCACAGACACAGTGTCAGATACATGTCACAGACAGTCAGATAAACGTCACAGACACAGTGTCAGATACACGTCACAGAGAATCAGATAAACGTCACAGACACAATGTCAGATACACGTCACAGACACAGTGTGTCAGAGATACGTCACATACACAGTGTGTCAGATACACGTCACAGACCCAGAGAGTCAGGTAAACGTCACAGACACAGAGAGTCAGCTATACATCACATACAGAGAGTGTCAGATACACATCACAGACACAGTGTCAGATACACGTCACAAACACAGAGTGTCAGATAAACATCACAGACACAGTCTGTCAGATACATGTCACAGACAGTGTGTCAGATACACGTTACACAGTGTGTCAGATAAATATCACAGAGAGTGTCAGATACACATCACAGGCACAGTCTGTCAGATACATGTCACAGACACAGTGTGTCAGATACACGTTACAGACACTGTGTCAGATAAGCTGATTTCACAAGAAATATGTAAATTCAATAGTTTTTATAAGATCAAAGTTCATTTTAATGCTAATTGATAATTGTTTTGCCAAACTGAATTGGGCCCTGAATGGTAGTGAGGGGGGAGGAAAAGTGGCAGGTCACGCACTTTCCCAGCTCGTAGGGATGTCAGAAGTCACGGGAGTCACTTGGAGAGCAATCCCTATGGAAATCGGAGGGGGGCATGAAAGGTGTGCTTGGTGGTAATATCCCATTGGAGTTGAAGGAATTTATGGCCAATGATGTACTGGATATCAAGACTTGGGGAGAATGAGCTAAGATTTTTCTATCGTCGTCATCGTTGTTGTGGCTATCCCTCAAGGTCGAGGATGATGGTCTTCGTTCTGAAGAAGTGGCCCACAGAGCGAAGATGCCTGTGTGTGTATTTGTTTAATGTGTACTTGATGTTGCACTCCAAGAAGCACATGATACTTCATAAATCAACCGATTCCAATGGCATGGAAACCACAACGATTGCTGATGGATTTGTTGCAGCCTTCATCCGCCTTCACAGCCGTTGAGTTCGAAGTAACTTTGCCCACCTGTTCCACCGTTGAGATCTTGGTTGGATTGTTCTTTGTCAGGGACCTCACCCTTCACCTTACCGCCATGGGTGACCCTACCAGGAGCATAGCTCCAGACGGCATTGCTCTCGGGATCACAGGACCACACAAGCCTCTCCACCACGACAAGGTGACAATCCATGAAGAAGGTTTGTCTGTCACGTGTCCATGGAAATATATGGGGTAAATTACATGGTTTGCATTAACAACCAACACAACTTACGATGAGTCAGGGCAGCCTGTGAGTGTCGCTACATATTCTGGCACCAACATAGCGGGTCCACAGACAATAACAACAGAGCAAGCCCCTTGTCCCTTTCCCACCCACCCACACAAACAGATGGGCCACCAACCCCAGGCCAGGCTGCCTCTGGGTCTCCAGTCCGTGGCCCCAAACTCTCAGACTCACTGATGCAAGACCTCTAACCTTCATTCCCTGGCCTGGACTCGCAGAAATCAGGTCTCTGACCTCTGGCCCAACCCATAGCCTTTGACCTTCGGGCCTCGACCTCTGGACTTGACATTCCAGGTAATGGTGCGCTTCATCACTGACTGCTAATCCTTTGCTCTGCTTCCTGTCAGCACAGCTACATCGTGGGAATGTGTGGAGACGGGGCCAATGACTGTGGGGTGAGTTTATTTCCCTCTCGCTCTCCCTCCTCCCCGCCCCCAGCACTTTGACAGTGAAAGCATCAGCCTCTCCCACACTATCAATGGCTTTGGCCTTGAAAGGGGGATGAATTCGGGCCTAACAAACTCCCCAAGAGGCTTCAGGTAGGCTGAACCACTGGAGTCAAGAGTTCAAATCCCGCCCCCACCCTGGGGATGTTACGTCACAATCATTTAAATATTTTAATCTGATATTGGCTTACTATTGTCACAAGGAGGCTGCCATCTATTCCGTATGGATTTCAATTGGAAAAGTGTGAGGTGATTCACTTTGGAAGGTTAAACGTAAAAGCGGGATTATTAACCACATGGAAGAACAGAGAGATCCTGAGGTTCAGGTCCACAGGTCTCTCAAAGTTGCTGCACAAGTTGATAGTTTGGTTAAGAAGTTATGTTGGCCATCTTTAGTCAGTGGATTAAGTTCAAGAGCTGTGAAGTAATGTTGCAGCTTTGTAAAACTCTGGTTCGATCAAACTTGGAGTATGGTGTTCAGTTCCGGTTGCCTTGTTATGGGAAGGATGTGGATGCAGAGGGGATTTGCCAGGATACTGCCTGAATTAGAGAAGGAGCAAGCGAGGACTTTTCTCTCTGGAACGAAAGAAGATGGGAGATGACTTTGTAGAAGTGTACAAGGTATAAGAGTGATCAGCCGAGACTTTTCCCAGGGTGACAATGGGTAGGACAAGAGGACATAATTTGATGGTGATTGGAGGAAAGTATGGGGGGATATTTTTTGACACAGGAATGGTGGGTGCCTGGAGCACCCTGCCTGGGGTTGGCATTGGGAGAGGATCCAGAGGAGGTACTTTAGAGCCATTTAAGAAACCCTTAGATTGGCACATGGATGAAAGAAAAATGAAGGGCTGTGTGAGAGGGAAGGGTTAGATTGATTGATCTTGGAGTAGGTTAAAAGGGTTAGCATATCATTTTGGGCCAAAGGGCCTGTGCTGTTCTGTACGTTGAGGTAGTAGATCTATAGGAGAATCAGAATCCGGTTTATTATCGTTGTGAAATTTGTTGTTTACAACAACAGGACAGTGTAAAACATAAAATATACTATAGATTACAATAAGAAATATATATTCAGAATATATCAGTAGTACAAAAAGAGGGCACTATTTTTAAGTCTATTAGACCACAAGATATAGAGCACAATTAGGCTATTTGGCCCATTGAGTCTGTTCCAGGCCTCCACTGTGAATTCCACAGATTCACCAGCCTCTGGGTAAAGGAATTCCTCCTCATCTCTATTCTACAGTGACGCCCTCTATTCTGAGGCTGTGTCCTCTGAACTAGACTCTCCTCCACAATAGTAAACATCCTCTCCATGTCCATTCTGTTGAGGCCTTACAATATTTGTATGCTTCTAAACTCCAGTGAGTATAGGGCCAGAGCCATATAACCACTTCTTATGTTAACCCTTTCATTCCTGGGATCATTCTCAAAAACCTCCTCTGAACCCTCTCTCAATGCCAGCACATCCTTTCTTAGGTATGGGGGTCGAAAGCTGCTCCTGATATCCTACCCCACAAACATCAGGCTCCTGAGGTGGAGTGGATAACTTCACTCACCACCACTGTAGGATTCTCTGACCGACAGGGTCACTTTCGAGGACTCTTTACAACTCGTGTTCTCAGTAACACAAGGGATTCTGCAGATGCTGGACATCCAGAGCAACACACACAAAATGCCTGAGGAACTCAGCATCTACAGAGGGGAATGAACAGCCCATGTTTCGCACCAAGTTGTTCCTCCTGCATTTTGTGTGCGTTCCTCTGTACCTGGTTATTTTTGTTTTAGTGCGTTGGTTATTTATCAGTCTTTATGTGAAGTTTATCGAAAATTCTATTGTACTGCTTTCATTGCTGTAAATGCCCACAAGATAATGAATCTCAGGGTTGTATGTGGTGACTTATAGGTACTTTGACAATAAATTTACTTTGAACTTTGATGCAAGTCCATGGGACACAGCATCACCAGCCATGTGGAATTTGGGGATGGGGACTTGTCGGAGTCCAGATCTTTCTCTCTATGTTGAACCTTCTTGTTCTCCACAGGCGCTGAAGACAGCCCACGTTGGAATATCGCTGTCCCAGCTGGAAGCATCTGTGGCCTCTCCGTTCACCTCCAAGCTGCCCACGATCGAATGTGTGCCCATCCTGATAAAGTAAGTGGAGGAAACTTCAACACCCGCAGCCTCTGAGGTGTTGCGAGGGATCTGGGTGGGGTAGGGCTTGATTCCCCTGGATACTCAATCCATCAGATATCCCACCAAGGAGGGACCAAATGCTCCGGACTTGGGGTTGGATTCTTGTTCTTCAACACCCGCAGCCTCTGAGGTGCTGGGAGTGATCAGGGTGGGGCAGGACTCGATTCCCCTTTGGATACAAAGGAAGGACCAGACACCCCGGACTTGGGGTTGGATTCCTGTTTTTGCAGTCCAGGAGGGGGATGACAGAGGATGGTCCTCACTGACAGGCCACAGTTACCCAGGGGCAGTGAGGGAGTTTCACTCTGTCTGACCCTGGGAGTGTGTGATGGGACGGTGTGGAGGGAGCTTCACTCTGTGTCTGACCCCGGGAGTGTGTGATGGGACAGTGTGGAGGGAGAGTCACTCTGTGTCTGACCCCGGGAGTGTGTGATGGGACAGTGTGGAGGGAGGGTCACTCTGTGCCTGACCCCAGGGGTGTGTGATGGGACAGTGTGGAGGGAGGGTCACTCTGTGTCTGACCCCGGGAGTGTGTGATGGGACGGTGTGGAGGGAGTTTCTGACCCCGGGAGTGTGTGATGGGACAGTGTGGAGGGAGGGTCACTCTGTGTCTGACCCCGGGAGTCTGTGATGGGACTGTGTGGAGGGAGGGTCACTCTGTGCCTGACCCCAGGGGTGTGTGATGGGACAGTGTGGAGGGAGGGTCACTCTGTGTCTGACCCCGGGAGTGTGTGATGGGACGGTGTGGAGGGAGTTTCTGACCCCGGGAGTGTGTGATGGGACAGTGTGGAGGGAGGGTCACTCTGTGTCTGACCCCGGGAGTGTGTGATGGGACGGTGTGGAGGGAGTTTCACTCTGTGTCTGACCCCGGGAGTGTGTGATGGGACAGTGTGGAGGGAGTTTCACTCTGTTTCTGACCCCGGGAGTGTGTGATGGGACAGTGTGGAGGGAGGGTCACTCTGTGTTTGACCCCGGGAGTGTGTGATGGGACAGTGTGGAGGGAGATTCACTGTGTGTCTGACCCTGGGAGTGTGTGATGGGACAGTGTGGAGAGGGTCACTCTGTGTCTGACTCCGGGAGTGTGTGATGGGACTGTGTGGAGGGAGGGTCACTCTGTGCCTGACCCCAGGGGTACGTGATGGGGGGTGTGTGAGTGAGCCACCAGCCAGTGATTGCTCTTATTACAGGGAAGGCCGTGCAGCTCTCGTGACCTCTTTCTGTGCCTTCAAGTACATGGCCCTGTACAGTATGATCCAGTACGTCAGTGTGCTCATCCTGTACTATGTAAGTAACCGGGGTCCGCGCATCCGGATGGTGCCTGGGTGAGTGTGTGTATTGGGGAAGAACTGCCTGCGCTGACCATCTGCTCTCCCCTTGTTCGAGGTTGAGGTGTGAGTGTCAGGGAGTTGCAGTCACCATCGGGTGGCCACACCCTCTCAGTTAACCTGTGGCTCCCAACAGCCCAAGTGACCAGGCGGAGTGAGACGGGGGAGCCCCAGCTGTCTGCTCAGTCTAAGGGTGTCTCCCCCAGTCAGGTGAGCGCAGGACTGCAGGAAGGTACAGGTAGATCCCATTGCCTCCCACAGTGTGACCCTCCAGTACCACCCCTCCCACAGTGTGACCCTCCCTCGGTACCACCCCTCCCACAGTGTGACCCTCCCTCAGTACCACCCCTCCCTCAGTACCACCCCTCCCACAGTGTGACCCTCCCTCAGTACCACCCCTCCCACAGTGTGACCTTCCCTCAGTACCACCCCTCCCACAGTGTGACCCTCCAGTACCACCCCTCCCAGTGTGACCCTCCAGTACCACCCCTCCCACAGTGTGACCCTCCCTCAGTACCACCCCTCCCACAGTGTGACCCTCCAGTACCACCCCTCCCACAGTGTGACCCTCCAGTACCACCCCTCCCACAGCGTGACCCTCCCTCAGTACCACCCCTCCCACAGTGTGACCCTCCAGTACCACCCCTCCCACAGTGTGACCCTCCAGTACCACCCCTCCCACAGCGTGACCCTCCCTCAGTACCACCCCTCCCACAGTGTGACCTTCCAGTACCACCCCTCCCAGTGTGACCCTCCAGTACCACCCCTCCCACAGTGTGACCCTCCCTCAGTACCACCCCTCCCACAGTGTGACCCTCCAGTACCACCCTTCCCACAGTGTGACCCTCCCACAGTGTGACCCTCCAGTACCACCCCTCCCACAGTGTGACCCTCCAGTACCACCCCTCCCACAGTGTGACCCTCCCTCAGTACCACCCCTCCCACAGTGTGACCCTCCAGTACCACCCCTCCCACAGTGTGACCTTCCCTCAGTACCACCCCTCCCACAGTGTGACCCTCCAGTACCACCCCTCCCAGTGTGACCCTCCAGTACCACCCCTCCCACAGTGTGACCCTCCCTCAGTACCACCCCTCCCACAGTGTGACCCTCCAGTACCACCCCTCCCACAGTGTGACCCTCCAGTACCACCCCTCCCACAGCGTGACCCTCCCTCAGTACCACCCCTCCCACAGTGTGACCCTCCAGTACCACCCCTCCCAGTGTGACCCTCCAGTACCACCCCTCCCACAGTGTGACCCTCCCTCAGTACCACCCCTCCCACAGTGTGACCCTCCAGTACCACCCCTCCCACAGTGTGACCCTCCCTCGGTACCACCCCTCCCACAGTGTGACCCTCCCACAGTGTGACCCTCCCTCGGTACCACCCCTCCCACAATGTGACCCTCAGTACCACCCCTCCCACAGTGTGACCCTCCAGTACCACCCCTCCCACAGTGTGACCCTCCCTCAGTACCACCCCTCCCACAGTGTGACCCTCAGTACCACCCCTCCCACAGTGTGACTCTCCCTCGGTACCACCCCTCCCACAGTGCGACCCTCCCTCGGTACCACCCCTCCCACAGTCTGACCCTCCAGTACCACCCCTCCCACAGTGTGACCCTCCCTCAGTACCACCCCTCCCACAGTGTGACCCTCAGCACCACCGCCCCCACAGTGTGACCCTCCAGTACCACCCCTCCCACAGTGTGACCCTCCCTCAGTACCACCCCTCCCACAGTGTGACCCTCAGCACCACCGCCCCCACAGTGTGACCCTCCAGTACCACCCCTCCCACAGTGTGACCTTCCCTCAGTACCACCCCTCCCACAGTGTGACCTTCCCTCAGTACCACCCCTCCCACAGTGTGACCCTCCCTCAGTACCACCCCTCCCACAGTGTGACCCTCCCTCAGTACCACCCCTCCCACAGTGTGACCCTCCAGTACCACCCCTCCCACAGTGTGACCCTCCCTCAGTACCACCCCTCCCACAGTGTGACCCTCCAGTACCACCCCTCCCACAGCGTGACCCTCCCTCAGTACCACCCCTCCCACAGTGTGACCCTCCAGTACCACCCCTCCCACAGCGTGACCTTCCCTCAGTACCACCCCTCCCACAGTGTGACCTTCCCTCAGTACCACCCCTCCCACAGTGTGACCCTCCCTCAGTACCACCCCTCCCACAGTGTGACCCTCCCTCAGTACCACCCCTCCCACAGTGTGACCCTCCAGTACCACCCCTCCCACAGCGTGACCCTCCCTCAGTACCACCCCTCCCACAGTGTGACCCTCCAGTACCACCCCTCCCACAGCGTGACCCTCCCTCAGTACCACCCCTCCCACAGTGTGACCCTCCAGTACCACCCCTCCCACAGTGTGACCCTCCCTCAGTACCACCCCTCCCACAGTGTGACCCTCCAGTACCACCCCTCCCACAGTGTGACCCTCCCTCAGTACCACACCTCCCACAGTGTGACCCTCCCTCAGTACCACCCCTCCCACAGTGTGACCCTCCAGTACCACCCCTCCCACAGTGTGACCCTCCCTCAGTACCACCCCTCCCACAGTGTGACCCTCCCTCGGTACCACCCCTCCCAGAGTGTGACCCTCCCTCGGTACCACACCTCCCACAGTGTGACCCTCCCTCAGTACCACCCCTCCCACAGTGTGACCCTCCAGTACCACCCCTCCCACAGTGTGACCCTCCCTCGGTACCACCCCTCCCAGAGTGTGACCCTCCCTCGGTACCACCCCTCCCACAGTGTGACCCTCCCACAGTACCACACCTCCCACAGTGTGACCCTCCCTCAGCACCACCCCTCCCACAGTGTGACCCTCCCTCAGTACCACCCCTCCCACAGTGTGACTCTCCCTCAGTTCCACCCCTCCCACAGTGTGACCCTCCCTCGGTACCACCCCTCCCACAGTGTGACACTCCCTCCGATTCATCTCACCCACAGTGTGACCCTCCAGTACCACCCCTCCCACAGTGTGACCCTCCCTCCGATTCATCTCACCCACAGTGTGACCCTCCCTCAGTATCACCCCTCCCAGTGTGACCCTCCCTCAGTACCACCCCTCCCACAGTGTGACCCTCCCTCAGTACCACCCCTCCCACAGTGTGACCCTCCCTCAGTACCACACCTCCCACAGTGTGACCCTCCCTCAGTACCACCCCTCCCACAGTGTGACCCTCCCTCAGTACCACACCTCTCAGTGTGTGACCCTCCCTCAGTACCATCCCTCCCACAGTGTGACCCTCCCTCAGTACCACCCCTCCCACAGTGTGACCCTCCCTCAGTACCACCCCTCCCACAGTGTGACCCTCCAGTACCACCCCTCCCACAGTGTGACCCTCCCTCAGTACCACCCCTCCCACAGTGTGACCCTCCAGTACCACCCCTCCCACAGTGTGACCCTCCCTCAGTACCACCCCTCCCACAGTGTGACCCTCCCTCAGTACCACCCCTCCCACAGTGTGACCCTCCAGTACCACCCCTCCCACAGTGTGACCCTCCCTCAGTACCACCCCTCCCACAGTGTGACCCTCCCTCAGTACCACCCCTCCCACAGTGTGACCCTCCCTCGGTACCACCCCTCCCAGAGTATGACCCTCCCTCGGTACCACACCTCCCACAGTGTGACCCTCCCTCAGTACCACCCCTCCCACAGTGTGACCCTCCAATACCACCCCTCCCACAGTGTGACCCTCCCTCGGTACCACCCCTCCCAGAGTGTGACCCTCCCTCGGTACCACCCCTCCCACAGTGTGACCCTCCCACAGTACCACACCTCCCACAGTGTGACCCTCCCTCAGCACCACCCCTCCCACAGTGTGACCCTCCCTCAGTACCACCCCTCCCACAGTGTGACTCTCCCTCAGTTCCACCCCTCCCACAGTGTGACCCTCCCTCGGTACCACCCCTCCCACAGTGTGACACTCCCTCCGATTCATCTCACCCACAGTGTGACCCTCCAGTACCACCCCTCCCACAGTGTGACCCTCCCTCTGATTCATCTCACCCACAGTGTGACCCTCCCTCAGTATCACCCCTCCCAGTGTGACCCTCCCTCAGTACCACCCCTCCCACAGTGTGACCCTCCCTCAGTACCACCCCTCCCACAGTGTGACCCTTGCTCAGTACCACCCCTCCCACAGTGTGACCCTCCCTCGGTACCACCGCTCCCACAGTGTGACCCTCCAGTCCAACCCCTCCCACAGTGTGACCCTCCCTCAGTACCACCCCTCCCACAGTGTGACCCTCCAGTACCACCCCTCCCACAGTGTGACCCTCCCTCCGATTCATCTCACCCACAGTGTGACCCTCCCTCAGTATCACCCCTCCCAGTGTGACCCTCCCTCAGTACCACCCCTCCCACAGTGTGACCCTCCCTCAGTACCACCCCTCCCACAGTGTGACCCTCGCTCAGTACCACCCCTCCCACAGTGTGACCCTCCCTCGGTACCACCCCTCCCACAGTGTGACCCTCCAGTACCACCCCTCCCACAGTGTGACCCTCCCTCAGTACCACCCCTCCCAGTGTGACCCTCCAGTACCACCCCTCCCACAGTGTGACCCTCCCTCAGTACCACCCCTCCCACAGTGTGACCCTCCCTCAGTACCACACCTCCCAGTGTGTGACCCTCCCTCAGTACCACCCCTCCCACAGTGTGACCCTCCCTCAGTACCACACCTCCCAGTGTGTGACCCTCCCTCAGTACCATCCCTCCCACAGTGTGACCCTCCCTCAGTACCACCCCTCCCACAGTGTGACCCTCCCTCAGTACCACCCCTCCCACAGTGTGACCCTCCAGTACCACCCCTCCCACAGTGTGACCCTCCCTCAGTACCACCCCTCCCACAGTGTGACCCTCCCTCGGTACCACCCCTCCCACAGTGTGACCCTCCCTCAGTACCACCCCTCCCACAGTGTGACCCTCCCTCAGTATCACCCCTCCCAGTGTGACCCTCCCTCAGTACCACCCCTCCCACAGTATGACCCTCCCTCAGTACCACCCCTCCCACAGTGTGACACTCCCTCCGATTCATCTCACCCACAGTGTGACCCTCCAGTACCACCCCTCCCACAGTGTGACCCTCCCTCCGATTCATCTCACCCACAGTGTGACCCTCCAGTACCACTCCTCCCACAGTGTGACCCTCCAGTACCACCCCTCCCACAGTGTGACCCTCCCTCCAATTCATCTCACCCACAGTGTGACCCTCCAGTACCACCCCTCCCACAGTGTGACCCTCCCTCCGATTCATCTCACCCACAGTGTGACCCTCCAGTACCACCCCTCCCACAGTGTGACCCTCCCTCCGATTCATCTCACCCACAGTGTGACCCTCCAGTACCACCCCTCCCACAGTGTGACCCTCCCTCCGATTCATCTCACCCACAGTGTGACCCTCCCTCAGTACCACCCCTCCCACAGTGTGACCCTCCAGTACCACCCCTCCCACAGTGTGACCCTCCCTCCGATTCATCTCACCCACAGTGTGACCCTCCCTCAGTACCACCCCTCCCACAGTGTGACCCTCCCTCAGTACCACCCCTCCCACAGTGTGACCCTCCAGTACCACCCCTCCCACAGTGTGACCCTCCCTCAGTACCACCCCTCCCACAGTGTGACCCTCCCTCAGCACCACCCCTCCCACAGTGTGACCCTCCCTCAGTACCACCCTTCCCACAGTGTGACCCTCCCTCCGATTCATGTCACCCACAGTGTGACCCTCCCTCAGTACCACCCCTCCCACAGTGTGACCCTCCAGTACCACCCCTCCCACAGTGTGACCCTCCCTCCGATTCATCTCACCCACAGTGTGACCCTCCCTCAGTACCACACCTCCCACAGTGTGACCCTCCCTCAGTACCACCCCTCCACAGTGTGACCTTCCCTCAGTACCACCCCTCCCACAATGTGACCCTCCCTCAGTACCACCCCTCCCACAGTGTGACCCTCCCTCAGTACCACCCCTCCCACAGTGTGACCCTCCCTCGGTACCACCCCTCCCACAGTGTGACCCTCCCTCAGTATCACCCCTCCCAGTGTGACCCTCCCTCGGTACCACCCCTCCCACAGTGCGACCCTCCCTCGGTACCACCCCTCCCACAGTGCGACCCTCCCTCGGTACCACCCCTCCCACAGAGTGACCCTCCCTCGGTACCACCCCTCCCACAGAGTGACCCTCCCTCGGTACCACCCCTCCCACAGCGTGACCCTTCCTCAGTTCCACTCTTCCCACAGTGTGACCCTCGCTCAGTACCACCCCTCCCACAGTGCGACCCTCCCTCAGTACCGCCCCTCCACAGTGCGACCCTCCCTCAGTACCACCCCTCCCACAGTGCGACCCTCCCTCAGTACCACCCCTCCCACAGCGTGACCCTTCCTCAGTTCCACTCTTCCCACAGTGTGACCCTCCCTCAGTACCACCCCTCCCACAGTGTGACCCTCCCTCAGTACCACCCCTCCCACAGTGTGACCCTCCCTCAGTATCACCCCTCCCACAGTGTGACCCTCCCTCAGTACCACCCCTCCCACAGTGTGACCCTCCCTCAGTACCACCCCTCCCACAGTGTGACCCTCCCTCAGTACCACCCCTCTCATAGTGTGACTGTCCCTCAGAAAGGCCCCTCCCACAGTGTGTGACTGTCCCTCAGAAAGGTCCCTTCCACAGTGTGACCCTCCCACAGTGTGACTGTCCCTCAGAAAGGCCCCTCCCACAGTGTGACCCCTCCCACAGTGTGACCCTCCCACAGTGTGACCCCTCCCACAGTGTGACTGTCCCTCAGAAAGGCCCCTCCCACAGTGGTCCTGAGCCCAGCTGAGGCCTTACTGAAGTGGGAGGTCAGAGCTCTCTGCCTGTTGCATGTTGTCTGCTGATCAGTGGGAGGGATCAGTCTGTTTTTCTGATGGGGGGTGGATCAGTTGCTCCTACTTCTCACTCTCTCCCCGTTCCTCATTTTCAGATCTCCAGTAACCTGGGTAACTGGGAATTCTTGTACGAGGACCTCTTCATCACAAGTGCCATTGCCATCTCTAGTAAGTCCCACCCAGGGGAATTGCAGACGATCACAGGGAGAAGGTACTGCCTCCTTACAGACAGTGGTGGGAATTGAACACGGGATGCTGGCACTGTAAAGGGTTACACTACCGCTAGGCTACCGTGCCACCACAAAAAAGAAATGTTCTATTTGTTCCTCATGTACTTCCCCTTTCTGAGCATCTTTTTACATTAAAATGTGTCAAATGCCATATTCAAAGGCAAAATTAGTGGTAGAAAGATAAAGGACACAGTGAGGGTGGGGTGGGGAGAGGAGGGTAACGAAAGAAAGGGGCTGCTGGTCCTGAGGTGGACTAGCTCAAGCACAGATGTGATGGGACAATTGGCCTTGGGCCTGGACACGCTCTCACTTGGTCTTCCCTTCTGCCCTCAGTGAGCAGGAACCAGGCTTACGAGCACCTGGTTCCACAGCGTCCCAACGCCAGGCTTGTATCACCACAGATCCTCGTGTCCGTCCTGATGCACATCGGAGTCTGCGCTGCCTTCCAGCTGACGGGCTTCCATCTCGTCCAGGTCCAGCCTTGGTATAACTCCTGGGACCAGGGAGCACAGTACGTGGCTGAGAGAGTGTGAGAGTGTGTATCTGTGTGTGTGTGTGTGTGTGTGTGTGTGTGTGTGTGTGTGTAAGACACACACAAAATACTGGAGGAACTCAGCAGGCCAGGTAGCATCTGTGGAAAAGAGTGAACGGTCAACATTTCGGGCTGAGACCCTTCTGCAGGACTGGAGAAAGAAATCTGAGGTGGGCAAGGAGATAACATGAGAGAGGGAAAGGGGATGGGAAATGGTGAAGGGGGGGAGGGGAGGCATTACTGGAAGTTTGAGAAATCAATGTTCATACCATCAGGTCAGAGGCTACCCAAGCAGAATATAAGGTGTTGTTCCTCCAGCCTAAGTGTGGTCCTAATCCCAACAGTGGAGGAGGCCATGGATGGATCTGTTTCCCATCCCCTTTCCCTCTCTCATGTTATCGCCTTGCCTGCCCATCGCCTCCCTCTGGTGCTCCTCCCCCCCACCAACTTTCTTCTTTCTCGTGGCTTTCTGTCTCTTTCACCAATCAACTTCCTCGCTCTTTGCATCATTCTTGTTTCACTTATCACCTGCCGTTTCTCTCTGTCCTTCCCTCACCTTTCAAATCTTCCCCTCAGCTTTTATTTTCCAGTCCTCGAAACCTCGACTGTACTTTTTTCCATAGATGCTGCCTGACCTGCTGAGTTCCTCCAGCAGTTTGTGTGCTCTGGATTTCCGGCATCTGGAGACTTTCTCTTGTTTGTGTGTCTGTGTGTGAGAAACAGAGAGGGAGAGAGGAGGAGACAGACAGGAAATTCTGCAGATGGTGGAAATCCAGAGCAACAGACAGGGGGAAAGGAAGAGGGCAGAAGCCAGAGTAAGAAGGTGAGGGAAAGGGGAGGAGCACCAGCTGGCGGGTGAGACCAGCTGAGGGGGGAAGGTGGGTGGGTGGGATGGGGCGATGAAGTAAGAAGCTGGGAGAGAATGGGTGGAAGAGGTAAAGGGCTGAAGAAGGAACCTGATAGGAGAGGGGAGTGGAGCATGGGAGAGATGGAAGAAGGAGGGGAAAGATCGTGGTTTAAAGATCTTTAAAGATCCTCCTTTAAAGATCGTGGTTTCCCTCCCACTACTATTGAAGCTGCCCTCACCCGCATCGCCTCCATATCCTGTACATCCATGCTCACTCCATCTCCTCGCCATCGTAATACCGATGGAGTTCCTCTTGTCCTTACCTACCACCCCATCAGCCCCCACATCCAACACATTATCTCTGTAACTTCTGCCATCTCTGAACATCTCTAAACATATCTTTACGTCCTCCCCCTTCACTTTGTACAAGGATTACTCCCTCTCCATTTTCCCTTGCCCATTCATCTCTCCCTCCAGGCACTTTTCCCTACAAGCAGCCTAAATGCTAAACCTGCCCCTACACCTCCTCACTCACCTCCATTCAGGCTCCAAACAGTCCTTCCAGGTGAGGCAACACTTCACCTGTGAATCTGCCGGGGTTATCTATTGTGTCTGGTGCTCCTGATGTGGCCTCCTCTACATTGGTGAGACCCAATGTAATTTGGGGGGCCACTTCATCGAACACCTCTGCTCCATCTGCCACAAGCAGGACTTCACTCTAGCCAAACATCTTATTTCCCATTCCCATTCCAAAGTGTCGATCCATGGCCTCTTCTTGTGCCAAGGTGAGGCTACCCTCAGGGTGGAGGATCAACACCTTGTATTCCATGTGGGTACCCTCCAAACCTGATGGCAATGAATATTGATTTCTCCTTCCGGTAAAAAAATTACCCCCCCCCTCCCTTCCATTATTTCCCACTCTGACCTTTCACATCTTCTCACCTGCCTATTACTGCCCCCCGGGTCCCCTCCTCCTTCCCTTTCTCCTGTCAGTTTCTTTCTTCTCCAGCCCTTGAACTTTCCCACCCACCTGGTTTCACCAATCATCTTCCAAATAGCCTCTTCCCCTCCTCCACCTTTTAATTCTGGCATCTTCCCGCTTCCTTATCAGTCCCAAACATCGACCGTTCGCTTTTTTCCATTGGTGCTGCCTGACCTGCTGAGTTCCTCTAGCATTTTGTGTTTCTTGCTTTGGACTTCCATCATCTATAGAATTTCTCATGTTTATCACTGTATGTTTTGATTCATATGTGACAAATAAAGCTAATCTATAATGAAGTTGTTTGTTCCGACAGGGCCTGCATGTCCAATGATACGTTTTATGGAGCTCCGGCCCTACAGAGACAAAACAGCAGTGGAGTTTTCTTCAACATTCAGTGGAAAATCAGCAACTACATTAACACCACCATTTTCTTCGTGTCTGTTTTCCAGTACATCACCATCGCCTTCGTCTTCTCCATCGGCAAACCCTTTCGCCAACCCATTTCCACCAACTGTGAGTGCCTCACATCCATCACAGGCAGTCCACTGCTTCTCCATCAGACATTGGAGCAGAATTAGGTCATTCAGCACATCAAGTCTGCTCTGCCATTCATTATGGCTGATTTATTTTCCCTCTCAATCCCATTCCCCTGCCTTCTCTCTATAACCATTGATGCCCTCACTAGTCAAGAACTTATCAACTTCCGGTTTAAGTATACCCAATGACTTGGCTTCTGTAGCCATCTGATAAGTGTGAGGTGCTACATTTTGGTAGGACTAATCAAAATAGGACATACATGGTAAATGGTAGGGCATTGAAGAATGCAGTAGAACAGAGGGATCTAGGAATAATTGTGCATAGTTCACCGAAGGTGGAATCTCATGTGGATGGGGTGGTGAAGAAAGCTTTTGGTATGCTGGCCTTTATTAATCAGAGAATTGAGTATAGGAGTTGGGATGTAATGTTGAAATTGTATGAGGCATTGGTAAGGCCAAATTTGGAGTATTGTGTACAGTTCTGGTCACCGAATTATAGGAAAGATGTCAACAAAATTGAGAGAGTACAGAGTAGATTTACTAGAATGTTACCTGGGTTTCATCTCCTAAGTTACAGAGAAAGGTTGAACAAGTTGGGTCTTTATTCTTTGGAGCATAGAAGGTTGAGGGGGGACTTGATAGAGGTATTTAAAATTATGGGGGGGATAGATAGAGTTGACGTGGATAGGCTTTTTCCATTGAGAGTAGGGGAGATTCAAACAAGAGGGCATGAGTTGAGAGTTAAAGGGCAAAAGTTTAGGGGTAACATGAGGGGGAACTTCTTTACTCAGAGAGTGGTATCTGTGTGGAACGAGCTTCCAGCAGGAGTGGTTGAGGCAGGTTCGAAGTCATCATTTAAAATTAAATTGGACAACTATATGGACAGGAAAGGAATGGAGGGTTATGGGCTGAGTGCAGGTCGGTGGGACTACGTGAGAGTAAGAGTTCGGCACGGACCAGAAGGGCCGAGATGGTCTGCTTCTGTGTTGTAATTGTTATGTGGTTATATCAGTGGCAATGAGTTTCAAAGATTCACCACCCTCTGGCTAAAGAAATCCCTTCTCATCCCTTTTCTAAAGGGACTTCTATTCTGAGACTGTGCCCTCTGGTCCTAAGCTTTCCCACAATTGGACACATCCTCTCCATGGCCACTCTCTCTAGGCCTTTCAATATTCAGGAGGTTTCAATGAGATCCCACCCCCCACTGGTTCCAGTAGAGTTACCAAACAAGCTATTCCTTGTCTAGATCCATTGGTTTGTCAGATTTCCAAGCACTCTGGATTAACGAACCCCACTTTCCCACTTCCACACTGGGGAAAACTCCCTTTTCTCACCATTCTCTTTCTCCTCCCACCTTCCTTCCTTCCCTCCTCTCTTCCTCACTCTACCTGAGGACGCCTCCACACAGTGAATTGGCAAATTAACCATTTTGTTACACAATACCCAGTCTGGGAAGATGATTGTCTTCATTGCTTTGGTCCAGGGAACCATCCCAGTTTAACCATCTGACTTTACTGTCAATCTCTCTGTCAGGTCACCCCTGATTATAGAACATAGAACTGCACAGGCCCTCCAGCCCTCAATGTTGTGCTAACATTTGAACCTACTCCAAAGTCAATATACCTTCTCTCCTCCATGTTTTCCCAACTATATGTCTATCTGACAGTCTCTTAAATGCCCCACTGTTATCTTCCTCTACCACCACCACAGGCAGTGCGTTCCATGCACCCCACACTGTGTGTGTGAAAACACATACTTCTGACATCCCCCGTGTAATTTCCTCCAATTACCTTGAAATTATGCCCCCCCCAGTATTAGCCATTTCCACCCCACGAAAGAAGGCACTGGCTGCCCCCCCCCCCCCGCCGTGCCATTTACACACCTCTATTGAGACACCTCTCAACCTTCTTCACTCCAAAGAGTAATTGTCCGGAGTGTGCTGCCTTCAACTGATTGTGCTGAGATTTGGAAGAAGCACAGGGTGACTCTGCTGTGATTTCCTCCACAGATTTGTTCCTGGCTGCTCTTGCCACCCTTTACCTTTTTACCCTCTTCCTGATGCTCTTTCCGAGCAGGAGCCTCGACAGTTTTTTTGAGGTAATCTCCCAAATTTCAGGTTCCTTGGAGGAAATAGATACTACTGAAACAAAGGTCAAGGTTATAATCACCGTAAAATACGGAGCAGTGAGGGGTGGTACTGAGGGAGGGTCACACTGGGAGGGGTGGTACTGAGGGAGGGTCACACTGGGAGGGGTGGTACTGAGGGAGGGCCACACTGTGGGAGGGGTGGTACTGAAGGACGGCCGGTACTGAGGGAGTATATGAGGGGATAATTCTAAGCTTAGAAGTGAAAGCTTTAATAAAAACCTGAGGGACAACATTTTTTTAACGCAGCAGGCAGTGGATGTGAGGAACCAGCTCCCAGAGGGAGTGGTTGAGGCAGTTACGGGCGGACAAGTATCTGTATGACAGGGCTTCAGAGGGACATGGCCCACGAGTTAGAAAAGGAGATTTGTTGGTCAGAACAGACAGCTAATTTCTGTCTGTGACTAATTGCTTCTTTTGGCCCAGTGATCCAGTGTCCGTATTCATGGAGTAGGAATCGCAGAGATGTGGGGGTCGGTGGGAGTCAGGTACAGGAGGGACTGTGGTCTCTGCACAGACCTGGATGTGAGATGCCATGTGGGTGGTGTCGCTGTGTGAAGGGTGGTGCTGTGACCCACAGTCAGGTCCTGGTCTGAGGCCATTGCTAATTGTTCTCCCTCTCTCTCTCCCAGTTTGTGTGCATACCCTACATCTGGAGAATCTACATCTTGCTCATGGTCATCGCTCATTTTGCATTGTCCGTCCTGCTGGAGGTAACGCAGAATTGCTATTTACACGTAAGGGTGGGGCTGTACATTCCGAAATTGTGGTGCAACACCCCTCCTCCGACTCCACAGAGATCTCTGCTGTGTTCTCCACAAGTTACGTTATCTGCTCCACAATCCTCCCATTCCACAATCTGCCCCCTACCCTACCCTACCCCACCATTGCTCTGACCCTCCCCTACCCTCTCATTGCCCACTCCGCCCCCTCCCCTCCCCTACCATTGCCCAGTCCGTCCCCTCCCGTCCCATTGCCCAGTCCGTCCCCTCCCCTCCCCTACCCTCCCATTGCCCAGTCCGTCTCTACCCTCCCCTACCCTCCCATTGCCCAGTCCGTCTCTACCCTCCCCTACCCTACCATTCCACAGTCCCTCCCTACCCTACCATTGCCCAGTCCGTCCCCTCCCCTCCCCTCCCCTACCATTGCCCAGTCCGTCCCCTCCCCTCCCCTCCCCTCCCATTGCCCAGTCTGTCCCCTCCCCTCCCCTACCCTCCCATTGCCCAGTCCGTCCCCTCCCCTACCCTACCCTCCCATTGCCCAGTCCGTCCCCTCCCCTACCCTCCCATTGCCCAGTCCGTCCCCTCCCCTACCCTACCCTCCCATTGCCCAGTCTGTCCCCTCCCCTCCCATCCCATTGCCCAGTCTGTCCCCTCCCCTCCCTTACCTTCCCATTGCCCAGTCCGTCCCCTCCCCTCCCCTACCCTCCCATTGCCCAGTCCGTCCCCTCCCCTCCCCTACCCTACCCTCCCATTACCCAGTCCGTCCCCTCCCCTACCCTCCCATTGCCCAGTCTGTCCCCTCCCCTCCCATCCCATTGCCCAGTCTGTCCCCTCCCCTCCCTTACCCTCCCATTGCCCAGTCCGTCCCCTCCCCTCCTCTACCCTCCCATTGCCCAGTCCGTCCCCTCCCCTACCCTCCCATTGCCCAGTCCGTCCCCTCCCCTCCCATCCCATTGCTCAGTCTGTCCCCTCCCCTCCCTTACCCTCCCATTGCCCAGTCCGTCCCCTCCCCTCCCCTACCCTCCCATTGCCCAGTCCGTCCCCTCCCCTCCCCTACCATTGCCCAGTCCGTACCCTCCCCTCCCATTGCCCAGTCCATCTCTACCCTCCCTACCCTACCCTACCATTGCCCAGTCTGTCCCCTCCCCTCCCATCCCCTACCATTGCCCAGTCCGTCCCCTCCCCTCCCCTACCCTCCCATTGCCCAGTCCGTCCCCTCCCCTCCCCTACCCTCCCATTGCCCAGTCCGTCCCCTCCCCTCCCCTACCCTCCCATTGCCCAGTCCGTCTCTACCCTCCCCTACCCTACCATTGCCCAGTCCGTCCCCTCCGCTACCCTCCCATTGCCCAGTCCGTCGCTACCCTCCCCTACCCTACCATTGCCCAGTCTGTCCCCTCCCCTCCCCTACCATTGCCCAGTCCGTCTCTACCCTCCCCTACCCTACCATTGCCCAGTCTGTCCCCTCCCCTCCCCTACCATTGCCCAGTCTGTCCCCTCCCCTCCCATCCCCTACCATTGCCCAGTCCGTCCCCTCCCCTACCCTCCCATTGCCCAGTCCGTCGCTACCCTCCCCTACCCTACCATTGCCCAGTCTGTCCCCTCCCCTCCCCTACCATTGCCCAGTCTGTCCCCTCCCCTCCCATCCCCTACCATTGCCCAGTCCGTCTCTACCCTCCCCTACCCTCCCATTGCCCAGTCTGTCCCCTCCCCTCCCATCCCATTGCCCAGTCCGTCCCCTCCCCTCCCCTCCCATTGCCCAGTCCATCCCCTCTCCACCCTACCCTACCATTGCCCAGTCTGTCCCCTCCCCTCCCATCCCATTGCCCAGTCCGTCTCTACCCTCCCCTACCCTCCCATTGCCCAGTCTGTCCCCTCCCCTCCCATCCCATTGCCCAGTCCGTTCCCTCCCCTCCCCTCCCATTGCCCAGTCCATCCCCTCTCCACCCTACCCTACCATTGCCCAGTCTGTCCCCTCCCCTCCCATCCCATTGCCCAGTCCGTCTCTACCCTCCGTCCCCTCCCCTCCCATTGCCCAGTCTGTCCCCTCCCCTCCCATCCCCTACCATTGCCCAGTCCATCCCCTCTCCACCCTACCCTACCATTACCCAGTCTGTCCCCTCCCCTCCCATCCCATTGCCCAGTCCGTCTCTACCCTCCGTCCCCTCCCCTCCCATTGCCCAGTCTGTCCCCTCCCCTCCCATCCCCTACCATTGCCCAGTCCGTCCCCTCTCCACCCTACCCTACCATTGCCCAGTCTGTCCCCTCCCCTCCCATCCCATTGCCCAGTCCGTCTCTACCCTCCGTCCCCTCCCCTCCCATTGCCCAGTCTGTCCCCTCCCCTCCCATCCCCTACCATTGCCCAGTCCGTCCCCTCCCCTCCCCTACCATTGCCCAGTCCATCCCCTCTCCACCCTACCCTACCATTGCCCAGTCTGTCCCCTCCCCTCCCTTACCCTCCCATTGCCCAGTCCGTCTCTACCCTCCCCTACCCTACCATTCCACAGTCCCTCCCTACCCTACCCTACCATTGCTCAGTCCGTCCCCTCCCCTCCCCTACCCTCCCATTGCCCAGTCCGTCCCCTCCCCTCCCATTGCCCAGTCCGTCCCCTCCCCTACCCTACCATTGCCCAGTCTGTCCCCTCCCCTCCCATCCCATTGCCCAGTCTGTCCCCTCCCCTCCCCTACCATTGCCCAGTCCGTCTCTACCCTCCCCTACCCTACCATTGCCCAGTCTGTCCCCTCCCATCCCCTACCATTGCCCAGTCTGTCCCCTCCCCTCCCATCCCCTACCATTGCCCAGTCCGTCTCTACCCTCCCCTACCCTCCCATTGCCCAGTCTGTCCCCTCCCCTCCCATCCCATTGCCCAGTCCGTCCCCTCCCCTCCCCTCCCATTGCCCAGTCCATCCCCTCTCCACCCTACCCTACCATTGCCCAGTCTGTCCCCTCCCCTCCCATCCCATTGCCCAGTCCGTCTCTACCCTCCGTCCCCTCCCCTCCCATTGCCCAGTCTGTCCTCTCCCCTCCCATCCCCTACCATTGCCCAGTCCATCCCCTCTCCACCCTACCCTACCATTGCCCAGTCTGTCCCCTCCCCTCCCATCCCATTGCCCAGTCCGTCTCTACCCTCCGTCCCCTCCCCTCCCATTGCCCAGTCTGTCCCCTCCCCTCCCATCCCCTACCATTGCCCAGTCCGTCCCCTCTCCACCCTACCCTACCATTGCCCAGTCTGTCCCCTCCCCTCCCCTACCATTGCCCAGTCCATCCCCTCTCCACCCTACCCTACCATTGCCCAGTCTGTCCCCTCCCCTCCCATCCCATTGCCCAGTCTGTCCCCTCCCCTCCCTTACCCTCCCATTGCCCAGTCCGTCTCTACCCTCCCCTACCCTACCATTCCACAGTCCCTCCCTACCCTACCCTGCCATTGCTCAGTCCGTCCCCTCCCCTCCCCTCCCCTCCCATTGCCCAGTCCGTCCCCTCCCCTCCCATTGCCCAGTCCGTCCCCTCCCCTACCCTACCATTGCCCAGTCTGTCCCCTCCCCTCCCCTACCATTGCCCAGTCCGTCTCTACCCTCCCCTACCCTACCATTGCCCAGTCTGTCCCCTCCCATCCCCTACTATTGCCCAGTCTGTCCCCTCCCCTCCCATCCCCTACCATTGCCCAGTCCGTCTCTACCCTCCCCTACCCTCCCATTGCCCAGTCTGTCCCCTCCCCTCCCCTCCCATCCCATTGCCCAGTCCGTCCCCTCCCCTCCCATCCCATTGCCCAGTCTGTCTCTACCCTCCGTCCCCTCCCCTCCCATTGCCCAGTCTGTCCCCTCCCCTCCCATCCCCTACCATTGCCCAGTCCATCCCCTCTCCACCCTTCCCTACCATTGCCCAGTCTGTCCCCTCCCCTCCCATCCTATTGCCCAGTCCGTCTCTACCCTCCGTCCCCTCCCCTCCCATTGCCCAGTCTGTCCCCTCCCCTCCCATCCCATTGCCCAGTCTGTCCCCTCCCCTCCCATCCCCTACCATTGCCCAGTCCGTCTCTACCCTCCCCTACCCTACCATTGCCCAGTCTGTCCCCTCCCCTCCCCTACCATTGCCCAGTCCGTCTCTACCCTCCCCTACCCTACCATTGCCCAGTCTGTCCCCTCCCATCCCCTACCATTGCCCAGTCTATCCCCTCCCCTCCCATCCCATTGCCCAGTCCGTCCCCTCCCCTCCCCTCCCATTGCCCAGTCCATCCCCTCTCCACCCTACCCTACCATTGCCCAGTCTGTCCCCTCCCCTCCATCCCATTGCCCAGTCCGTCTCTACCCTCCGTCCCCTCCCCTCCCATTGCCCAGTCTGTCCCCTCCCCTCCCATCCCCTACCATTGCCCAGTCCATCCCCTCTCCACCCTACCCTACCATTGCCCAGTCCGTCCCCTCCCCTACCCTACCATTGCCCAGTCTGTCCCCTCCCCTCCCATCCCATTGCCCAGTCTGTCCCCTCCCCTCCCATCCCCTACCATTGCCCAGTCCGTCTCTACCCTCCCCTACCCTACCATTGCCCAGTCTGTCCCCTCCCATCTCCTACCATTGCCCAGTCTGTCCCCTCCCCTCCCATCCCCTACCATTGCCCAGTCCGTCTCTACCCTCCCCTACCCTCCCATTGCCCAGTCTGTCCCCTCCCCTCCCATCCCATTGCCCAGTCCGTCCCCTCCCCTCCCCTCCCATTGCCCAGTCCATCCCCTCTCCACCCTACCCTACCATTGCCCAGTCTGTCCCCTCCCCTCCCATCCCATTGCCCAGTCCGTCTCTACCCTCCGTCCCCTCCCCTCCCATTGCCCAGTCTGTCCCCTCCCCTCCCATCCCCTACCATTGCCCAGTCCATCCCCTCTCCACCCTACCCTACCATTGCCCAGTCTGTCCCCTCCCCTCCCATCCCATTGCCCAGTCCGTCTCTACCCTCCGTCCCCTCCCCTCCCATTGCCCAGTCTGTCCCCTCTCCTCCCATCCCCTACCATTGCCCAGTCCGTCCCCTCTCCACCCTACCCTACCATTGCCCAGTCCGTCCCCTCCCCTCCCCTACCATTGCCCAGTCCATCCCCTCTCCACCCTACCCTCCCATTGCCCAGTCTGTCTCTACCCTCCCCTACCCTACCATTCCACAGTCCCTCCCTACCCTACCCTGCCATTGCTCAGTCCGTCCCCTCCCCTCCCCTACCCTCCCATTGCCCAGTCCGTCCCCTCCCCTCCCATTGCCCAGTCCGTCCCCTCCCCTACCCTACCATTGCCCAGTCCATCCCCTCCCCCCTCCCCTACTATTTTCCAGTCCATCCACCCCTTCCCTATCTTCCATCCCCCCCTCTCTCTGCCATCCCCCAATCAATAGTCCCTCTTGACGCACCTTGTTCTCTTGTCTGTCTCCCTTCTCCATTCTGTTCACCAGTTTGGTCCTTACCATTCTCTCTCTCTCTATTCCATTCCTCAGTCCATTCTCTCCCCCCCTTGCCCAGTATGACTCCCTCCAATCCTTCTCTATTCTATTCCATTCCTCAGTCCATTCCCTCCCCCCTTCCCCAGGATGACTCCCTCCAATCCCTCTCTATTCTATTCCATTCCTCAGTCCATTCCCTCCCCCCTTGCCCAGTATGACTCCCTCCAATCCCTCTCTATTCTATTCCATTCCTCAGTCCATTCCCTCCCCCCTTCCCCAGGATGACTCCCTCCAATCCCTCTCTATTCTATTCCATTCCTCAGTCCATTCCCTCCCCCCTTCCCCAGTATGACTCCCTCCAATCCCTCTCTATTCTATTCCACTCTTCAGTCCATTCCCTCCCCCCCCCAGGATGACTCCCTCCAATCCCTCTCTATTCCAATCCCAAGTTTGACCCCCTTTCCCTATTCCAATCCCAAGTTTGTCCCCCTCTCCCTATATTCCTTGTTCCCTTGTCAATCTCCTCTCCTTCCCACTACTCCACAGCCCATGCCCCTACTCCCCAGTCCATCCACCAGTTCTCCAGTCTGTGTCCCCCTTTCTCTATCCCCTCCTCTTGAGTGAATTCCCCTTTCTCTACCCAGGGGTTCCCAACCTTTTTTTATCCCATGGACCTATAACATTTAACAAGGGGTCTATGGACTCAAGGTTGGCAACCCCTGCTCTAATCCCTCTTCCATAGTCTGTACTCTGTCCCCCTCTCCCACTGTCCCTCCTCCATTCTCTCTATTCCTGTTCCCCAGTCTGCCCCTCTCCCCCCCCTCCCACCATCCACTTTCCCCAATCCAGCCTCACTCTCTGAGTGTAAGACCTGTCCCTGCTCTGGACGGGGGACTGGGGATGACCCCTCTCGAAGGGCGTGCTTCCCGCTGAGGATGGTCTGGTCTGTTGTAGGAGATGGTGACCAACAACCACCGCCTGTGGGACTGGCTGAGCCATGTGTACTGTTCGTCTGCCTCGCTGCTGAAGCACAGGAAACTGCACCTGGAGCTGCAGAATGACCCTTCCTGGCCTCCGTTCTCCGTCTCTGAATGACACGCAGGGGCAACGAACGGCAACGGTCGCTGACATTATTGATTCACAATTAAATGGTTATACAGATTCCCGCTCAGTGTCTGAGGTTCCTTTAGGGATGCAAGTATTGTTGTAAATAAATTACAGATACTTCAGCTGCGTGTGGTGAGTGATCTATGCGTTACCAGGGCTGTTCTCTCTCTCTGGATCCCCGTTCTCAACTGGTCCCGATTTTTAGAACATAGAGCAATACTGTACTGTACAGTACAGGCCCCTTAACCCACAATGTTGTGCCGAGCATTTAATCTATTCTGAGATCAATCTAACCCTTGCCTCCCACATAGCCTCTACTTTTCTATTACCCATGTGTCTACTTAACTGCTCCCAATGTATCTGCCTGTACCACCACTCCTGGCAGGGCATTCCACACACCCACTGCTCTCTGTTTAAAGAACAACTTCCTCTGATATCCCTCCTACCTCTCCTCCAATCACTTTAAAATTACACCCCCTGATATTAGGCATTTCTGCCCTTGGAGAAAGTTTCTAGTTGTCCACTCTATCTATGCATCTTATCATCTTGTACACCTCTATCGGGTCACGTCTCGTCCTCCTTTGCTCCAAAGAGAAAAGCCCTAGCTCACTCAACCTACCCTCACAAGACACACTCTCTAATCCAGGCAGCATTCTGGTAAATCTCCTCTGCACCCTCTCTAAAGCTTCCACATCCTTCCTGTAATGAAGTGAGCAGAACTGAACACGATACTCCAAGTGTGGTCTGACTACAGTTTTAAAGAGCTGCAACACTACCTCATGGCTCCTGAATTCAGTCTGACTAATGAACCCCAACACACCATACATCATCTAAACCACCCTCTCAACGCACGGCAATCTTGAGGGGTCTACACATGTGAACCCCAAAATCCTTCTGTTCCTCCACTTTGTAAGAACTCTGCTGTTAACCTTGTACTCTGCCTTCAAGTTTGCCCTTCCAAAGTGAATCACCTTGTACCTTTCCAGATTGAAGTCCTTTCTCAAGCATCTTCTCCACGTGTCAAGTTTCTTGTCTTGCTTCTGCCTGCAACCAGTACTCTCTGATGGGCTGTGTTACATCACAGCCCTACAACTAATTCAGCTTTGGTCCTGACGTAACCAGCCTAGAGCAATGTGAAGTGTTCTTATTGAAGACCTGTTACATTTTGGATCTGAGCAAGATTAAAATTAAGAAAAAAGTTCACAAAGTACTCAGCAGGTCAGACAGTGCCTGTGGAGAGAGAAACAGGGTTAATGTTTCACCAGGTCCTGATGAAAGGTCATCAAACTAAAATGGCGCCTGTGTCAGTCTCCACACCTGCTAAGTATTTTCAGCATCTGGCACCTGCAGTTTTGTTCGCTGATGAATAACTAAAGTCAGAACTGGAGAACCTGTGTGCTGAAGATGTGATGCTCAGGATGTTTAAAGCATTGGTCAGACCACATTTGGAGTATTGAAAGAGCTTCCAGCAGAAGTGGTTGAGGCAGGTTCGATGTTGTCATTTAAAGTTAAATCGGACAGCTATATGGACAGGAAAGGAATGGAGGGTTATGGGCTGAGTGCAGGTCAGTGGGACTAGATGAGAGTAAGAGTTCAGCACGGACTAGA
This sequence comes from Mobula birostris, assembly GCF_030028105.1. Taxonomy (NCBI): domain Eukaryota; kingdom Metazoa; phylum Chordata; class Chondrichthyes; order Myliobatiformes; family Myliobatidae; genus Mobula; species Mobula birostris. Next base: position 96,343,893 of record NC_092374.1, read on the forward strand.
AGGGTCGAGATGGCCTGTTTCCATGCTGTAATTGTTATATGGTTTATTGTGAACAGTTTTGGACCTTGTTTCTAAGAAAAGATGTGCTGGCATTGGAGAGGGTCCACAGGAGGTTCACAAGAATGATTCTGGGAATGTAAGGGTTAACATTGGAGTGTTTGGCTCTGAACCTGTGTTCGCTGGAGTTTAGAAAAATGGGAGGAGATCACATTGAAACGTACTGAAAGCCTAGACAGAGTGGATATTTCCTCTGAAGATCCAAAGATTCAAAGTATGTTTATTATCAGTGTAGATAGTATACAACCCTGAGAGTCGTCTTCCCCACAAACAGCCACGAAACAGAGAAACTTCAAACACACAACACGCAAAAACAAACCAAATCTTGCGAAGGGCAAAAAACGAGTGAAAAACGCATAATATAAAACATCAAACCATAGTGTAGCTCAGTTCAATTTCATGCAGGGTCATTTGTTGATTACAGGTCGCAGAGCCAGTCCACCCCAATCAAAATCACTCCAAAATAGCAATTAAAAAAAGAGTAACCAGAAACACATCATATAGTGGAGGAGTCTAGAAATCCCTTCCCCCCTTGACCCCTTTCACCCTCCCCCTCCCTCTCACCACTAACCCCTTCCCCCAGCCCCCCTCCCTTCTCCCACCATCCCACCCTCTAAAGCCTTCCCCCACCCATTTTGCCCTTCTCCTTCCCCCTACCCCTTTCCCCCCTCCAAAGACTTAGACAGCCTGAGGATGTGCTGGGGGCAGCCTGCACGTGTCACCACACCTGATGCCAACATGGCATGCCCACAACTAACCCGTATGCCTTAGGATAGTGGGAGGATACTGGAGCACATGGAAGAGACAGGAGTGCCTAGAAGAAACACACAAACTTCGAGACCGGGCTGATCTTCCACATGCACAAAATTCTGGAGCACGAGGAAATCTGCAGATGCTGGAATTTCAAGCAACACACATCAAAGTTGCTGGTGAACGCAGCAGGCCAGGCAGCATCTCCAGGAAAAGGTACAGTCGATGTTTCGGGCCGAGACCCTTTGTCAGGACTAACTGAAAGAAGAGCTAGTAAGAGATTTGAAAGTGGGAGGGGGCATTCTATTGGATCTCAGCAACTCAGGAAGCATTAGCGTTTGCTGCCCTCTAGTGTTTGCTCAGCAGAAGAACAAGCTAGACCAGGGCAACTTCTGATCAGGGACTTGGACGACATTAATTTGTTCTTTGTTTCTGTATGTTTTTCTAAAATCATAACTATATGTGCTATGCCCTGCTGATAATGTGCTTTACACCTTGGCCATGGAGTAACGCTGTTTCATTTGGCGATATTCTGTGGAGTGCATTCTGACAGGCTGCATCAATGTCTGGTTATGGGTTGGTGCTACTGCGCAGGGCTGAAAGAAGCTACGGAAAGTTGTAAACTTAGTCAGCTCCATCTTGGGTACTAGCCCCCATAGTACCCAAAATATCTCCAAGGAGCAGTGCCTCAAAAGGGTGGTGTCCATCATTAAGGACCCCCATCACCCAGGACATGCCCTTTTCTCTCTGTTACCATCAGGAAGGAGGTACAGGAGCCTGAAGGCACACACTCAGTGATTCAGGAACAGCTTCTTCCCCTCTGCCATCTGATTTCTGTGTGGACATTTAACCCATGAAAACTACCTCACATTTTCATATATATATTATTTTTGTTTTTGCACTATTTTTAATCTATTCAATATAAATATATATACTTACTGTAATTTATTTACTTAATTATTTTTCCGTTCTATATTATCATGTATTGCTTTGTACTGCTGTGGCTAAGTTAACAAATTTCACAACACATGCCAGTGATAATAAACCTGATTCTGATTCTATATACACGTGCAGTTGAATGAGAATTGATCTTGAGGAGGGCATGAACTCACCTTCATCCATGTTACAAACAGATTAAACGTATGTGATTGATGAGGTAAACAGAGCTTAGGCCTACTCCTGCACCTATTTTCTATGTTTCTATGTTCCTTGAACAATGGCTGACAAGCTCTGGCCACTCCTATCGATACCACTGGTCTACAAATGGTCCAAAACTACAAACACACTGAAACTGAGTGTGACGTTTTGAAATCTATAAACACGAGATTCTGGAAATCTTCAGCAGTATACACAAGATTATGGCGGAACTCGACAGGTCGGGCAGCATCTATAGAGGAATAAACAGCAGATGTTTAGGGCCGAGGCCCTTCATAACGTTTTGAACTTTGCCACATTGTTCAATGTGAATTTCACAACAGCGCCACTCATATCACACAACTAACATTCCAGTCAAACTTTGCGGCAGATGTCAAAAATTAGGTCATAGGCCAGTTTTTAAAATCGGTCAGAAAATGGTGCTTAAGAATTGGAATTATACCATGTAATCTTAAAGGAAGATACACTTATCCTGAGGTCAAAGTAGGCGAACACAGTTGTATTGAGGGAGGAAGAGGGTAACTCCTGGCAGGGGGTCACCTCACAGAAAAAGGCTTGCCCTGTTACTCTGGTTGTTGGTGGGGTTGGTGAGACAGCCCCTACATCACTCACTACCATAGACATCCTGCTCCGAGGTGGGAGCATGAAATTCACAGGTAAATCTGCCCCTCTGTCGTACCCATCACCACAATTGATCACATACACGCAATGTTGAGGCATACAGTTGTGTGAACACGCATGTTTAGAGGGGGCAGAGTGTTGCTTCATCTGGCCCTGACATCTTTCTGGGAAGGAGGCGCCTAACATCATAGTACAGATCAGAACATTTTTACGCTGCATCTTTCTGCATAACTCCAGAGACTAACGTTTTAACAGTCGATAATCTTCAAGATAACACCAACATCACTGCAATCTGCAAAAGACCGTATAGATCAAGAGACATTAAGAGATAGGAGAATTAGGCCACTTGGCCCATTGAGTCGGATCATAGTTGATGCATTTCCTTCTCATCACCATTCTCCTGCCTTCCCCCTGTAACCTTTTACACCCTGAACCTATCAACCTCTGCCTTCAATACACTCAATGACCTGATCTCCACAGCCACCTGTGGCAACAAATTCCAGAGATTCACACCCCCTGGCTAAAGAAATTCCGCATCTCCATTCTGAGGCTGTGTTCTCTGGTCCTAGGCACACCCACCAATGGAAACATCCCATCCACAGCCACTCTATCTGGCCCTTTCAACATTCGATAGGTTTCAATGGGATCTCCCCCCTCCCACCCCCACCCCGATTCTTCTAAATTCCTGTAGTAGAGGCCCAGAGCCATCAAATGCTCCTCCTATGACAAGCCTTTAATTCTTGAATCATTCCGAACTCCCTTTGAACCCTCTCCAACATCTTAGACAAGGGACCCAAAACTGCTCCGTGAGGCCTCACCGGTGCTTTATACAGCCTCAACATTACATCCTTGCTTTCCTATTCTAGTCCTCTCAAAATGAATGTTAACATTTCATTTGCCACCCTTACCACCGACTCAACCTGCAAGTTAACCTTCAAGGAATCCTGCACAAGGACTCCCAAGTCCATTTGCACCTCATATTTTTGAATGCTCTGCCCATTTAGAACATAGCCTATGGTTTTATTCCTTCTACCAAAGTGCAAGGCATATATTTCATGACACTGTATTCCATATGCCCACTCTTCAGAACCTATCTAAGTCCTTCTGCAGTCTCCTTGCTTCCTCAACACTACCTGCCCCTCCACCTATCTTGTATCCTCTGCAAATGTGGCCAAAAGCCATCAATTCTGTCATCCAGGTCATTAAAATATAATGTAAAAAGAAGCGATCCCAACACAGATCCCTGTAGAACACCACAAGTTACTGGCAGCCAACCAGAAAAGGTTCCCTTTATCTCCTGCCAATCAGCCAATCCTCTATCAATGTTAGTATCTTTCCTGTAATATCATGGGCTCGTAGCTTGTTTAGCAGTCTCACATGTGGCACCTGGTCAAAGACCTTCTGAAAATCCTTGTACACAACATCCACCGGTTCTCCTTTGTCTATCCTGCTTGCTATTTGTTCAAAGAATTCCAACAGATTTATCAGGCAAAATTTTCTCTTGAGGAAACCATGCTGACTATGGCCTGTTTTATCATGTGCCTCCAAGTACCCCAAACCACCTCCTTAATGATTAACACCAACATCTTCCCAACCACTGAGGTCAGGGTAACTAGCCAATAATATCCTTTCTTCTGTCTCTCTCCCTTCTTAAAGAGTGGAGTGACATTTGCAATTTTTCAGCCCTCCGGAACCATAACACAATCTAGTGATTATTGAAAGATCATTATTAATGCCTTCACAATCTCTTCAGCCATTTCTTTCAGAACCCTTGGGTGTACACCATCTGGGCTAGGTGACTTATCTACCTTCAGACGTTACAGCTTCCTAAGCACCTTCTCCTTAGTAATAGAAACATAGAAACATAGAAAATAGGTGCAGGAGTAGGCCATTCGGCCCTTCGAGCCTGCACCGCCATTTATTATGATCATGGCTGATCATCCAACTCAGAACCCCGCCCCAGCCTTCCCTCCATACCCCCTGATCCCCGTAGCCACAAGGGCCATATCTAACTCCCTCTTAAATATAGCCAATGAACTGGCCTCAACTGCTTCCTGTGGCAGAGAATTCCACAGATTCACCACTCTCTGTGTGAAGAAGTTTTTCCTAATCTCGGTCCTAAAAGGCTTCCCCTTTATCCTCAAACTGTGACCCTCTGTTCTGGACTTCCCCAACATCGGGAACAATCTTCCTGCATCTAGCCTGTCCAATCCCTTTAGGATTTTATACGTTTCAATCAGATCCCCCCTCAATCTTCTAAATTCCAACGAGTACAAGCCCAGTTCATCCAGTCTTTCTTCATATGAAAGTCCTGCCATCCCAGGAATCAACCTGGTGAACCTTCTTTGTACTCCTTCTATGGCAAGGATGTCTTTCCTCAGATTAGGGGACCAAAACTGCACACAATACTCCAGGTGTGGTCTCACCAAGGCCTTGTACAACTGCAGTAGTACCTCCCTGCTCCTGTACTCGAATCCTCTCGCTATAAATGCCAGCATACCATTCGCCTTTTTCACCGCCTGCTGTACCTGCATGCCCACTTTCAATGACTGGTGTATAATGACACCCAGGTCTCGTTGCACCTCCCCTTTTCCTAATCGGCCACCATTCAGATAATAATCTGTTTTCCTATTTTTGCCACCAAAGTAGATAACTTCACATTTATCCACATTAAATTGCATCTGCCATGAATTTGCCCACTCACCCAACCTATCCAAGTCACTCTGCATCCTCTTAGCATCCTCCTCACAGCTAACACTGCCACCCAGCTTCGTGTCATCCGCAAACTTGGAGATGCTGCATTTAATTCCCTCATCCAAGTCATTAATATATATTGTAAACAACTGGGGTCCCAGCACTGAGCCTTGCGGTACCCCACTAGTCACTGCCTGCCATTCTGAAAAGGTCCCATTTATTCCCACTCTTTGCTTCCTGTCTGCTAACCAATTCTCCATCCACATCAATACCTTACCCCCAATACCGTGTGCTTTAAGTTTGCACACTAATCTCCTGTGTGGGACCTTGTCAAAAGCCTTTTGAAAATCCAAATATACCACATCCTCTGGTTCTCCCCTATCCACTCAACTAGTTACATCCTCAAAAAATTCTATGAGATTCGTCAGACATGACTTTCCTTTCACAAATCCATGCTGACTTTGTCCGATGATTTCACCGCTTTCCAAATGTGCTGTTATCACATCTTTGATAACTGACTCCAGTAGTTTCCCCACCACTGACGTTAGGCTAACCGGTCTATAATTCCCCGGTTTTTCTCTCCCTCCTTTTTTAAAAAGTGGGGTTACATTAGCCACCCTCCAATCCTCAGGAACTAATACAAAATCTAACGAGTTTTGAAAAATTATCACTAATGCATCCACTATTTCTTGGGCTACTTCCTTAAACACTCTAGGATGCAGACCATCTGGCCCTGGGGATTTATCTGCCTTTAATCCCTTCAATTTACCTAACACCACTTCCCTACTAACATGTATTTCGCTCAGTTCCTCCATCTCACTGGACCCTCTGTCCCCTACTATTTCTGGAAGATTATTTATGTCCTCCTTAGTGAAGACAGAACCAAAGTAATTATTCAATTGGTCTGCCACGTCCTTGCTCCCCATAATCAATTCACCTGTTTCTGTCTGTAGGGGACCTACATTTGTCTTTACCAGTCTTTTCCTTTTTACATATCTATAAAAGCTTTTACAGTCAGTTTTTATGTTCCCTGCCAGTTTTCTCTCATAATCTTTTTTCCCCTTCCTAATTAAGCCCTTTGTCCTCCTCTGCTGAACTCTGAATTTCTCCCAGTCCTCAGGTAAGCCACTTTCTCTGGCTAATTTGTATGCTTCTTCTTTGGAATTGATACTATCCCTAATTTCTCTTGTCAGCCACGGGTGCACTACCTTCCTTGATTTATTCTTTTGCCAAACTGGGATGAACAATTGTTGTAGTTCATCCATGCAATCTTTAAATGCTTGCCATTGCATATCCACCGTCAATCCTTTAAGTGTCATTTGCCAGTCTATCTTAGCTAATTCACGTCTCATACCTTCAAAGTTACCCCTCTTTAAGTTCAGAACCTTTGTTTCTGAATTAACTATGTCACTCTCCATCTTAATGAAGAATTCCACCATATTATGGTCACTCTTACCCAAGGGGCCTCTCACAACAAGATTGCTAATTAACCCTTCCTCATTGCTCAAAACCCAGTCCAGAATAGCCTGCTCTCTAGTTGGTTCCTCGACATGTTGGTTCAAAAAACCATCCCGCATACATTCCAAGAAATCCTCTTCCTCAGCACCTTTACCAATTTGGTTCACCCAATCTACATGTAGATTGAAGTCACCCATTATAACTGCTGTTCCTTTATTGCACACATTTCTAATTTCCTGTTTAATACCATCTCCGACCTCACTACTACTGTTAGGTGGCCTGTACACAACTCCCACCAGCGTCCTCTGCCCCTTAGTGTTACGCAGCTCTACCCATATCGATTCCACATCTTCCCGGCTTATGTCCTTCCTTTCTATTGCGTTAATCTCTTCTTTAACCAGCAACGCCACCCCACCTCCCCTTCCTTCATGTCTATCCCTCCTGAATATTGAATATCCCTGAACGTTGAGCTCCCATCCTTGGTCACCCTGGAGCCATGTCTCTGTGATCCCAACTATATCATAATCATTAATAACAATCTGCACTTTCAATTCATCCACCTTATTACGAATGCTCCTTGCATTGACACACAAAGCCTTCAGGCGCTCTTTTACAACTCTCTTAGCCCTTATACAACTATGTTGAAAAGTGGCCCTTTTTAATTCTTGCCCTGAATTTGTCGGCCTGCCACTCTTACTTTTCTCCTTAGTACTTTTTGCTTCTACCCTCACTTTACACCCCTCTGTTTCTCTGCACTGGTTCCCATCCCCCTGTTGTGAACTAACCTCCTCACGCCTAGCCTCTTTAATTTGATTCCCACCCCCCAACCATTCTAGTTTAAAGTCACCTCAGTAGCCCTCGCCAATCTTCCTGCCAGGATATTGGTCCCCCTAGGATTCAAGTGTAACCCGTCCTTTTTGTACAGGTCACGCCTGCGCCAAAAGAGGTCCCAGTGATCCAAAAACTTGAATCCCTGCCCCCTGCTCCAATCCCTCAGCCATGCAGTAACCACATTCACTTCTGCCCCCCGTCATACTCAAATTTTTGGCATACTGGATGTGTTTTCCACAGTGAAGACTGATGCAATGTACTTATTTAGCTCTTCTGCCCTTTCCTTGTCCCCCATTACTGACACTCCAAATCTTTTTCCAGTGGTCCAATATCTACTCTCACCATTCTTTATATAAAAGCTTCCTAATCCTCTAACTTCCCACTACTTTTTGCTTCTCTTTTGCTTTTATGTTGTTTTTGACTTCCCTTGTCAGCCACTGTTGCACCATCCTGCCTTTAGCATACTTCTTCTTTGGGATGTATTGACTGGGGCATGCAGTAAGCAGATAAACGCTCATTAGGTCTTCTTCTTCTTTGGCTGTCCATCGATTTTCGATGTCGACTGAGGCCTGGGCAAGATTGTATGGAAGACCGGCAGTTGCCCATGCTGCAAGTCTCCCCTCTCCACGCTACCAATGTTGTCCAATGGAAGGGCACTAGGGCCAATATAGCTTGGCACCGGTGTCGTCGCAGGGCAATGTGTTGTTAAGTGCCTTGCTCAAGGACACAACATGCTGCTTCAGCTGAGGCTCAAACTAGCGACCTTCAGATCACTAGACCGACGCCTTAACCACTTGGCCACGCGCCACACTTCATTATTGGGTAAGGAGGTACTTCATTAGGTATGTTCATGGTCTTCTGCTGTAGCCCATCCACTTCAAGGTTCAACATGCTGTGCATTCAGAGATGCTGCACACCACCGTTGTAACGTGCAGTTATTTGCGTTACTGCCACCTTCCTGTCAGCTTGAATTAGTTTGACCATTCTCCCCTGACCTCTCTCATTAACAAGGCATTTTCACCCACAGAACTGCCACTCACTGGATGTTTTTTTTGTTCTTTGGACCGTTCTCTGAAAACTCTAGAGCAGTGGTTCCCAATGTGGGGTCCATGGATCCCTTGATTAATGGTAGGGGTTCTAGAGACTTGTGCATGAAAATCCAAGGAGATCAGCAGTTTTTGAGATAAACCACCCTGTCTGGCAACAGCAATTATTCCATGGTCGAGTCACCGAGATCACATTTCTTCCCCATTTTGATGTTTGGTCTGAACAACAACTGAACCTCCTGACCATGTCTGCATGCGCTAAGGCACTCAGTTGCCACCACATGATTGGCTGATTAGATACTTGCATAAATGAGCAGCTGTACCGAATAAAGTGGCCACTGAGTTTACAAGCTCCATATAAGATGATTGTGGCCAGTCTAAGAATGTAAAACAAACTACAGTATATAGAAGACAAAGAGATTTCTGGGGAAGTGGATTAGTTGAATATAAACCTTGGTAGGCACAGACACGGACGGGACAAAGGGCCATTTTCTGTGCTTTTCAATCTATCTCTATGACACTCTTGTACGCCATACTCCTCCCTGCAACATCACCCTGATAGACCTCACGGTGATGTTACCCCTTTTCACCACACTCCTGATAGAAACGTCATTCTGATACACCCCCTCACTAACTTTACTCTGATATACTCCCAAATACCTCATTGTATCATCATCCTGATAGACCTCACAATGGTATCACCTCTATACACCACTCATCTGGCAGTAACTTTACCCTAATATACCCCACATATACCCCCTCACAGTAACTTGATATACACCACGTACCTCATGGTAACATCATTCTGATAGGCTACATAGTGATACTCTTGTCCTCACATTTCTCATAGTAATATCACCCTGATAAACCCAATACTCCTCATAGTAACTTTACCCAGTTATACACCACTGTTATCTGCACCTTTCACCTTTAACATTACTCTGGTATATATAGAAACTGTCAGACAATAGCAGTGGGCCATTCAACATGATTGCATTCAGATTCATACCGTGGTCCACCTTTCTTCCCATATCCCGTGACGCATTTAGCCTCTGGAAAAATACGCTACTGGTACTTAACAATAAGACATAGGAGAGAATTGAGCCATTCAGCCCATCCAGTCTGCTCTGCCATTTCATCATGGCTGATCCATTTCCCTCTTACCCCTCCATTACCCTGCCATCTCCCTATAAGCTTTCAGGCCCTGACTAATCAAGAACCTATCAACCTTCGCCTTAAATACACCAATGACCTGGTCTCCACAGCCACCTGTGGCAACGAATTCCACACATTTACTCTGGCTGAAGAAATCCCTCCTCTCCTCTGCTCTAGATGGACTTCTTGAATATAATTAATGATGTTGTTTTAGAACGGTAGCGTCTCCCTCTCCCATACTTGAATGGCTTTTCTCTTGTACCGAGTGTGGCCTTGGTCCTCGACTTCCCATGAGAAAGGAACATGTTTCCTGCATCCAGTCCGACTACAATTGTGCAGTTTCTCAGTCTTCAGAACTTTTGTGAATATAAGCCTGATTAAGCCAGTCTGCCTTTGTACACCCGTCCCTCCATCCCGGGAATCAGAGGGGTAACAATACCCCCACACAGCAGGGGTTCTCAATCTTTTTATGCCATGAACCAATACCATTAAACAAGGGATCTGCGGACCCCAGGTTGGAAACCCCTGCCTTACTACCGTACATTACACCCACACTCCTCACAGTAGCAGCACTGTACCCTTGCACTCCTCATTGTAAAATTCCTCTCAGTGTTATACTGCTCTTCCCACACCTTGCTTTTCACCCAACTGCGCTCAGTAAAAAGCTGCCATCCCCATGTTAGGAACAATTGACTTATGGACTCCCACCTACATATGAACGAGCTCCTGTAATATTATTCAACTCACAAGCCTCAGGTACATAGAGTGTGTGTGTTTGTTTCTACAAACGGCAGAACCAGCTATTCACTCTCCCCCACACCCTTTCCCTGCACTTTAAGTAATTGTTCTACTCATCTGTTTCCTATTTCTTTGATGCCAGTCATTATTACACTGTGGAGATATTGCTACTATATCAAACGTTTTTTATATTTTGAGATATGGACTCCTGTAAAAACAGAACTGGTTTAGACCACAAGACCATAGGAGCAGAATTAGGCCATCTGGCCCATTGAGTCTGCCCTGCCATTTAATCATGGCTGACCCTTTTTTACCCTTTTCAGCCCCACTCCCTGGCCTCTTCCCCATAACCTTTGATGCCGTGTCCAATCAAGAACCTATCAAGCTATGCCTTAAATACACCCAACGACCTGCCCTCCACTGCTGCTGTGCTAACAAATCCCACAAATTCACCACCCTCTCGCGAAAGAAATTTCTCTGCATCTCTGTTTTAAATGGACGCCCCTCTATCCTGAGGCTGTGCCCTCTTGTCCTAGACTCCCCCACCATGGGAAACATCCTTACCACATCTACTCTGTCTAGGCCTTTCAACATTTGAAAGGTTTCAGTGAGATTCCCCCCTCATCATTACTAATGCCTCCACAATCTACCGCTACCCCTTTCAGAAACCTAGGGTGCAGTTCACCTGGTTCAGATGACTTAAGCACCTTGAGATCTTTCAGCCTTTTGAGCACCTTCTCCCTTGTAATAGTAATTGCACTCACTTCTCTTCCCTGCTTTGTTACACAGCCTGAACATTTCTGGTTCCTCACAGAAATATACCTCGATGTAATTCCTTTACCTCACAGTAACCTTACCTTGGTATACAGCATACCTCAGTGATAAAGATAAAGATTAGCTTTATTTGTCACATGGACATCAAAACCTCAAACAGGAATAGTCCCTCTGGTCCACAGTGCTGTGCCAAACCAGCTAAAAAGCAAAGCAAAAACACCCAAACACTAATACTTCCAACCTACACTATGTCCATATCCCTCCACCTTCCTTACATTCATGTGCCTATCCAAATACCTCTTAAAAGCCTCAAATGTATTTGCCTCCAGCACCACACCAGGCAGCGCATTCCAAGAATCCACTGCTCTCTGAGTAAAGCCTTACCCCTCACATCCTCCTCTCACCTTCAATGCATACCCTCTGGTATTAGACATTTCTACCCCGGGAAAAAATACTCCCCATCTACCCTATCTACACATCTCCCATAACCTTATAAACCTCAATCACTATGGTAAACTAGGAAACTTGACAATACTCCAACAATCTTTTTGAAAAATGAGATCTATTACATACTAACCTAATGCTGTACTGTGTGGCTTGCAGAGTAAAGACCACTTATTACTTACTGATTTTGTAAATAGTCAACTGTTAGCCTATTGCCACAAAAACAGGAGCAGCACTGACACACACGCCTAGATATTTACAAAGTCAGATGCCTGTTTTTCAAAATTAAAGCTTAGTTCTTCTGGATTTCTTCACAGCAAAGTCCTTGATCAGATCACTAAAATACAGTTTCCGAACAAGATCACTTTCAAGTGACATCAGGGTGAGATGATTCAGCCTGTCCTGTCCCATTGTGGATCTAAGCCTGTGTATTTGTTGTTATCAGGCCTGCCAAATATGTCACTGGAGCCTCGGATAGCCAGTCCCCTCTCGACCAAAACTTCACAGCACCCTTCTCAATACGTCGGTCCAGTAGACACACTCTGACTCGAACTGTTTTTACAGTTCTGTATCTATTCTTCCACTGTCAGACGCTAGTGCAACGTAGGTCAGTATCATTTTCCTGTGGTGTTCGCTTTGCTCTCCTAAGCGCTCAGCGGCATGTTTCCAGTCGCTAAAGCCAGTTTCGAAGATGGACTGACAGTTACTGAAGATGCAGCATGGAAAACAAAACACACAGCCAGTGGAAGGGGAATAAAGAGCCATTGCCTTGATATTGTACTCACCATTTACCAGCTTGAGTCTGAAGTGAAAAAACGTCTCTGCTGTTTGTATACTCGTTCTGAAGCTTTGATAACTACATCCTTATTCTGGCAGGACTCTGGCCCTTTCTTAGCCTAGTACACTCGGACTGAATCATCTAACGTTTCCTTTCCCCAGCGAGCAGGATCAGAGCTGTAAGGATCCTCAGTAGCGGTAACGTTGACGTTAATGGCGACCCGACTTGGTTGTTCGGAGGTCTCTGTGGTCGGGAATCCCAAAGTCATGCTCTCTGCCTCTTCAACGTTAGCTGCTGACTGTGGCAAGGACGGTGGTCCTGTGCTAACGCTGGTGCTAGCGCTGGCTGCTGAACAAGTTTCCATTTGTCCACCGGTCTCAGACTGTGACAAGAGCAATGGTACTGCTGCATCATCGAGAACAGGTTTAAAAAATTCTGTCCATTTCAATGTCTTTTTTAATGCTTCTTTCTCACGGTCCTCTTTTTCTTGTTCCTATTTTCTTTTCTGTGCTCCACTCTCCTATTTTTTTTTTGTCCGCCATGATGATAGCTACCTATTTTGGGCCCCTCTGCAGCTCAGGCTCCTGGGCTGCAGCCCAGCCTAGCCCTGCCTAAAGTCCGGCACTGCCCCTCATCCTCCGATGCTCCAGAGAAAACAACCCAAGTTTATCCAGCCTCTTGGGATAGAGAATGCCCCCTAAACTAGGCAACATCCTGATAAACCTCTTCTGCACCCTCTCCAAAGTCTCACTATCCTTCCTATAGTGGGACAACCACAGCTTCCAGTTTTATAAAGTTGCAATATAACCTCCTGACTTTTGAACTCGATGTCGTACGTACAATGAAATGCATCGTTTGCATCACTGATACACTGGGGCAGATTGCAAGTGTTGCAATGCTTCCAACACCAATGTAACATGGCCACAATTTACCAATGCTAACCCATTCATCTTTGGAATGTGGGAGGAAACCCACGTGGTCACAGGGAGAACGTGCAGAAAGTGGCAAGAATTGAACCCCGATCATACACTGAGATGCATAATGCTAACCTTTATGCTACTGTGCGCAATCATTCTTACCATACCCAATTAGTGACATTATCATGAAATATCCCATATTTGTCATGATAATAATCTCCTAATACACCCATGCCAAAGTTATATCATAGAACTTTGAAAAGCACAGCACAGTACAGACCCTTGGGCCCATAGTGTATACCCACCTTTTACCCTGCTCTAAGATCAATCCAACTCTTCCCTTCCACACAGCCCTCCATTTTTCTTTCATCCATGTGCCTATTTAAGAGCTCCTTTAATGGTTGTAATGTATTTGCCTCTACCACTATCCCTGGCAGCGTGTTCCACGCACCTATCACTCTGTGTAAAACAACACTACTTCTGACATCCCCCTATATTTTCCTCCAATCACCTTGAAATTATGCCCCCTTATATTGGCCATTACTGCACTGGAAAAACAAAACGCTTGCTGTTCACTCTGTCTATGCCTATCGTGTACACCTCTCATCCTCCTTCGCATCAAAGAGAAAAGACCTAGCTCGCTCAACGTTCCCTCACAAGACACGCTCTCTAATCCAGGCAGCATCCTGGTAAATCTCCTCTGCGCCCTCTCTGAAACTTCCATATCCTTCCTATAATGAGGCGACCAGAACTGAACACAATATTCCAAGTGTGGTCTTATCAAAGTTTTATAGAGCTGCAACATTATCTCACGGCTCTTGAACTCAATCCACCAACTAATGAGGGCCAACACACCATCCACCTTCTTCCCACCCGATCAACTTGTGCAACTTTGAGGGATCTGTGGACAGGAAACCTAATATCCTAACATTGTGTAAATATATGACACGTATCTCACAACAGAAATTGCCTGAAATAGCCAGATCTACCCCATACACTTCTCAGTGACATTACTACGTACTCCACAAGGGAATATGGTTTTTGAAACAATACTATTCCTCAGTAACTCAGAGACACAAGATGCTGGAGATTTGGAGCAACTCAGACATAAAGCTGGAGGAACTAAGTGGGTCAGATACCATATAGGGAGGGAAATGTTTTGAGTCAAGGCTCTTGCTTGGGACTGAAAAGAAGGGGAGATAGCTAATATGAAAAGGTGGGAACATCATGGAGCAAGAGTTGGGCAGTGGATCCAGTTGAGGGAGGGACGAGAGTGAGAATGATGTAAGGTTTCCTCACTTGTAAACCCCAGTCAGTTTGGATTGGCAATAACATCTCCTCCACGATCTCCATCAGCACAGGAGCACCACAAGGCTGTGTGCTTGGCCCCTGCTCCACTCACTTGATACCTATGAATATGTGGCTAAGCACAGCTCCAATGGCATCTTCAAGTTTGCTGATGACACCACTGTTGTAGTCCAAATCAAAGATGCTGATGAATCAGCATACAGCAGGGAGATTGGAAATCTGACCGAGTAGTGTCATAACAACAACCTCCCAATGTCAGCAAGACCAAGAAGCTGATTATAGACTTCAGGAGAAGGAAAGCAGAGGTCCATGAGCCGGTAATCATCGGAGGATCAGAGGTGGAAAGTGTTAGCAACTTTAAATTGCGAGGTGGTATTATTTCAGAGGACCCATCCTGGGCCCAGCACACAAATACAATTACAAAGAAAGCACGGCAGTACCTCTACTTCCTGAGGAGTTTGCAGAGATCTTGCGGAGGTGCTCAACACTTGGTCTATCTCGGACACTTCTCTCCCCTTTCTCGGTCTCCATCTTTGGAGACAGACTGTCCACTGACATCTTCTACAAGCCCACTGACTCTCATAACTACCTCGACTATACCTCTTCCCACCCTGCCACGTGCAAAAATGCCATTCCCTATTCCCAATTCCTTCGTCTCCGCCACATCTGCTCCCGGGATGAGGCTTTCCATTCCAGGACACCTCAAATGCCCTCTTTCTTTCAGGATCGTGGTTTCCCTTCTGCCGTCATCAGTGGTGCCCTCACCCGCATTTCCTCCATTTCCCACACTTCAGTCCTCACCCCATTCTCCCGTCACCACAACAGGGACAGAGTTCCCCTTGTCCTCACCTACCACCCCACCAGCCTCTGGATCCAGCACATTATCCTCCGCAACTTCTGCCACCTTCAACAGGACCCCCACCACTAAGCACATCTTTCCCTCTCCACCCCTCCCGGCTTTCCGCAAGGATCGGTCCCTCCGTGACTCCCTGATCCACATGTCCCTCCCCACGGATCTCCCACCCGGCACTTATCCCTGTAAGCATAAGTGCTACACCTGTCCCTACACCTCCTCTCTTGCCACCATTCAGGGCCCCAAACAGTCCTTCCAGGTGAGGCAACACTTCACTTATGAGTCTGTTGGAGTCATCTATTGCATCCGGTGCTCCTGGTGCGGCCTCCTCTACATCGGTGAAACCCGACACAGATTGGGGGACTGCTTCATCAAGCACCTCTGCTCCGTCCGCTACAACAGACAGGATCTCCCGGTTGCCACCCACTTCAACTCTGCTTCCCACTCCCATTCAGATATGTCCATACATGGCCTCCTCTACTGCCATGATGAGGCTAAACTCAGGTTGGAGGAGCATCACCTCATATACTGTCTAGGTAGTCTCCAGCCCCTTGGTATGAACACAGAATTCTCCAACTTCCAGTAATTCCCTTCCCCTCCCTTCCCCTATCCCTATTTCACTCTGCCCCCTCCCCCAGCTGCCTATCACCTCCCTCATGGTTCTGCCTCCTTCTACTACTCATTGTGTTTTCCCCTATTCCTTCTTCACCTTTCCTGCCTATCATCTCCCTGCTTCCCCTTCCCCACCCCTTGATCTTTCCCCTTACTGGTTTTTCACCTGGAACCCACCAGCCTTCTCCTTCCCACCCTCCACCCACCTTCTTTATAGGGCCTCTGCCCCTTCCCTCTTCAGTCCTGACGAAGGGTTCCGGCCCGAAACATCGACTGATCGTTTCCACAGATGCTGCCCGACCTGCTGAGTTCTTCCAGCATGTTGTGGGTGTTGCTTTGACCCCAGCGTCTGCAGAGTATTTTGTGTTTACCTTAAAACTGTACCCTCTCGTGCTAGCCATTTCAGCCCGGGAAAAAAAGCCTCTGACTATCCACACAATCAATGCCTCTCATCATCTTATACACCTCTATCAGATCACCTCTCATCCTCTGTCACTCCAAGGAGAAAAGGCCAAGTTCACTCAGCCTATTCTCATAAGGCATGCTCCCCAATCCAGGCAACCTCTTTGTAAATCTCCTCTGCACCCTTTCTATGGTTTCCACATTCTTCCTGTAGTGAGGTGACCAGAACTGAGCACAGTACTACAAGTGGGGTCTGACCAGGGTTCTATACAGCTGTAACAACACTTCTCGGTTCTTGAACTCAGTCCCACAGTTGATGAAGGCCAATGCGCTCTTAACCAGACAACCCATGCAGCAGCTTTGAGTGTCCTATGGACACGGACCCCATGATCCTCCACACTGTCAAGAGTCTTACCATTAATTCTATTTTCTGCCATCATATTTGACCTACCAAACTGAACCACCTCACATTTATCTGGGTTGAACTCCATCTGCCACTTCTCAGCCCAGTTTTGCATCCTATCAATGTCCAGCTGTAACCTCTGATAGCCCTCCACACTATCCACAAAACCCCCAAACTTTGTGTCATCAGCAAATTTACTAACCCATCCTTCCATTTCCTCATCCAGGTCGTTTATAAAAACCATGAAGAGAAGATGTCCCAGAACAGATCCCTGAGGCACACTAACTGGTCACCAGCCTCCATGCAGAATATGACCCATATACAACCACTCTTTGCCTTCTGTGGGCAAGCCAATTCTGGATCAACAAAGCAAGGTCTCCTTGGATCCCATGCCTCCTTACTTTCTCAATAACCCTTGCATGGGGTACCTTATCAACTGCCTTGCTGAAATCTATATACATCTACTGCTCTACCTTCATCAACATGTTTAGTCACATCCTCAAAAAATTCAATCAGGGTAGTAAGGCACAACCTGCCTTTGACAAAGCCATGCTGACTATTCTTAATCATATTATGCCTCTCCAAATGTTCATAAATCCTGCCTCTCAGGATCTTCTCCAACAACTTACCAACCACTGAAGTAAGACTCACTGGTCTATAATTTCTTGAGCTATCTCTACTCCCTTTCTTGAATAATGGAACAACATCTGCAACCCTCCAATCCTCCGGAACATCTACCGTCCCCATTGATCATGCAAAGATCATTGCAAGATGCTTAGCAATCTCCTCCCTCGCCTCCCACAGTAGCCTGGGGTGTATCTCGTCCGGTCCCGATGACTTACTCAACTTAATGCTTTCCAAAAGCTCCAGAACATCCTCTTAATGTCTATATGCTCAAGCTTTTCAGTCCGCTGTAAGTCATCCCTACTATCGCCAAGATCCTTTTCCATAGTGAATACTGAAGCAAAGTATTCATTAAATATCTTTGCTATTTTCTCCAGTTCCATACACACCTTCCCACTGTCACACTTGATTGGTCCTATTCTCTCATATCTTATCCTCTTGCTCTTCACATACTTGTAGAATGCCCTGGAGTTTTCCTTAATCCTGTCCACCAAGGCTTTCTCATGGCCCCTTCTGGCTTTCCTAATTTTATTCTAAAGCTCCTTCGTGCTAGCCTTATAATTTTCTAGAACTCTATTATGACCTAGTTTTTTGAACCTTTCGTAAGCTTTTCTTTTCTTCTTGACTAAATTTCCAACAGCCTTTGTACATCATGGTTCCTGTACCGTACCATCCTTTCCCTGTCTGATTGGAATGTACCTATGCAGAATCCCATGCAAATACCCCTGAACATTTGCCATATATTTCCTGAGAACACCTATTCCCAATTTATACTTCCAAGTTCCTGCCTGATAGCTTCATATTTCCCCTTACTCCAATTAAACACTTTCCTAACTTGCCTGTTCCTATCCCTCTCCAATGCTATGGTAAAGGAGATAGAATTGTGGTCACTATCTCCAAAATGTTCTGCCACTGAGAGACCTGACACCTGACCAGGTTCATTTCCCAATACCAGATCAAGTACAGCCTCTTCTCTTGTAAGCTTATCTACATATTGTGTCAGGAAACCTTCCTGAACACACCTAACAAACTCCACCCCATCTAAACCCCTCGGTCCAGGGAGATGCCAATCAATATTAGGGAAATTAAAATCTCCCACCACGACAATCCTGTTATTACTGCATCTTTCCAGAATCTGTTTCCCTATCTGCTCCTCGATGGCCCTGTTACCATTGGGTGGTCTATAAAAAACACTCAGTAGAGTTATTGACCCCTTCCTGTTCCTAACTTCCACCCACAGAGACTCAGTAGACAATCCCTCCATGACTTCCTCCTTTTCTGCAGTCGTGACACTATCTCTGATCAACAGTGCCACACCCCCACCTCTTTTGCCTCCCTCCCTGACCTTTCTGAAACATCTGAAGCCTGGCACTCTATAAGTAGCTATTCCTGCCCCTGAGCCATCCAAGTCTCTGTAATGGCCACAACATCATAGCTCCAAGTATTGATCCACGCTCTAAGCTCATCCACTTTGTTGATACTCTTTGCATCTCAAACCATCAGTCTGAGCGCATCCCTTCTCTATCACCTGCCTATCCTCCCTCTCGCACTGTCTACAAGCTTTCTCTATTTGTGAGCTAACTGCCTCTTCCTTTGTCTCTTCAGTTCGGTTCCCACCCCCTAGCAATTCTAGTTTAAACTCTCCCCAATAGCTGTAGCAAACCTCCCCGCCAGGATATTGGTCTCCCTTGGATTCAAGTGCCACCCGTCCTTTTTGTACAGGTCACACCTGCCCCAAAAGAGATCCCAATGATCCAGAAATCTGAATCCCTGCCCCCTGCTCCAATCCCTCAGCCACGCATTTATCCTCCACCTCATTCTATTCTTAAACTCACTGTTGTGCGGCACAGGCAGTAATTCCGAGATTACTACCTTTGAGGTCCTGCTTCCCAACTTCCATCATAATTCCCTGTAGTCTGCTTTCAGGACCTCCTCTCTTTTCCTATCTATGTCATTGGTACCAATATGTCCCACAACCTCTGGCTGTTCTCCTTCCCTCTTCAGATTATCGTGGATGTGAACAGAAACATTCCAGACCCTGGCACCTGGGAGGCAAACTACCATCTTTGCTTCTTTCCTGCGTCCACAGAATCGCCTGTCTCACCCCCTAACTATAGAGTCCCCTATCACTGCTGCCATCCTCTTCCTTTCCCTATCCTTCTGAGCCACTGTTGCTTCCCCCAGGTAGGTCGCTCCCTCCCCCCAACAATACTCAAGCAAGAGTACTTATTGTTAAAGGGTACAGCCACAGGGGTGCTCTCTAGTATCTGACTCCTGCCCTTCCCTCTCCTGACGGTTACCCACTTATCTGTCTCCGAGGCCCCAGTGTGACTACCTGCTTATAGCTCCTCTCTCTCACCTCCACACTTTCCTTGACCAGATGAAGGTCATCGTGCTGCATCTCCAGTTCCCTAACCCAGTCCCTAAGGAGCTGCAGCTGGATACACCTGACACAGAGGTGGCTGTCCGGGAGACTCGGAGTCTTTATACTTTATTGTTGCCAAACAATTGGTACTAGAACATACAATCATCACAGAGATATTTGATTCTGCACTTCACACTCCCTGGATTACAAATATTAAATATTATAAATATTTAAAATAGTTAAAATTAGTAAATATTAAAAATTTAAATTATAAATCATAAATAGAAAATAGAAAAACGGGAAGTAAGGTAGTGCAAAAAAATCGAGAGGCAGGTCCGGATATTTGGAGGGTACGGCCCAGATCCAGGTCAGGATCTGTTCAGCAGTCTTATCACAGTTGGAAAGAAGCTGTTCCCAAATTTGGCCGTACGAGTCTTCAAGCTCCTGAACCTTCTCCCAGACATCCCACATCTGACACCCAGTACAGAATTCTGGCCTCACAGACATACTTCCTATTCTTCACAAGTAACTTACCTCGCCTCAACCTGTTATCGCCGAAGTCCCATTGAGCCACAGCCCTCCTATTCTGTCTCCCTCTTTTCTGACACCTGCTCTATAAAGCTGTCTTCTTTTTAAACTCTTCCCGCCAGTCTAACTCGCTGACATCCATGTGCCTGTGCAGTCGTTCCTCAACATCAGTTCTAGTTGTGGGTAACCACCCATTCTGTCAAACAGAGGAGGCTTTGGGCAGTGTCCTGATTACATTATTGTTCTTTTCACTTATTTTATTTAGAGATACAGTACAGTAACAGGTCCACTTGGACCAACAAGCCTGTGTCACCTTGTAAGGTACACAATTGACCACACCCGCTTCTAGATTCTCTGGAGTATGGATAACTGGTGTGGTGCCTTTAGAGATCCTGGCCCGCTTCGTAATTGGCGGCCATGCTTTGGCTCCAAGATTTGGACATTTAAAGAGCATCTGAACACAGGCTCAGGGCTCAATTGTCGGCTCACCCTTAGTTCGGTCTGTGACTGTGTTTAGGATTTCTGTTTCGCTTGGATTCTCACCCTGTTCTCATCTCAGTCTCTTAAATCGTGTCCTGATTCTGGTCTCGGATACCCCAGCACTTGGGATCTTACCATCCTCGCCTAGGCCTGTCGTCACGCCGTCCAATTACACCCATCTGAACAAGCAACCTACTCAGTTGGGATACGGAAGGGAAACCCGCACAGTTATGGGGTTAAAAAAAGCAGTGGGAAATAAACCCATGTTGCTGGCATTACGCTAACCCCTACATTACAGTGCTGCCACCCCCCAACTTTTCTGCATCATCAGCAGCAGTAATCCATTCTACTTGATGACCGATTTCCCCACACTGTAGAGAGATCAAGAATGAGATCATCTTTCCGCCTGCTGTTGAGAGAACTGGAATCGACGTCAGTGATTTTTGATCCTTGAACTGTGAGAAAGGAGCAGAGCCTCGCTCTGTTTTTACTTTGCTGCTGGGATATTTTGTAGCAATGTCAATCAGTAACAATTCCCTACTACAGGAAGGATGCTGAGGCTTTGGAGAGGGAGCAGAAGAGGTTCACCAGGATGCTGCCTGGTTTAGAGGGAACGTGCGATCACGAGAGGCTGGATAAACTAGAGTGGCAGAGGCTGAGGAGATCTGATAGAGGTTTATAAGATTACAGTCATAGTCATAGTCATACTTTATTGATCCCGGGGGAAATTGGTTTTCGTTACAGTTGCACCATAAATAATAAGTAGTCATAGAACCATAAATAGTTAAATAGTAATATGTAAATTATGCCAGTAAATTATGAAATAAGTCCAGGACCAGGCTATTGGCACAGGGTGTCTGACCCTCCAAGGGAGGAGTTGTGAAGTTTGATAGCCACAGGCAGGAATGACTTCCTATGATGCTCTGTGCTGCATCTCGGTGGAATGAGTCTCTGGCTGAATGTACTCCTGTGCCCACCCAGTACATTATGTGGTGGATGGGAGACATTGTCCAAGATGGCATGCAACTTACACAGCATCCTCTTTTCAGACACCACCGTGAGAGAGTCCAGTTCCATCCCCACAACATCACTGGCCTTACGAATAAGTTATTGATTCTGTTGGTGTCTGCTACCCTCAGCCTGCTGCCCCAGCACACAACAGCAAACATGATAGCACTGGCCACCACAGACTCGTAGAACATCCTCAGCATCGTCCGGCAGATGTTAAAGGACCTCAGTCTCCTCAGGAAGTAGAGATGGCTCTGACCCTTCTTGTAGACAGCCTCAGTGTTCTTTGACAAGTCCAGTTTATTGTCAATTCGTATCCCCAGGTATTTGTAACCCTCCACCATGTCCACACTATACCTTATGAGAGGTATAGATAGAGTAGACAGGGAGTATCTGTTTCCCAGGGTTGAAATGTCTAATACCAGAGGGCATGCATTGAAGGTGAGAGAGGGTAGGTTCAAAGGGGATGTGAGGGGTAAGTTTTTTTTTTACTCAGACAGTGATGGATGCCTGGTATGGTGATAGAGGCAAATACATTAGAGGCTGTTAAGAGACATTTAGATAGACACATGGATGTGAGGAAGATGGAGAGATATAGACATAGTATAAGTAGGAGGGATTAGTTCTGGGGGGGGGGGGCAGTTTTGATTTACTCTTAGCTGGTTCGGCACATTGTGGGCCAAAGGCTCTGTTCCCATGCTGTACCCTTCTACATTTTTAATAATTATCCCCACCAGCAATCCCCGCTCACCTCCTGCCTCCTGCCACAGGGCTCCTATTGCACCCTCTGGGGCAGCTGCTCTTCACCAGTTTTATGGATGTTTCGCAGCTTGGCATGGAAATGGCAGCTCAGCACATGGCAGAAACCAGTCTTCCTTTCATGGGGCTCTCTAGATTTCCTGCTGCCTCAGTGAAGCGGCAAACACAACCAAAAATTCCCTCACTCCGAAATTCTCTCCTGTCACCCCTCCGGGTGCTACGGTTTCCTCCTACAGTCCAAAGCTGTACTGGCCGGTGGGTTAATTGGTCATTGTGAATTGTCCCATGATTAGGATAACAGGGATCGCTGGGCAGCGTAGCTGAAAGGGCCAGGACGGCCTATTCTGCACTGCATCCCAATCAATATATAAAACAACATGCTGGAGGAACTCAGCATCTATGAAGAGGAATAACTGTTTCAGACTGAGACCCTTCATCGGGACTGGAAAGGAAGGGGGCAGAAGCTGGAATGTGGGGGGAGGGGAAAGTGTACAAGCTGATAGGTGATAGATGAGGCCAGGGTCGGGGGGTGGGAATGAAGTCAGAAGCTGGGAGGTGATAGGTGGAAGAGGTAAAGCATGGAACAGGGAGGAATTCGATAGGGGAGTGGACCTTGGCAGAAGGAGGGCAACCAGAGGGAGGTGAGGCACCTGCCAGCTTGTGCTCCTCCCCACCCCACCTTCTTATTCTGGCTTCTTCCCCCTCCTTCCCAGTCCTGATGAAGGGTCTCGGCCCCAAACATCAACTGTTTATTTTCTGCATAGATGCTACCGGAGTTCCTCCGGCATTGTGTGTCTTGCTCAGGATTTTCAGCATCTGCAGAATCTCCTGTCATAGAAACACAAGCCTTTTTCCAATCATTCGTGCTGGTGGAACAGCTTTGCCCCATCACCTGTTTGCTGCAGTACCACGTTCACACTTTGATCTAGGAGCACTCAGTGCCTACTGCAGAGGCTCTGAGTCTGCCCTCGATTCTCAGCGACCTGGAGCACTGGTATGTGGTTCCCTCTGGTGTTGTAATCCTGCTATGTCCAAGTTTCCTGTGTGAGAGTCTAGGGCCTTTCTGAAAGTTCAAAATATGTATATGTTACCACTTACTGCCTCCAGATTCATTTCCTTGCAGGCATTTACAGGGAAATAAACAAATTCAGCTGAATTTATGAAAAACGATACTAAAACACTGACAAACAACCAATGTGCAAATGAAGACAAATTGTACATGTAGTGGTTACTTTCAAACAAAGCAAAACAGCTTAGAGCCAAGCACGGGGAAATAGAACGTAGAATGTAGTACAGCACAGGAACAGGACATTCGGCCCACAATGTCCTGCTGAGCCAGATAAAAAGCAAATCAAAACCAAAATGTAAGGAAAATGGAACTATTCCTCCATCTTCCTTACATCCAAAGCATCAAGGTATTAAAGTACATTTATTATCAAAGAATGAATAAATTATACAACTTTAAGATTTGTTTGCTTACAGATAGCCACAAAGCAAGAAACACAAAGAACACACATCAAAGTTGCTGGTGAACGCAGCAGGCCAGGCAGCATCTGTAGGAAGAGGTTCAGTCAACGTTTCAGGCCGAGACCCTTCGTCAGGACTAACTGAAGGAAGAGTGAGTAAGGGATTTGAAAGTTGGAGGGGGAGGGGGAGATCCAAAATGATAGGAGAAGACAGGAGGGGGAGGGATGGAGCCAAGAGCTGGACAGGTGATTGGCAAAAGGGGTATGAGAGGATCATGGGACAGGAGGCCCAGGAGGCCCAGGGAGAAGGAAAAGGGGGGGGGGAACCCCAGAGGATGGGCAAGGGGTATAGTCAGAGGGACAGAGGGAGAAAAAAGAGAGAGAGAGAAAGAATGTGTGTATATAAATAAATAACGGATGGGGTACGGGGGAGTGGGGCATTAGCGGAAGTTTGAGAAGTCAATGTTCATGCCATCTTTTTTCTCTCTCTCCTAGAGATGCTGCCTGGCCTGCTGCGTCCACCAGCAACTTCGATGTGTGTTGCCCGAATTTCCAGCATCTGCAGATTTCCTCATGTTTGCGTTTTTAAAGAAACACAAAGAACCCAGTTAAAATAAAATGTGTCTATCCAAACATCCCTTAAAAGTTTCTAATATATTTGCCTCTGCCACCACACCAGGCAACCCATTCCAGACATCCACCACTCTCTAAGTAAAGAACTTACCCCTCTTATCCTCCTTAACCTACCCCTCCCTCTCACCTTCAATGCATGGCCTCTGGTATTAGACATTTCAACCCTGGGGAACAGATACTCTCTGCCTGCTCTATCTCTGCCTCTCATAATCTTGTAAACCTCTATCAGATCTCACCTACGCCTCTGTTGCTCCAGGAAAACAAACCCAAGTTTATCCAGCCTTTCATGATAACACATGCCCTCTAAACCAGGCAGCATCCTGGTAAACCTCTTCTGCGCCCTCTCCAGAGCCTCGCCATCCTTCCTATAGTAGGGCATATAGTGGTTATTATTCTATAGATCTATTGAGTATGTCTGCAAGAAAATGAATCTCAGGGTTGTATATGGTGACATACATGTACTTGGATAATAAATTTACTTTGAACATTTGAACTTTGAACCTTATTTTACATTCTGTTGTTGCTTTTTCCTTGTACTACATTGACGTTGCTGCTTGGGGACATTTCTGAGCACAAAATGGCCGCCAGCTGTATCCACAGCAATCAAAACTTTGCAATTTATTTTGTCTAAAATCCTAAAAAGTATTTGATGCAGGTAAAAATATCCACATCAACACAACCAAAACAAAAACAGAAAATGCTGGGAACAGTCAACTTCCTACAATAACCAAGTTCCAGAAGTCAATCCTTTATTGAGAAACCAACAAAAAAGGAACTTGTAATGACAAACCTAATGAAACTGAACTAGTGATATAACAAAATAAAGAGTCTGAGCACATGTAAACGTACTTAAACCAAGCATTCTTAAACGTATTTAAACAATAAACAAAGTAGTGGTCACCGAAACAATATCATTCCCAGCTGCTTGTAACTGTAGCAAGACTGAAAACTGAACACAAGACAAAGAATGAATACGTAACTATTCTCTTCACTTCTACCGTGCCCCAACCCATGTAACAAATTACCTATAATAAACATGCAACACAAAACACAATACAGACAGAAGATAGTTACGAGGCTCTTACAGTGAAAGTTTTTTAAAAATACTAAGAAAATGAGTTGTAAGGGTCCTTGAAGTTGAGTCTGCAGGTCGTAGAACAGTTCAGAGTTGTGGTGAGTAAAGTTATCCACACTGGTTCAGGAGTCTGATGGTTGAAGGGTAATAATTGTTCCTGAACCTGGTGGTGTGGGACCCAGGGCTCCTGTATCTCTTGGCCAATGGCAGTAGCAAGAAGAGAGCAAGGCCCAGATGTGAGGGGTCTTTGATGACGGATGCTGTTTTCATGTGACAATGCTTCTTGTAAATGTTCTCAGTGGTGGGAACGATATTGCTCGTGATTGACTGGGCTGCACCCATCACTTTCTGTGGGCTTTTCCATTCCTGGGAATCGGTGTTGCCATACCAGGCTGTGATACAACTCGTTAACCACTGCGTAACTGCAGAAGTTGGTCAAAGTTTTTGGTGGCATGCCAAATCTACGCAAACTTCTAAGAATGTAGAGGCACTATTGTGTCTTCTTTGTCTGCACCATTCAAAGGGGGATGCTGCGCTGCAGTACCTGGTCTTTGGCTGTATAATGAGGGAGTAGCAGACAAACTAATGAACCCCCACGAGGGATTGTTCAAAGGCTTTGCTAGTGGACACAGCCCAGTCCATCACAGGTAAAACACAGACTAGGTGCTAAAGGGCCTGTTTCTGTGCTGTAAAATTCTTTGTCTAGATGGAATTGTTAAACTTTGAGTGAACTACAAAAATCCTGGGACACAGTTTAACAATTTTCAGTAAATATTTCAAGGTCCTGGTCAATCCAATTGACTCACTTTCAAGGACTCTTCTCCTCAGGTTCTCGTTACTGGTTGTTTATTTATTATTATAATTTCTTTCTTCTTGTTGTTGCACGGTTTGTTGTCTTCTGCACTCTGGTTGAACACCCTATTTGGGCGGGTAGTCTTTCATTGATTTTGTTATGGTTATTATTCTATAGATCTATTGAGTATGTCTGCAAGAAAATGAATCTCAGGGTTGTATATGGTGACATACATGTACTTGGATAATAAATTTACTTTGAACATTTGAACTTTGAACCTTATTTTACATTCTGTTGTTGCTTTTTCCTTGTACTACATTGATGTTGCTGCTTGGGGACATTTCTGAGCACAAAATGGCCGCCAGCTGTATCCACAGCAATCAAAACTTTGCAATTTATTTTGTCCAGGATCTTAAAAAGTATTTGATACAGGTAAAAATATCCACATCAACACAACCAAAACAAAAACAGAAAATGCTGGGAACAGTCAGCAGGCTGGGCAACATCAATGGAAGAGAAACAGAGTTATCTTTTCAAGTCGAGAATCCTTCACCAGAACATAAACTTGTTGATTTCCACATTGTTATCTCTATACAGGATATCCTTAGAGCAACACACATAAAATGCTGGAAAAACTCAGCAGGTCAGGCAACATCTATGGAAATGAATAAACAGTTGATGCTTTGGGTTGAGACCCTTCTTGAAGACACTCCAGCCATCTGGCATCCGTGATAATTGGAGGAGGTGCAGCATTATCATCTGCCATGTTGTTTGACGTGGGCGATCATGGTCTTCTACCTGCCTTTAATCTGCCAGTGGGGAAACCCCCCTTCACACTGTTATTCTTACTCTTTTCTCTGTCCATGACCATGTTTGGGGGGCTAAACAGGTGCTGCACCTTGCCCAAGGGTGTCCTGCAGGGTAGTGGAGGGAAGGAGTGCCTTACACCTCCTTTGGTAGAGACGAATCTCCACCCTGCCACACTTTCTATGCATTGACCTTTAAATAAATCGAACAATATGTCATCTCCTCACCCTTTTAAATAACAATATTTTATGATACAATTCTGTTTTCAAATTCAAACAAAATTAGGATTAAATTTAGCTAAAATAAATCTTTATAAGAAGTGCCAAATCTTCAAGGAGTATATTATCTACTCTTCATCCTCTGACTGCACTGCCCACAATGAACTAAAATGCCTTTTCACACTCTTTGCCACACACCTTCTCTGTTTGAGCTTATTTTCAGAAGAAATTGCCTGAAAGATGAGTGTTACCTGTCACATGTACATCAAAACACGCAGTGAAATGTGTCATTTCACAGTCTGAGGGTATTGGGCAGTCCGCAAGTATCACCACGCTTCTAGCGCCAACATATCATGCCCACAACTCACTAATCCTAACGCAAATGACTTTGGAATGTGGGAGAAAACT
This sequence comes from Mobula birostris, assembly GCF_030028105.1. NCBI lineage: Eukaryota > Metazoa > Chordata > Chondrichthyes > Myliobatiformes > Myliobatidae > Mobula > Mobula birostris. Next base: position 96,372,053 of record NC_092374.1, read on the forward strand.
GAAGCACTGGAAGAAACACATGGTCAAGGAGTGAACATGGAATCTCCTTACAGACAGCAATAGGGTCTAACCACTACACTACCATGTTGCCATGATTTCTCAGTAGCCTAGAAATCTACCGTACCTTTCTCGGTTTAAATATATTTAGTTACTCAGTATCTATAGCTATATGAGAGAGAATTCCAAAATTTTACAACCACATAACTGATATCCTGATGCAGAGTTTTAACCCAGAACCATCAACAATTCCTTAAGCAAAACACACAAACAAATGCTGGAGGAACTCAACAGGAAAGGAATGCTTTGGGCCAAGACCTTTCACTGCACTCCGCTGACTCAGTCCTGATGAAGGGTGTCGGCCCAAAACCCAATGCTCTTTTGGTTGCATCTCCACTTACGGAACCGATAAGCTAGGGATTGCCATTCGTCAGTACCAGTGGTACACTTCTTACCCCACTGAAACTTTGAGAAAGTCCTTGAAGCATTTTCTCAGCCATCCTGGAAGTTGCTTGCCATGTTCGTTTGTTATGTGCTGTGTCATATTTTGTGGGCAATCATGGCCTTTTCATGACCATGATAGTTATTGGCAAAAATTCTTCTACATAAGTGGTTTGCCATTGGTTTCTTCTGGGCACTATTTTCAGAAGATGGGTGACTCCAGCCTTTCAGAGACTGGCTGCCTGATGTCAGCGATCACATAACCAGGACTTGATATGCACTAGCTGTTCATATGACCATCCACCACCTTTCCCAAGGCTTCATGTGACCCTGATCGGGAAGGGGGCTAAGCAGGTGTTGCACCTTACCCAAGGGTGACCTGTAGACTAGCGGAAGGAAGGAGCACCTAACAACTTCTTTGATAGAGACATCCTGTATCTCCACACTTATGTTTCGATGTTCATGTGACAAATAAATTTGAATCTTTAAAAGATGATGGGTTTGGTATTACATTTGAGACGGTCATCTTTGTATGTTTTTTTTCTTATTCAGCTGGATAGTCTACGGGCAGATTGGAAGCAGGAGTAAATTATATTACCAATGTCTATATTTAACAGGATATAGCTGCCAAAATATTGAGAGTCATCCACGTTTCCAGGCTCTCTTTGTGATCCTGAGTGTAGGGGAAACAGTACTAGGCTGCAGTGGGTAACTTGTGTGGTGACCTCTCTCATGGCTGTTTGCATTAAGGCCCATCTTGTTTACTTTATAAGAGAGCAAAGAATTGGAGTGTGCCAGCGTTTGATATTGTAACTCGATCATTAAGTTGGAGCGATCATGGTTCCAGAGAGGAGTCAAAGAAAAGTACAGCACAGAAACAGGCCCTTTGGCCCATCTAGTCCATGCCAAACCATTTAAACTGAATCCTCCTATCTACCTGCACCTGGACCCCTCCATACCCCTATGTACCTATCCAAACTTCTCTTGAATGTTGAAATCAAAATCACATGCACCAGTTGTGCGGCAGCTCTTTCCACACTCTCACCGCCCTGAGTGAAGATGTTTCTCTTCATGCTCCCCTGAAACTTTTTACCTTTCACCCTTAACCCATGACCTCTACTTGTAGTCTCACCCAACCTCAGTGGAAAAAGCCTGCTTGCATTTACCCTATCTATACCCCTCATAATTTTGTACACCTCTATCAGATCTATTTGTAGGGAATAAAGTTCTAACCTATTCAATCTTTCCTTATAACTCAGGTCTGCAACATCTGTACCCTTTCAGTCTTATTTAGATCTTTCCCTTAGGTAGCTGACCAAAACTGCACACAATACTCCGAATTAGGCCTCACCAACATCTCATACAACTTCAACAAAACACTCCAACTCCTGTACTCAATACATTGACTTATGAAGGCTAATGTCCCAAAAGATTTAACAACCCTATCTACCCATGATGCCACTTTCAATAAATTATGGATCCTGCACTCCTCAATGGAGATAAGACTATAAGACCTAGAAAGTAGACCATTTGGCCCATCAAGTCTGCCCTGCCATTCAATCATGGCTGATTTATTATCCCTCTCAACCCCATTCTCCTGCCTTTTCGCCATAACTTTTGATGACAATACTAATCAAGAACCTATCAACGCCCGCTTTAAATACACCCAATGACCTGGCCTCCACAGCTGTCTGTCACAATAAATTCCACAGATTCACCACCATCTGGCTAAAGAAATGTCAAAGGTTGAGCAGTTTCTCCATCCTGCAGAGCTGTTCGTGCTATACTGCAGTAAGGTTAGAGGCCAGTGAAGTTCAAACAAAAGTTGTAACATATCACTTGTCTCCTCAGCCCAACTTTATCGTTCATTCAATATTATGCACTAGCTGTTCTCCTGTTTACATCTGACAAGGGGAGAGTCTAGCAATGTTTCCAATGGCGGGGAACTCACAGGCCAGAGGCCACAGGACATCCCTTTAGAACAGAGATCAGGAGTTTCTTTAGGCAGACAGCTCAAAAGTTCAAAGTAAATTTATTATCAGAGTACATATATGTCACCATATGCAACCCTGAGATTCATTTTCTTGTAGACATACATACAAAGTAAATCCAAAAATCACAATGTTATCAATGAAAGACCGCACACAACAGGACGAACAAACATGAAAACGAGGAGATTCTGCAGATGCCGGAAATCCAGAGCAACACACAAAATACCGGAGGAATGCAGCATCTACGGAAATGAAGGGAGAGCCAGAGTTTAAAGACTCCATTACCGCCATGGCGGCCTTATCCATCCTCTTTCGTGACGTCAGGCGGGAAACGCTCCACCGGGGCATGACGTACGCACGTAAACGCCTCTCGCACGGTCTTTGGCGCGCCGGCCTGGAATGGGCGTGGTCTCATTTGATTGACAGGCAGCGGGGACCCCCCCGTGAGTAAACAAGTGGTGGGCGCCGGGTGGTGGGGAGGGTAGGCGTGCGGATGAATCGCCAGAAATTCAGCAAATGTGGTGGATCAGCCCCATTGTGTGATTATTTCCACACAAATTAACCGCCACCGAACGGCGCATTTCGGATCCTGTAAAGTTTGCGGTGCAGTTTGTAGCAGCTCCGCCCCCCCGCCCTCTTGCTCCCGCGGGCCGCTTGAGTTGTTTGGGGGTCAGGAGCGGGGCGTGACGTCACCGCGGTGAGCTGGGGGCTTGGCGAGTGGCGCGAGGCGGCGGAGCGCGCGCAGCCGGACCCGGACACGGACACGGCCCAGCCCCGGTCCCGATTCCCCGGAGCCTGGGCCTCGCCCCTGGGTGGTGGGCCCGCCGTTGAGCGGCAGCGACGGACGGACGGCCGGGGCACCGCGGCGGCGGAGGAAGATGCTGAAGATGGCGGAGAGTGGAGAAGGTGAGGTGGGGGTGGGGGTGGGGGTGGGGGTGGGGGAGGAGGAGGGAGTCGAGGCTTTTTCCAGGCCCATAGATCCGAGAAAGGGTGGGGAGGGGAGGGGAGAGGGATGCCGGTAGGAGAGGAGAGAGGGATTGGAGGGGGAGGGCAGCAAATGAGAGCGAAGGCCCCGAAGATCTTTTTTGAGGGGGGTGTTGTGAGAAATAATCTGGGAGTTTGGTGGTGAGGGGAAGCGATAGGCCTGTAGTCTGTTTTGGGGAGGTGGAGAGGAGGGTGGATGGGACAGAGAAGGGCTGGGAATTTTTCATTTGGGGGCTTCGGGAGGTGCTACTTTTTTGGGGGGGGAGTGAGGCCGGAGGTGTTTTGTGGAGATAGATGATGACTGGTGTGGTTGCGGATGTTTTAGGGAGGAAGGTGGCCAGGAGGGGGTAAGAGAGGAGATGGGGATGTTTTGGAGGAGCTAGGTGGCGGGGGTGGGGGAGGATGGCCGGGGGTGTTTTGAAGAGGAAGATGTCGGGAGGGGGGAGGTGGAGGTGTTTTGTGGTTGGATGAGTGGCTGGAGGATCGAGGGGGCCAGGAGGTGTTTTGAGGTTGGGGGATTGAGGGGGTTGAGTGAAGTTTTGGTGGCTGTTGTGATGTAGGGGTTTGGGGCCTTGGAGAGAGAATGGGTGGGTGTGTGTGATGGCGGGAGTTCTGAAGGAGTAGAGAACTTGTTGAAGGGATGCGGGGAAAATGGATCAGACTTTCGCAGGAGACGGTTGAAATGTGTGGGATCGTCTATGATGTGGGTGGGGAAAGCTGAGCGAGGTGACTGTTTGAAATAATAGGGCAGGGTGGGTGTGGGACGGGTGTCAGAGGACTGAGAAAGGGGGTTTAGATGCTCCAGGTAATGGCTGAGTTTACAACATTGGGGTTGTTCTGCCTGCTTAACCGATCTGCGGTTTAATATTTGTAATTGTTTCTAACTGGGTTACCTCTCTTTCAGATCCATTGCAGGCAGCTGGTGTGTGCGCTCAGGTGAGTGACTATATTTGTTATTGCAATTAGAATATAACCTTTTGTTCAGTCATTGAATAGTAATCACTTGGTGGAAACATCATTATCTAAATGGGCGCTAATATCCCTTGTCTAGGCAGGAACGGGTAAGAAAATAACCTTCAGTGTAGCCTTTACAAAGGCCACAGTCTTTAGTCTGTTGATTGGACATGGGAGTGGCTGGGTTCAGTGGGGAAGCCCCTCTTTCTCCTACCCCACCTAAACAACGAAAGAGTTCCAATGTTACTACATTTTTAAAGTACTGAAAGCTACTGAATATTGACTAAATGACACTAAGAATGTAAGGAGTTTTGTGCTTTTATCTTTTAGTGTGTATATATGTTATACTGAGAGTTCATTTTGTAATGGGAGAAAGAAAATCACCTGTCTATAAAATCATTAATGTCGATGGTTGCTGAAGCTTTAGTACAATTCCACTAGTGTTAAATTTGACATTGGTTTAGTGTAGTACAGTGAAAAGCTGGTCTTAAATATTCTTTACACATTGCATTGAGGTGCAATAAGGTAAAGCAATAATGATACAGGAAAATGTTACATTTAGAGTGCAGTACAGACAATCAATAAGGTACAGCGCCCATGATGTAGATTGTAAGGTCAAACAGCCATCTTATTGTACGAGAGGCCCATTCAAGAGTCTGATAACAATGGGATAGAAACTATCCTTGAGCCTGCCGATGTGTGCTTTCAGGCTTTTGCATCTTTTGCCTGATGGGAGAGTGGTAAGGAGAATGTCTAGATAACATTTTATCATGAATAAAATTTATTTTGTAATGGGAAAGAAAGTCTTTGGTTTCAAGTATAAAATCATATCTGGACAGTGTTGAAGCTTTAGTACAGTTGCACCTCTTTTAAGGATTTCCTTACTTCCTGTCTTCATTGTCTTGTATCTCTGCAGCCAGCAGAGAAACGGAAGCGTACGGTGGAGGATTTCAATCAGTTCTGCAACTTCGTTCTGGCGTACACTGGATACATTCCACCCTCCAGGGAGGTGAGCCCACTAGTCCTCTCTGAGATAGAAGCCCCTGTCCTTGCTTCAACTTGGATGTATATAAAGTTGTCTTGAGTGAGGGGGGAAAAGCCGGCAAAGGGAATTAAATTCAGGAAACCTCTGAACAGATTATACTGTTCTGCTGTTAAATGCTAGTCTGTTACCTTAATCAGTAAGTCATCCCTTTCTTCATATACATTTAGTCACTCAATTTCTGCTTAAAAATTGCAAGTACTCTAGCATCTGTTGCCACTTGCAAAACATTCCAAATAGTTTTCAGTCTATGTAGAAACATAAACACGAGACTCTGTAAATGCTGGAAATCCAGAGTAACAAACGCTAAATGCTGGAGAAACTCTGCAGGTCAGGCAACGTGTTTGGCAATAAATGGTTGATGCGTTGGCCAGAGGCCCTTCAGCAGGACTTCATCATCAGCTTGTGTAGAGGTTGTTCCAATTGCCATGCAGTGGGAGCATTGTAAAATTTGTAAGGGGTGGACCACTTCAAAAAAAACACAGAAAGAAGGAATCTGATATGGGGCAATGTACCTTGGAGGAGAGGGAAGAAGGGGCAGGCACCCACCCACCTTCCCCCTCGTTAGTCTCACCCATCATCTGCCAGCTTGTACTCCTTTCTTTCCAGTCTCAGTCAGAAAGATTGACCGTGGATGCCTGACCTGCTGAGTTCCTCCAGCATTTTGTATGCGTGTTGCCCAAGTTGGGCATTTGTATCCTGAGAAGGATTGTAATGGAATGGTTACAAAAACACACAAGACTGATAGGAAAGAACAATTGCTAGAGTGGGGAGAGAGAAACTTGTTCTGTTTCTTAAAAACAAACGGACATGCGTACATTTCACTTTTGATTAATACTGAAGCTTATTTAATTTTGGGATTGTCATAAAATGGGTATTATTAATCTGGGGGTGGTCTGTAGCATATTGAAACTGATCACAGTGTGGGGCATCAGGGGCTGTTACTGCAAGGGTGGGAAGAACATAGAATACTTCAACACAATTCAGACCCACCAGCCTTTTAACCTACTCTTAGATTAATCCTACATAGCTCTCCATTTTTCTTTAATCCATGTGTCTACCTAACAGTCTGTTAAAAGTCTGGAATGTATTCACCTCTACCACCCAACCTGGCAGCGAGTTCCATCAAACCATCACTCTGGTTTTTTTTTTAAAAAACAACTACCTCTGACGTTCCCTCATCCAATCATCTTATTATGTCCTCTCGTATTAGTCATTTCTTCCAAAGAGGAAGAAAGATTCTAAGGGGAGTAAGGGGCGACCATGGCTGACAAGGGAAGTCAAGGACAGTATAAGAATAAAAGAGAGGAAGTATAACATAGCAAGGATGAGCAGGAAGCCAGAGGATTGGGAGACTTTTAAGGAGCAACAGAAGATAACTAAAAAGGCAATATGGGGGTAAAGATGAGGTACAAAGGTAAGCTAGCCAAGAATATAAAGGAGGATAGTAAAAGCTTCTTTAGTGACCCGAAGAGGAAAAAAATCAGTTAAGACCAAAGTTGGGCCCTTGAAGACAGAAAGGGGTGAAATTATTATGAGGAACAAGGAAATGGCAGACGAGCTGAACAGGTACTTTGGATCTGTCTTCACTAGGGAAGACACAAACAATCTCCCAGATGTAATAGTGGCCAAAGGACCTAGGGTAATGGAGGAACTGAAGGAAATTCACATTAGGCAGAAAATGGTATTGGGTAAACTGATGGGACTGAAGGCTGATAAATCCCCAGGGCCTGATGGTCTGCACCCCAGGGTACTTAAGGAGGTGGCTCTAGAAATCATGGATGCATTGGTAATCATTTTCCAATGTTCTATAGATTCAGGATCAGTTCCTGAGGATTGGAGGGTAGCTAATGTTATCTCAGTTTTTAAGAAAGGAGAGAGAGAGAAAACAGGCAATTCTAGACCAGTTAGTCTGACATCAGTGGTGGGGAAGATGCTGGAGTCAATTATTAAAGATGAAATAGCAGCATATTTGGATAGCAGTAGCAGGATAGGTCTGAGTCAGCATGGATTTACGAGGGGAAATCATGCTTGACTAATCTTCTGGAATTTTCTGAGAATGTGACTATGAATATGGACATGGGAAAGCCCGTGGATGTAGTGTACCTGGACTTTCAGAAAGCCTTTGATAAGGTCCCACGTAGGAGGTTAGTGGGCAAAATTAGAGCAAATGGTATTGGGGGTAGGGTACTGACATGGATAGAAAATTGGCTGGCAGACAGGAAACAAAGAGTAGGGGTCCTTTTCACAATGGCAGGTAGTGACTAGTGGGGTACCGCAAGGCTCGGTGCTGGGACCACAGCTGTTTTCAATATACATTAATGATTTAGATGAAGGGATTAAAAGTAACATTAGCAAATTTGCAGATGACACAGAGCTGGGTGACGGTGTGAAGTGTGAGGAGAATGTTATGAGAATGCAGGGTGACTTGGACAGGTTGAGTGAGTGGGCAGATGCAGTTTTATATCGATAACTGTGAGGTTATCCACTTTGGTGGCAAGAACAGGAAGGCAGATTACTATCTGAATGGTGTCAAGTTAGGAAAGGGGGAAGTACAACGAGATCTGGGTGTCCTTGTTCATCAGTCATAGTCATACTTTATTGATCCCGAGGGGAATTGGTTTTCGTTACAATTGCACCATAAATAGTAATAAAACCATAAATAATTAATTAGTAATATGTAAATTATGCCAGGAAATAAGTCCAGGACCAGCCTATTGGCTCAGGGTGTCTGACCCTCCAAGGGAGGAGTTGTAAAGTTTGATGGCCACAGGCAGGAATGACTTCCTACGACGCTCAGTGTTGCATCTCGGTGGAATGAGTCTCTGGCTGAATGTACTCCTGTGCCCATCCAGTACATTATGTAATGGATGGGAGACATTGTCCAAGATGGCATGCGACTTGGTCAGCATCCTCTTTTCAGACACCACCGTCAGAGAGTCCAGTTCCATCCCCACAATATCACTGGCCTTACGAATGAGTGTGTTGATTCTGTTGGTGTCTGCTACCCCAGCACACAACAGCAAACATGATAGCACTGGCCACCACAGACTCATAGAACATCCTCAGCATCGTCCGGCAGATGTTAAAGGACCTCAATCTCCTCAGGAAATAGTCACTGAAAGTAAGCATACAGGTACAACAGGCAGTGAAGAAAGCTAATGGCATATTGGCCTTCATAACAAGGGGAGTTGAGTATAGGAGCAAAGAGGTCCTCCTGCAGTTGTACAGGGCCTTGGTGAGACCCCACCTGGAGTATCGTGTGCAGTTTTGGTCTCCAGATTTGAGGAAGGACATTCTCGCTATGCAGAGAGTGCAGTGTAGGTTCACTGGGTTAATTCCCGGGATGGCGGGAATGTCATATGTTGAAAGATTGGAGCAACTGGGCTTGTATACACTGGAATTTGGAAGGATGAGAGGGGATCTGATTGAATAAGATTATTAAGGGATTGAACATGCTAGAGGCAGGAAACATGTTCCCGATGTTGGGGGAGTCCAGAACCAGAGGCCCCAGTTTAAGAATAAGGGGTAGACCATTTAGGATGGAGTTGAGGAAAAACTTTTTCACACAGAGGGTTGTGGATCTGTGGAATGCTCTGCCTCAGAAGGCAGTGGAGGCCAATTCTCTGGATTCTTTCAAGAAAGATTTAGATAGAGCTCTTAAAGGTAGCGGAGTCGAGGGATATGGGGAGAAGGCAGGAATAGGGTACTGATTGTGGGTGATCAGCCATGATCACATTGAATGGCGATGCTGGCTCGAAGGGCCAAATGGCCTACTCCTGCACCTATTGTGTATTTCCAGCTGGGAAAGAGGTGCTGTCTGCCCACTAACTATCCTCTTATCATCTTATGCACCTCTATCAAGTCACCTCTCATCCTCTTTTGCTCCAAAGAGAAAAGCGCTAGGTCGCTGAACATTCCCTCACAAGGCATGCTCTCTTCTCCTGACAGCATCCTGTGTGAAAAGACCTACCTCTGACATTCCCTCTGAATTTTCCTCCAATCGTCTTAAAATTATGCCCCCGTTATTAGCCATTTCCACCCTGCCATTTATACACCTCTATTGAGTCACCCCTCATTCTCCTTTGCTCCAAAGAGAAAAGCCTCAGCTTGCTCAACTTTACCTCATAAGACTTGCAGCGTCCTTGTAAATCACCTCTGCACCCTCTTTAAAGCTTTCACATCCTTCTATAATGAGGTGACCAGAACTGAGCACAACATTCCAAGTGTGATCTCATAGTCATACTTTATTGATCCTGAGGGAAATTGGTTTTCCTTACAGTTGCATCATAAATAAATAGTAATAAAACCATAAATAATTAATTAGTAATATGTAAATTATGCCAGGAAATAAGTCCAGGACCAGCCTATTGGCTCAGGGTGTCTGACCCTCCAAGGGAGGAGTTGTAAAGTTTGATGGCCACAGGCAGGAATGACCTACTGTGATGCTCTGTGTTGCATCTCGGTGGAATGAGTCTCTGGCTGAATGTACTCCTGTGCTCAACCAGTCCATTATGTAGTGGATGGGAGACATTGTCCAAGATGGCATGCAACTTGGACAGCATCCTCTTTTCAGACACCACCGTGAGAGAGTCCAGATCTATCCCCACAACATCACTGGCCTTACGAATGAGTTTGTTGGTGTCTGCTCCCCTCAGCCTGCTGCCCCAGCACACAACAGCAAACATGATAGCACTGGCCACCACAGACTCGTAGAACATCCTCAGCATCGTCCGACAGATGTTAAAGGACCTCAGTCTCCTCAGGAAGTAGAGATGGCTCTGACCCTTCTTGTAGACAGCCTCCGTGTTCTTTGACCAGTCCAGTTTATTGTCAATTCGTATCCCCAGGTATTTGTAATCCACCACCATGTCCACACTGACCCCCTGGATGGAAACGGGGGTCACCGGTGCCTTAGCCCTCCTCAGGCCTACCCCCAGATCCTTAGTCTTTTTCACATTAAGCTGCAGATAATTCTGCTCACACCATGTGACAGTTTCCTACCGTAGCCCTGTACTCAGCCTCATCTCCCTTGCTGATACATCCAACTATGGCAAAGTCATCAGAAAACTTCTGAAGATGACAAGACTCTGTGCAGTAGTTGAAGTCCGAGGTGTAAATGGTGAAGGGAAAGGGAGACAAGACAGTCCCCTGTGGAGCCCCAGTGCTGCTGATCACTCTGTCGGACACAGTGTTGCAAGCACACGTACTGGGGTCTGCCAGTCAGGTAATCAAGAATCCATGACACCAGGGAAGCATCCACCTGCATCGCTGTCGGCTTCTCCCCCAGCAGAGCAGGGCGGATGGTATTGAACGCACTGGAGAAGTCAAAAAACATGACCCTCACAGTGCTCGCTGGCTTGTCCAGGTGGGCGTAGACATGGTTCAGCAGGTAGACGATGGCATCCTCAACTCCTAGCCGGGGCTGGTAGGTGAACTGGAGGGGATCTAAGTGTGGCCTAACCATAGGCCGGAGCAGCTCCAGAACAAGTCTCTCCAGGGTCTTCATGATGTGGGAGGTCAATGCCACCGGTCTGCAGTCATTGAGGCCGCTGGGGCGCGGTGTCTTCAGAACAGAGACAGGGCAGGATGTCTTCCACAGCACAGGAACCCTCTGGAGACTCAGGCTCAGGTTGAAGACATGGCGAAGTACTCCACATAGCTGAGGGGCCCAGGCTTTGAGCAAGCACCCTGGTTCTGACACTATCCGGGCCTGCAGCCTTGCTTGGGTTGAGACGTTTCAGCTGTCTTCTCACCTGTTCAGCTGTGAAGCCTACCGTGGTGGTTTCATGTGGGGAAGGGGTATAGTCATGGGAGCAGGGTAGGGGACTGTGAGGAGGGGAGAGTGGAATATGTGTTGGTTGGGGGCTGACAACAGATGACTCGTGGGGGATGGGCAGGGCCCACAATGTCAAATCTGTTAAGGAACAGGTTAAATTCGTTGGCCCTGTCCACACTGCCTTCAGCTCCTCTGTTGCTAGTTTGCCGGAACCCAGTGATGGTCCTCATCCCACTCCAGACCTCTCTCATGTTGTTCTGCTGGAGTTTCCACTCAAGCTTCCTCCTATACCTGTCTTTAGCCTCCCTGATCCTGGCTTTCAGGTCCCTCTGTATTGCCCTCAGTTCCTCCCTATTTCCATCTCTAAACGCCCTCTTTTTAGCATTCAGGATGTCCTTTGTCACCCATGGCTTGTTATTTGTATAACAAAGGACAGTTCTTGTCAGAACATTGCAGTCCACACAGAAGTAGATGTAATCAGTGATGCACTCTCTGAGCCCATCAATATCCTCTCCATGTGGCTCACAGAGTGCCTGCCAGTCTGTCACCTCAAAACAACTCTGGAGCGCCTCATAATCCTCCTCCGACCATTTCCTCACTGTCCTCGAGGTTGCAGGTTTACTCTTCACCAGAGGCATGTAGCAGGGTTTTAGATGCACCAGGTTGTGATCTGACCTTCCCAATGGGGGGAGGGAGAGGAGCTGTGTGCATCCTTAACGTTAGCGTACATCAAATCCAGAGTCCTCTCCCCTCTGGTTGTACAGCTCACATACTGCGTGAAGTTGGGCAGTGTTCTAGCCATGGTATCATGGTTGAAGTCACCCAAGATGGTAATGAGGGCACTTGGGTGCTGGGTTTGTAATCTGGCTATGACGGTGTAAATGATGTTAAATGCCGACGTGGGGTTGGCAGAGGGAGGGTTGTACACAAAAACCACAGTTGCATGTGAGATTTCCCTTGGCAAATAATATGGCCGGAGTCCAGCAGCAAAAAGTTCAATATCCGGCCTACAAACACGTTCCTTGATTGTAATATGACCGGGATTGCACCATCTGTTGTTTACCAGAACAGCAAGCCCCCCTCCTTTACGCTTACCACTCTCAGTGCAATTCCGGTCAGCCCAAACGGTCTGGAAGCCCTCTATGGAAACGTTTTGATCGGGATCTAACCAAGGTTTTATAGAGCTGCAACATTACCTTGTGGCTATTGAACTCAATCCCCCAATTAGTAAAGGGCAATGTACTATATACCTTCTTAACAACCCTTATGTGGCAAATTTGAGGGATCTGTGGATGTAAACCTCAAGATCCCTTGTTCTTTTGTCCTGCCATTATCCCTGTATTCTGCCTTCTAATTGTCAGATAGTCAGCTGTGATTTTTTGAATGGAAGAACAGGACTGGGGGACCGAATGGCTTTTTATTTACTTGCTCTTAATGTGTGTGCATTTGAGAAGGGGGCAGTCAATAAAACTTTGATTCTGTAACATTGTAAATTCTCTTTGCATTTTAAATTTACAGGAATGTGAATGGACACAGTCCAGTTCAAATTCACCCCTCAGGACTGAGAGTGTGGTGGACAGCGACAGCTGGGATTCCACTCAGTCTATTGACTTTGACACTATCCAGAACTTTGTAAAGAAGGCAAAGTCCTCCAAGGGGAATGGCTTCCACCGGCTGAAGTCAGATGGCGTGCTGCTTGACAGACTGAAGCTGAAGGATGCCCTCTACCCCCCTCCAGCAGCAGAGAAGAAAAAGGAGCGGAAGGGCAAGAGGTGGAGCCTGGAGGCGGAACCGCCGCAGAGGGGCCTGGATGGGGAGAAGTCTGGCTTCGCCCGCATCAAAAGAAGCAAGAAGCGGAAGCTGAAAAATGAGAGAACCGAGAAAAAGGTCAAGAGCTCCCTGAGCGAGACGGACTCCGACGAGGAGGTGGTAAAGGCAAACTTCCTCTCCGAACCTCTGAGACCCACTGCTGAGGTGGCTTACACCAAAATCTGTAAAATGGAAATTGAAGAATGCCTCAGCATGGGAAATAGTCATGACGGGGAGACCAGCTCCAGTGAGGGTGAGCCACGGATAATGGATGAGGACATTATGGTGGAATCAGGTCAGTTTTGACTAGTTTGTCATCTTCTGGTTCTGGGGTTGAATTTGCATTTGCAGCCCATTTAGCCCTGATATTTCTTTGGAGGTGAGGGAGAAGTCACCCCTATCTCTGAGCTTGAGTGCAAGATTGACTTGACTGTCCAGTCCAGAGGTGTGAAAAAGAGCTTTGAATCTCTAGAGCATCTCTCGCAGCCTTATGGTCACCCTAAAGATAATGAGCTTTGAAGTTTGCTATAGAAAAGAGCAAAAAGTATTTCCCATCGTACTGAGTGGATGATGTGGTCCAGGGTGTCCTTGTGGTACTGTTGCCAAGTGAGTCCTGAAGAAGTGTCTCAGCTCAGTGTCGACTGTTTATTCCTCTCCATAGATGCTGTCTGACCTGCTGAGTTCCTCCAGTATTTTGTGAGAGTTCTCTAGGATTGATACTAACTCTAATTGAATAGGTCAGTCATCTCATTGGTCAGAATTTGCTTGTTAATTATTTTTGTTTATTTAGAGATACCGCACAGTACCGGGCCCTTCTGGCCTAACACCACCCAATTAACCTGCTAAACCATATGTCTTTGGAACGTGGGGGGATACCGGAGGAAACCCACACAATCATGGGGAGAAGGTACAAACTCTTCACAGACAGCAGTGGGAATTGAACCCAGGTCACTGGTGTTGTAATAGTGCTAAGCTTACCACTGGGCAACCATTAGTCTGCTAAACCACTGTAATCACACTTCAGTAGAAATCACATCACAAAGAGAATTGTCACTATTCAATAGGTTGGGCTGTACTGGTAGAGATGGAAGCAGATGACTTTTTAGTGTGGCCTTCAAAACCAGGAAAGTTTAAAATGGGCACATTCTAACTTGTAGAGAAGAGAAGCGAGTAGGGAGAGCTGAGGCCACGGGAAAACAAGTAGGACCAATTGCTGGTTGAATTAGTAAGGTACCCAATCTCGAGAAGGTGTAAATAGATGGGAAATGTGGAGAAGTCAAAAGAAGGCGAATCTGTCAGGTTCAGAAACAGCAATTACTGAAAAGCTGTTGTAGATATTGTCTGGAAAAACATACAGCAATAGTGAAGAGTGAAATAGTTAACGTAATTTTGGTTTTCTTCCTCTTTCCCAAAGCCCAACCTTCCCTTTTATAATTTCCCCTGCTAAGTGTTAACTTTTTTGGGGGTGGGGGGGGTTGGTCAACTAAAAATGTAAAACTTAGACCATAAGACATAGGAGCAGAAATAGCCAATTGGCCTATCGAGTGTGCTCTGACATTACATCAAGGCTGCTTTATTTTTCCCCTCAACTCCATTCTCCTGCCTTCTCCCTGTCACCTTTGACGCCTTTACTAATCAAGAATCTATCACCCTCTGCTTTAAATGTGCCCGATGACTTGGCCTTCAGCTGTCTGTGGCAATAATTTCCACAGATTCACCACCCTCTGGCTAAGGAAATTCTTCGTCATCTGAAGGGACGTCCTTGAGGCTGTGCCCTTTGGTCCTAGACTCTCATGGTATTGGAAACATCCTCTCCATTCACGTCCACCCTATCCAGACCTGTCATTATTCTGTAGCTTTCAATGAGGTTCTCCCCCATACACCCCTGCACCACCACTTTCTAAATTCAGCAAGTACAGACCCAGAGCCATCAAATCAAATTCTCCTCATACATTAAGCTTTTCACTCCCATATCGTTCTCGTGAACCTTCCCTGAACTCTCTTCAATGCAAGCACATCTTTCTTGATTTATGGGCCCAAACCTGCTCTCAGTCCTCCAATTGCAGTCTGACCAGTGCCTTATAAAGCTTCAACATTACATCTTTGCTTTTACATCTTAGTCTTCAAAATGAATGCTGACGTACCATTAAGATAAAGGAGAAGAATTTGGCCATATTCTCTCCATTTAAACAATACTCAACCCTTTCATTTCTACCAATATGCATGACCATACATTTCCTGACATTGTATTCCATCTGCCATTTATTTACCCTTCTCCAAATTGAAGTCCTTTTATAGCCTCTGTACTTCCTCAAAACTACCTGCTGGTCCACCTATTTTCATATCGTCTGCAGACTTAGCAACAAAGCCATCAATCCTATCATTCAAATTATTGACATATAACATAAAAAGAATTGGTCCCAACACAGACCCCTGTGGATCACCACTAGTTGCCGGCAGCCAGTCAGGAAAGGCTCTTTATTTCCACTCTTTGCCTGCTGCCAATCAGCCACTGCTTTATCCATACTAGAAGCCATCCTGTAATACCATGGTTCATAGCTTGTGAAAACAGCCTCATGTGTGGCACCTTGTGAAAGACCTTTTGAAAATCCAAGTACACAACATCAACCAATTCAACTTTGTCCATCCTATTTCTTCAAAGAATTCCAACAGATTTTGCAGGCAAGATTTTCTCTTCAACCATGCTGAGTATGGCCTATTTTATCATGTGCTTCCAAGTACCTCAAAACCATGTCCTTAACAATTGACTCCCAACATCTTCCCAACCACTGAGGTGAGACTAATTGGCCTATAGGTTCATGTTTTTTTTTCTGCCTCTCTCCCTTGAAGAGTGGAGTGACATTTGCAATTTTCCAGCTTTCCAGAACCATTCCAGAATCTAGTGATTCTTAAAAGGTTATTGCTGACGCCTCCATGATCTTTTTAGCCACCTCCTTCAGAATTCTGGTGTGTGCACCATCTAGTCTAGGTGACTTTCAGACCTTTCAGTTTCCCAGAGCTTTCTCTCCAGTAGTGGTAACTTCACACACTACATGCCCCCGACACCTGGAACTTCCACCATACTGCTAGTGTCTTCCACAATGAAGACTGATGCAAACTACTTATTCAGTTCATCCACTATTTCATTGCCCCCCCCCACCCCATAACTACCTCTCCTGCATTGTTTTCCAGCGGTCCAATATCCACTCTCGCTTCTTTAATACTCTATGTATCTAAAGAAGCTTTTGGTATCCTAATTAATATTATTGGCTAGCTTACTTTTATATTCCATCTTTAACTTGATGACTTTTTTAGTTGTCTTCTGTTGGTTTGTAAAAGCTTCCCAATCTTCTAACTCCCAACTAATTTTTGCTCTATTATATGCCCTCTCTTTGGCTTTAATGTTAGCTTTGACTTCTCTTGTTAACCACGGTTCTGTCTTTCCTTTAGAATACTTCTTCCTCTTTGGGATGTATATATCCTGTGCTTCTGAATTGCTTCCAGAAAATCCTGCCATTGCTGCTCTGCCAGTGTTTTTTTCCAGTCAGTTCTGGCCAACTCCTTTCTCATGCCCCTGTAATTCCCTTTACTCCACTATGATACTGACACATCTGACTATAGCTTCTCGTATTTCAGAGTGAATTTGATCATAATATGATCACTTGCCCGCAAGGGTTCTTTTATCTTGAGCTCCCTTACCAATTCTGTTTCATTGCCCAACACCCAATCCAAAATTGCTGATTCTCTAGTGGCTCAACCATGAGCTGCTCTAAAAAGCCATCTCATAGGCACTGTAGAAATTCCCCCTCTTGTAATCCAGCGCCAATCTGATTTCCCCAATCTACCTGCGTGTTGAAACTACCCATGACTATTGTAACTTTGCCCTTTTGGCATTCATTTTCTATCTCCTGTTGTAATTTGTAGGCAACATCCTTACTACTGTTTGGGTGTTTGTATACAACTTGCATCAGAGTCTTTTTAGCCTTACAGTTCCTTAGCTCAATCCACAGTGATTCAACACCTTCTGTCCTTATCATGTTTCAAATGATTTATGTCATCTTTTTTTACCAATAATTTTGTGAATTTAATTTTGTTCTTTAACTGCAATGAGCTACAACTGAAAGGATTTTGGATCTGTGTATTGGACCTTTGTGTGTGTGTATATATATATATATATATATATATATATATATATTCTTAAGAAACCATAAAAAATAAATATTTATTTATTTTTGGTACACAAGTTGAGTTGGCGGTGGTGTGAAAAATGTTGGCAAAGAGACAATGTTCTCCATGGAGGGTTTTGAAAGAATGAAGCTTGGAGCTCTATTTTGGTGAACGTCCCCAGTCTCCACGACCTTAAAATCAACATTCTTGAGCTCCTCCTGCAGTTTGTCCATTACTCCAGATTTCAGCAGAATTAGGCCATTGAGTCTGCTCTGCAATTGATCATGGCTACTTTATTTTCCCTCAACCCCATTCTTGTGCCTTCTCCCTGTAACCTTTGTTCCACCCCCCCACCCGCCCCCACTAACCAAGAACCTATCAACCTCCAGTAGAGAAACCCAGTGATTAGACTCTACAGTCATCTTTGGCAGTGGATTCTACAGATTCACCAGCATCTGGCTAAAGAAATTTCTCATCTCTAAACTAAAGGGATGTCCTTGTGTTCTGAGACTTTGCCCTCTGGTCCTAGACTCCCCAACTATAGGAAACGTCCTCTCCACGTCCACCCTGTCTAGGTCTTTCAATATTCAATAGGTTTCCATGAAATTATCCCCCCCCCCACATTCATCTACATTACACCTGTCTCTTGTGCCCCCACTTTTAAAATTTCGTTTTGCTGTTTAGAGTTTGTAAAATAAAAATCAGAAACACTGGAGGTGCTCACCAAGTCACACAGCTTCTGCGGAAAGGGAAATGGAGTTAACATCTCAGCTTGCTTTTCCTCAGGTAGGGGTATTGAAACTTAGAGGAGGGCACAGAATTAAGGTAAGGGGAAAAGATTTAAAAGGAACCTAAGGGTAACTTGTTCAGACAGGGTGGTCAGAATATGAAACCAAGAAAGCTGGAAAGGATATAATTTAGGATGGTTATTACAACTCCAGTGATCGGGGTTCAATTCCCACCACTGTCTGTAAGGAATTTGTACGTTCACCCTGTGACCACATAAGTTTCTTCCAGCTGCTTTGGTTTCCTCCCACAATTCAAAGACATGCGGGGTTAGTAGGTTAATTGGTCATGTGGTGTAATAGGGTAGTCTCATTGGGCCAGCTACCATGCTGTATCTCTAAATAAATAAATTACAAACGTTTGTAGATGGGTAGGAAATGTTTAGAGTTTGTGGGCCAAACACAGAAATGAGGCTAGCCTTGGTAGTCGTTTTGGTTGGCATAGATGAGTTGGGCCAAAGGGCCTGGCTTAATCTTCCATAGTTTTCCTTTTTGTTTTTCAATCAGAATTGATAAAAATTTATTTTTAGTCTCATAAAGAGCATTTCCCAGAGGCTATCAATAAATAATCAACTGCATCTCCATGGGAATAGTTCCACAAACTGATTATTGTCCAAAATCTGTGTGTTCTGGAAAGATTCTACCAAGCTGAAGGATAATAAATATTGCTGTGCTATTTTAAAAATAGAGGGAGAGAGGATGAGCAACTCCTGACCTAATTGTTACTTCTCTTTGGAGTGAAGGAGGATGAGAAGTGGCTTAATAGAGGTCTGTAAAATTACTGGAGGCATTGATCGAGTGGACGGCCAGAGACTTTTCCCAGGCTAGAAATGGCTAATATGATGTCAGAGGCAAGTTTTTTTTACACAGTGCATAGAATGCCCTGCCAGGGCTGGTGGTAGAGGCAGATACATTATGGGCATTTAAGAAACTTAGGTGGACACCTAGATGATAGAAAATTGAGTTTGTGTCCTTTTGAAATGGCCACATTTGCTGCTGGCAAGATGTAGTTGCTCAGGGTGAGGAGAGTGTCCTGGACATCGTTATTGATGAGAGGTGCAGAAGGTGCACTGAGTTTAGATGTGAGTTCAAGCTGATGGTGAATCTTGTGTTTGTTCCAGACGATGACTCTTGGAGCTTGGTGACGTGCTACTGTCGGAAGCCCTTCGCAGGCCGTCCAATGATCGAGTGTAACCAATGCAACACCTGGATCCACCTGTCCTGTGCCCGAATCCGAAAGTCCAACGTTCCTGATGTGTTCTTCTGTGAGAAGTGCAGAGATGCAAGAGAAGGCAGGAAGCCTGGTTCAAGCCAGAAGAAAGTTCCATGAATGAACTCCTCGTGAGTCTGTTCTTGTGACTCGTCTGAGGCAAAACACAAACTTACAGAATAAGCAAGGTCAAGGTCAACTAAAGAAACTTGGGGTGGGTGGGGATGAGGATCTAACAGACCACCCAGGAGGAAAGAAGTAAGTCTTGCTTGAACTGTAAGGGATCTGCAAACACTTGTAAAAGTGTGGATGTTTCATTCTGGATGCATCCCATTCATGTTTCAGTACCTTAAGGGTCAGAATGAAAGGTTTGGGTATAAGAGCAAGACCATTTGTTTTACCCCATCAAAATATCTTAACAGTCTAGAGCAATGATTTTGTTTTAGCTGGCGAAGCAGTTCAAGTCTGTCCTCAGAATGGTCGCAGCTGGCATTAAAAAAAAGATTCTTTACTGCTTCCTTATCCAAGAAGAATGGAATAATGTACTTATGAGTGTTTTTGTCAGTACCAGGAAAGCCTTGATTAGAAGGCAGGTCAGTTGTCCCTGTTCAGATGGGATGTGTCGTCTTTGTCTGAGCATGGCGCACTCAACCATCATGGAAGGACTGGGTGGAAAAGTGGATATCAAATAAATCATAACTTCCTCCATTTATGAAAGTTTTTTTCTGCTTTTGTTTTTTTTTGAGCAACCTTGGGTTTGAATTGGAAACAGACTAGGAGGCTTAAGTACTTTCGTTAGCGATTTGTTGACCAGTGAGACTATTCTGTGCGCAGTTCCTAGCAAGAGTTTGTTTTTGTTGCTGCCTCTGTTCCCTAGGCACAGTGATGGTAGCCTTTATGTCTTGGGTGTTGGCGCGTTGAAGTGTCTAGGGATGTAAGCCAGATGTGGTTCAGCCAGAAGTTGAATTAGGTCAGCGTTTTAACTGGGCGTCCGTGAACCTTCCAAGCTCCCATTTTGGGCTGTGCGCCACCAAATCCATTTGGATTCCACTGCCCCTTGCTGGAATTGAAAGCTTTCTTTATTTAAATACTGGAGGTTTATTTTCATAGTACGAGAGACCCGGATATTTTAAGATTGAGTTCAGAGGGATAATATGCATGTGTTGTCTGTGAAAGGTAGACCGGATTAACAAGGCTTTGACACAGGTCTGATCTTGAATTGTGTGCAGTGTTAAACTTGTAGCTTTGAAAGAAATCTGCAGGGTTTGAAGTGTGAGGTTTTGAAAGTGGAGTTTGGCTAAATTAACTGGTGTGGAGAGACAGCACCATATGCCTCACGGTGGGGGTTGCAGAATCGAGTCTATGGGATGTTGTGGGGAGATGTCATGATTCAAGATGTTTGTAAGCTGTATCCTCCTTGTCTTTCAGTTCTTTAGATTCAGAGCATAAACGAGATGAGAATCCTATAATAACTCATTAAATCTAGGCAAAGCAGATTCCTATATTTTAATTTTTATTTCCTGTCCCATCCCCCTGACCTTTTACAGCCAAGTCAGCATATTGGGCTTAATTACTTTGTCCTTGGGTAAAGTGGAGGGGTTGGATGGATGGGGAGATGAGGTCTGGGAAAATCACCTACTTGTGAGATTGATCTTTGCTTGATCCCCCACTCAGAGCTGAGAATCGTAGGGCCAGTTAAGCAGCAGGAACGTTTGGTGTTTGTGACCCTACTCTGCGGTTGCATCTCCTGCCCCAGCTAGGCATTGTGCATCCATTCTGAAAACATGTTCCGTCCATCTGTGCCCTACAGAGAGGAAAAAGAACAAATGGCGGTAGTTGTGTCTTGTGCTGGGAATTGAAGTGAGGGTGCTGAAGTCCAGATAATAAGGTGTAAACCGGAAGCAGGGATAAAACAAAGGAATTAATATTCATTTACTCAGGACTCAGTAGCTTGGAGCAAATCTCCAACAGTCTGAAACTACAAAGGGTGGGTGAAATCCAAGTGACACACATTCTGAAAATACTTAGTGTGCCTTTGCAGAGCAGGGCCAGAATATCCTCACTGGGCATTGGCAGCAGAGTTTGCCCTTGGTCAGCTGTGGGTGGTGTGGCTCTGCTTTGATTGAGAGAGTAGGGAGGAGAGTTGAAGCAGACTACCATGATCTCTGCCTTTATTTTTAATTATTGATGGTTTGATGTCAAACTTGATGTTCCAAGTTTGGGCTGGTTTCTTCCTTGTTTGGAAAAATGGGGCAGGTTACAAGTTAAGGAAGGTGGCCAGCTTGAGCAGGTCAGCCTGGCCATGAGCAACTGAACCACAGTGACTGTGAAAGGCTCTGAGTTCACTGCCCTTTGTGGAAAACACGGGAGTGGAAGCAGTCTTGTCTGGGGAGGAGGGGGGAGGAATAGGAGGATTGCTGGTTGGTCTTCTGTCCAGTTATTAAATACACAAAATGTTGGAGGAACTCAGCAGGTCGGGCATCATCTATGGAGGGATATAAAGATTTGATTTTTCAGTCTGTGGCCCTTCAGGATTGGAAAGGAATAGAGAAGAAGGCAATAGGAAGGCGGCGAGGAGCACAAACTAGCAGATGATGGGTAAGGTTGGGTGACGGACCCTTCTTTCTCCCATGGTCCACTGTCCTATTTCCTTTGGTCCTTTACCTCTTCCACCAATAACCTCCCACCTTCTCACATCATCCAGCCTCCCCCTCACCTGGTTTCAATAGCATCTGTCAGTTTTTATTTCCTTCCCCTTTCCCCCCACTATATTCCGACTCTGCCTCCTTCTTTTCCAGACTTGATGAAGGGTCTCAGCCCAAAATGTCCAACTGTTTATTTCTCTCCATAGATGCTGCCTGGCCTGCTGAGTTCCTCCAGCCTTTTGTGTGTTCCTTAAGATTTCCAGCATTTGCAAAATCTCGTGTCTGTTGTTAAATAATCTGTTGCTGTCTGATACTGGTCCAAGGGTGGAACATGGGAATTGGTGGGAACAGCTGACTGCTGCCCACCAGCATTCAGTGATTTGAGGAGGATTGGGTATGGTCACAGCATGCCTGTATTTCCACTCAAACATACTCTGTATATCTTCGTTTTGATGTTGCATGGGACTCCATGTAACTTCAGTGCAGAGCATGAGGTTGAATGGGTTTTGAACTGTGAGCACCTGTGGAAAGTTGCTGCCCAGAGCCTCAGGGATGTCGACTGAAGCTGTATTTTTGCAATGCTGTTGTAAATAAGTGTCTGTAGGAAGAAGATTCTGATAAAGGATCCAACACTTTTGGAGAAAATAAAAAGGTTGTTTTTTTTGTAACTGGTGTGTATGTGTTGTTTTATAAGAGCTAGTTGCTAACTAGTTAACTGAACATTTGATACCACTGCTAATAGTTTCCGCTTGTTACCTGTGTTTATTCACTGAATTCTGATAAACCACAAGACATTAGGGTTAGGCCATTGAGTCTGTTCCACCATTCTGTCATGACTGATTTATTTTCTCTCTCAACCCCATTCTCCTGCCTTCTCTCCATAACCTTTGATACACTTACTAATCAAGAACCTGTCAACCTCTACTTTAGATACACAAAATGAATTGGCCTCCACAGCTGTCTGTGGCAATGACAGGTAAAGAAATTCCTCCTCATCTTTGTTCTAAAGGTGAGGTTCCTTCTCTTCTGAGGCTGTGCCCTCTGGCCCTAGACTTAACCCACATCTCCACATCCACTATCTGGGCCTTTCAACATATGTTTCAGTGAGATAGTCAACAATCCACATCCACTAATTTTTCAACATGAGGTCAAAAATGAACTATTTAATGTGAGGTCTAGAAATGCTTTGCTCTTTTTTTCAAATATCCAAACTTTCCAAGGAGACTTAGAATAATTTTTTTTTGTGGTGTAATCACTGTGGGGGAAGAAACCATACGGGTATAGTAACTGGATAGTACAATGTTTGAATTGGAATAGGTATTTGCTTTGAGTATTGGAGGATCTTCCTTGCTGCCTATAATGAAACTGAGGGATCTTGAGTCTCACCGGGTGAAGCCTTCACTGTCCAATGCATGAGAGTAGGCAGCACTTCCAAGAAATGCATAAGGTATAGCAGCCTAAATTTTTAAACTCGAGACCGTGGAGTGGGACTTAAAACCTCAACGTGGACAAGAGGGGGTGGAAGAGCTGAGGTGGTCAGCTCCTGTGTTTGTAGTTGAGGGAGAAGTGTCAATGACATCTCAGCTGAATGTGGGTAAGGGAGTTGCGGGGTTGTGTGTTTAGAGATACAGCACAGTAACAGGCCCTCATTGCCCATTAATACCCATGTGACCAATTAACCTACTAACCCGGATGTCTTTGGAATGTGGAAGGAAACCCACACAGTCACAGGGAGAATGTGCAAACTCCACTCAGACAATGGCGGGAATTGAACCCCAATTGCCAGCACTCTAAAGCGTTATTCATGATGTTCTTGTGAATCTCCTCTGCACTCTCCTCTAAAAATATATTCCATTTTCAACAAAACTGTAAACTACTTCTCCATCCTCTCCAGTGCCATTGTATTGTCCCTTTAGCACAGCAGCCAGGACTGCAGGAAGGACTTAGAGCTGCAGCCAAATTTGGGCAGTACATTGCATATGGCTACTACAAGAGTGACCTGGGTTCATTTACGGCCCGTTGCCGGTAAGGAGTTCATACGTTCTCCCTGTGACCACATGGGTTTCCTCCCACATTCCCTTAGTAGGTGAATTGATCTCTTGGGTATAATTGGGCAGCACAGGCTGGAAGGAAGGGTTTGTTACTGTTCTGTATCTCTGGAACATTACTGCACAATAGAGACCCTTTGGTCCATGATGTTATGCCAACCTTTTAAACTAATCTCACCCTAACCCTTCTCACGTAGCCCAGCATTTTTCTAAATAAATATTTTTTACCCTTCCGGGGAAAGAGATTAGATCTCATGCCCGTCTAAAATGGACGCTCCTCTTGACCCTTTACTTCTAAGAACTTGCATGATCTTAGCCTCCATCTGAACACCCAGTAAGGTCGCTCTCACTCCTCTGAACTCCAGTCTTGGGCAAAGCACACCTTGTCTAGCACACCATAGAGGATGTAAGGGTGTCACTGTGGTGAGAACGGAAGTGTGACAGTTAGCGCAAGGCTATTGCAGGTAAGATTGGTGTTCACTTCCTGCTGCTGTGGTGTATGGAGTTTGTATTTCCTCACCATGACTGTGGTTTTCCTCTGGGTGCTCTTGTTTCTCCCCACATCCCAAAGATGTACAGGTTAGTAGGTTAATTGGGCAGTGTGAACTTGCTGGTCCAGAAGGCCCTGTGACTACTGTATCTGTAATTTTTTTAATTGCCTGAATCCATGCAAAGGGCAGCCTGACCTCCTGACTGATGTTCTGGGCCATTGTCGTTCATCTAACTTGGCACTTTTAACTGTGGGTAAAAATAGAACAGGGACCCCACCTTGGTGCAGAATCGTACGAGGGCGAGGCACTGAGGACAGGAGCCACGTTGCAGCGCTGAGGCGTGATGGTTCCTTATCTGTGCCTGTGATCGCTGACCTTGCCCAGTGAAATGAGACCCCATTAGCCGACAATTGAGGAGGGCCCTGGGAGGTGGCTACAGATGGATGGAGAGCGGATCCCAAGCGACGGATGGGCTGTCAACAGTCGGTCTATTTATGTCTCATCCCGCCCGAGGCTCTGTAAATAAAACAGAGAGCACGGCGGCGTACGATCCCTGTGGGCTGTGCAAACGTGTCACTCTGAAGGTTTGCTCCCAAGCTTGTTTAGAAAGTCCAGCTTCCTGTAATTAGCCAGCAGCTGCCTGGCAGGGATGAGTTTCCCAAATCACTCGGCAAATCAGTCCGCTGTTCCAGCAGAGAACAAAAGGGAAGAAGGGAAGGTATAGTCTGGGGTGTCTCGCCAATTAGTGCCGCCCGTGATATGCATCGGAATGGTGCTTTGGGAGGGAGTTGTTCGCATTGCTCAGAACAATCAGGGCGCAATGCGGTGACAGTGAGTGTTGCCACCCACAGAGATGGCTCTGTATGTGGCCATTGCCATTCTCAAGTCAGTCAAATTTACTGTTAAAGTTCATGTATATCAGCATATATTACCTTGAGATTCATTTTCTCACAGGCATTTACAGACAAAGGAATACAACAGAATTCATGAAAAACTATACATAAAGACTGACAAACAACCAATGTGCAAGAAGACAAATTGTGCATGTAAAAATTAACCGAAGAAGGCACGACACCGGTTCTCTTAGAAGTTTGCATACATGTAGCATGTCACCAAAAAGCTTTGACAAACATCTATATATGCAGAGTGGAGAGTATCCGAACTGGTTGCATCAGAGCCACTAACGCCCAGGAACAGAAGAGTCAACAGAAAGTGGTGGATGCAGCCGAGTCCATCACTGGAAAAGCCCTCCCCACCATTGAGCACATTTAGAAGGAGTGCTGCCACAAGAAAGCATCTGTCATTAAGGACCCCCACCATCCTCACCACTCAGAATCAGATTCATTTATTGATTACTTGTACATGCAGGGAAATGCATTGTTTGCCTTAACAACCGACACAACCTAAGGATGTGCTAGGAGCAGCCCACAAGTGTTGCCACACATCCAGTGCCAAGATAACGTGCCTACATTCTATCTGTGCTGCCCACTTACCTGTACTTCCAGGAGGTACAGGAGTCTCAGGCTCCACACCACCAGGATTGGGGACAGTTATTACCCGACAACCACTGGGCTCCACGCCATCAGGTTCAGGAACGGTTATCACCCTACAGCCACTGGGCTCCACGCCATCAGGTTCAGGAACGGTTATCACCCTACAACCACTGGGCTCCTGAACCGGCGTGGATAACCTCAACTCTCAACTGACCCAACCTACAACTCAGATAGATCCCCCGTCATTCTTCTAAACTCCAGCAAGTACAGGCCCTGAGCCATCGAATACTCATATAATTGGGGGTAAGGTATTGGTGTGGGTGGAGAGTTGGTTAGCAGACAGGAAGCAAAGAGTGGGAATAAACGGGACCTTTTCAGAATGGCAGGCGGTGACTAGTGGGGTACCGCAAGGCTCAGTGCTGGGACCCCAGTTGTTTACAATATATATTAATGACTTGGATGAGGGAATTAAATGCAGCATCTCCAAGTTTGCAGATGACACGAAGCTGGGTGGCAGTGTCAGCTGTGAGGAGGATGCTAAGAGGATGCAGGGTGACTTGGATAGGTTGGGTGAGTGGGCAAATTCATGGCAGATGCAATTTAATGTGGATAAATGTGAAGTTATCCACTTTGGTGGCAAAAATAGGAAAACAGATTATTATCTGAATGGTGGCCGATTAGGAAAAGGGGAGGTGCAACGAGACCTGGGTGTCATTATACACCAGTCATTGAAAGTGGGCATGCAGGTACAGCAGGCGGTGAAAAAGGCAAATGGTATGCTGGCATTTATAGCGAGAGGATTTGAGTACAGGAGCAGGGAGGTACTACTGCAGTTGTACAAGGCCTTGGTGAGACCACACCTGGAGTATTGTGTGCAGTTTTGGTCCCCTAATCTGAGGAAAGACATCCTTGCCATAGAAGGAGTACAGAGAAGGTTCACCAGATTGATTCCTGGGATGGCAGGACTTTCATATGAAGAAAGACTGGATGAACTGGGCTTGTACTCGTTGGAATTTAGAAGATTGAGGGGGGATCTGATTGAAATGTATAAAATCCTAAAGGGATTGGACAGGCTAGATGCAGGAAGATTGTTCCCGATGTTGGGGAAGTCCAGAATGAGGGGTCACAGTTTGAGGATAGAGGGGAAGCCTTTTAGGACCGAGATTAGGAAAAACTTCTTCACACAGAGAGTGGTGAATCTGTGGAATTCTCTGCCACAGGAAACAGTTGAAGCCAGTTCATTGTCTATATTTAAGAGGGAGTTAGATATGGCCCTTGTGGCTATGGGGGTCAGGGGGTATGGAGGGAAGGCTGGGGCGGTGTTCTGAGTTGGATGATCAGCCATGATCATAATAAATGGCGGTGCAGGCTCGAAGGGCTGAATGGCCTACTCCTGCACCTATTTTCTATGTTTCTATTAACCCTTTTATTCCCAGGATCATTCTTGTGAACCTCCTCTGGACCCTCCCAAATGCTAGCATATGCTTTCTTACAAGGCCCAAAACTTCTCACAATGCCCCAAAAGGGGTCTTCCCAGAGCTTTATAAAGCTTGGGCTTCATGGTCTTGCTTTTATATTCTCGTCCTCTCAAAATGAATGCATTTGCCCTTCCTTACTACTGACTCAATCGAAGGTCCATTTGCACCTTTGGTTTCTGAATTCACTCTTCAGAAAATCAAAATCAGGTTTAATATCACCAGCATATGTCGTGAAATTTGTTGTTACGTGGCAGCAGTGCAGTACAAGACATAATTTTAAGAACTGAATTACAGTAAGAAATATATGTTAAATCAAATCAGTAATGCAAAAAGAAAAGTAATGAGGTAGTGTTCATGGGTTCAATGTCCAGTCAGGAATCGGATGGCAGAGGGAAAGAAGCTGTTCCTGAATTGTTGAGTGTGTACCTTCAGGCTCCTGTACCTCCTTCCTGATGGTAGCAATGAGAAGAGGGAATACCCTGGGTGATGGGGGTGCTTAATGATTGATGCTGCCTTTTTGAGGCATCGCCCCTTGAGGTTGTCCTGGATGCTGGGGAGGATAGTGCCCATGATGGAGCTGACTGAGTTCACAATGCTCTGCAGCTTATTTCGATCCTGGGTAATAGTCTACTTTGGGGACAGACATAAACCAAAGCTACCGGAACTCCACCACACCTGTTTGTAGGAATTATGGTGGGCTTAAATGTACATCCCAAGTCTTGCTAAGGCCTAAACTGTGTCCTAAATAAGGATTGACTTTCCTAAACCTCTTCCCAAGCAAGGTTTAAGAACATTTATTCTTTTGACTGGTTTTCTCTCACTTTTTGCCACCTTCTTAAACTATTTCTTACTGCATTCACAGATGAAGATGAGCTTTATATGTCACATGTACATCCAAACATGCAACTTTTTGCGTCAATGACTAACACAGTCCGAGGATGTGCTTGTGACAGACTACAGGTGACACCACGTTTCCAGCACCAACATAGCATACCCACAATGTTCAGCAGAACAACACAGTCAGCAACAACAATAACAGAATAAAGCAAGACAAAAAAAATAGCACAACAATCCCCTTTCCCACTCACCACCTCTCTCTCACACACAGCCTCCAAACCCAGGATAGGCCACATCAGGACTTCAACCTTCTGTCCGTGACCCAGACTCTCAGATATCGGGCTTCTGACTTTTGGACAAGCTGACCCAGGGGCTTTAACCTTCAGGCCTCTACCTCCGGAATCAAGCAGCGTATAAGAGGAGAGAAACAGGTTATCGTTTCAGGTCATTCAGAAATCTGCTAACTTATGTTGTCTTTTAATTTCTGAAATCCATCATGAATTGTATTTGCTTAACACCCAGGGCTTGCTTTTCACAAAAGCAAGTTTATTAAATGTTCTGCAAGTCACTACAACAATAACTAAACAGCAGTTAAATTAAAATATTTCCGTACCACCAGGTTCTGCTTACTGCCCGTTACGCCTATGAAGGTCCTCCATCTCTGACGGTGTTCACCGTGTTGATAGATTCCTCTCCATTTTCACTGCAGTCCTGGGTGGAGGCTCGGGAATCCCATCTCACTCAGATGTTGAAGGATTCTTCATTGCTGTTTCCGTAACAACTTTGTTTGACCAGTCAGGGTTGTTAGCCCTGAGCTGAACCCCCGAACCTGGAGGACCGGTGGACCACTCAGTCTGGCCTCCACCCTTTGACCTGTTTAGCACGGGTGACCCTACCAAGAGCCAAAGCACAAAGCCCTGACTCCAGCCAACAAAGCTCTCCCGGTGATTGAGGCACACAAGCCTTCCGACCATGGCAAGGTTGGACCAGAGGAGATAACTTCACTCAATGCAAAGCTGAACTGTTCCCACAACCTATGGGCTCACATTCAAAGACTCTTCATCTCACGTTCTCAAAATTTAATATTTATTTATTTATGTATTGTTTCTGTATTTTCATGGTTTGTCTTTTGCACATTGGTTGTTTGTCTGTCTGTTGTGTATGTTTTTCATTGATTCTATTGTGTATCTTTGTACTTACTGTGAACGCCCACAAAGTAAAGAATCTCAAGGTTGTAATGGTGACGTATATGTACTTTGAACTTTGAGTCTGGATGATACCAAGGTTAAAGGGCGACAGCTACTGTATTTAAGTGAAGTTTGGATGGGAAGGGTTAGAGGGTGAAGGTTGGTGAGACTAGGCAGAATAGCAGGTAGGTTTGACTGAATGGGCTGAAGGGCCTGTTTCTGTGTTGTTTGTAACTCTTAACTATCGAACACAGAACATTACAACATAGTACAAGCCCTTCTTAACTTTGACTTTTTAACTTACTCTAACCCTTCTCCCTACATAGACCTCCCTCCATTTTTCTATCATTCCTGGTGCCTATCCAAGTGTTTTTAAAATGCCCAAAATGAGGACTGAGTGTCCCCATAATCTAAAAAAAATGTATCTGCCTTTACCACCACTGCTGGCAGGGTGTCCTACATACTCACCTCTTTCTCCATGTAAAAAACATACTTCTCACATCCCCCCCCCCCCATCTTTCCTCTAATTACCTTAAAATATCCACCCATGCATTAGCCATTTCCACCTCGGGGAAAAGTCTCTAGCTACCCACTCTATCTATGGCTATTATCGTCTTGTACACCTCTATCAAGTCACCTCTCATTCTCCTTCACTCCAAAGAGAAAAGTCCCAGCTCACTCAACCTTTCCTCATAAGTCATACTCTCTAACTCAGGCAGCAGCCTGGTAAATCTCCTCTGCACGTTCACTAAAGCTTCCACTCCCTTCCTATAATGAAGCGATCAGAACTGAACACTCCAAATGTGGTCTAACCAGGATTTTATAGAGCTGCAACATTATCTCATGGCTCCTGAACTCAATCCCCAACCCCCTCCCCCGAGTAATGAACTCTTACCCACCCCAACAACTTACGTGACTGGACACCAAGATCCCTCTGTACCTCTACATCCTATCATTAACCCTGTACTCTTCCTTCAAGTTCGTCCTTCCAAAGCGAATATCTTAACACTTTTCTGAGTTTAACTCTATCTGCTGCTTATATTCAGGATGCCATTTATCCCCTTCAGTGTGCAATGATCCCAGAGCTCCTCCATAGTGACTGTGGACACCGCACATTTTCTTTCCAGGAGCAGCTGAGCACGAACCTACCCCTGTAAGATTGCTAGGCAGTCAGCAGGGGTGGAGCCCTCAGTTGCCCACCTCTGTGACCCGTGGATAGCCAGTTTGGCCGGTTCCAGGAGCAAGACAACCAGGGCTACCTCCTCCCAAATCCACAGCTTTGGATCAAAGATATTTTAAAATTTAATTCCAGTATCTAATTAACTTTCGGAGTGTTCTACCATCACACAAATGTCGGCAATGACTAAAAAACACGCACACACACACACACACACACTGCTGGAAAAACTCAGCAGGTTGGGCAGCATCTATGGAAATGAATAAACAGTTGACGTTTTGGATTGAGACCCTTCATCAGGATTGGAAGGGAAGGGGACAGAAGCCAGGATAAGAAGGTGGAGGGAGGGGGAAGAGTACAAGCTGGCAGGTGAAAGGAAGGACCAAGTGAGGGGGAAGGTGTGCAGATGGGGTGGGGCGATGAAGTAAGAAGCTGGGAGATGATGGGTGGAAGAGGTAAAGGGCTGAAGAAGGAGTCTGATAGGAGAAGAGAATGGACCATGGGAGGAATATGGGAACTTTTGTTGTAATTAAGCATGCATTGTAAATATCAGTTTTACACGGACTGGAGTAGAACTGCAATCTCGTTGTCCTGAGCAATGACAATAAGCTCTATTCTATTCTAAAGGGAAGGAGGAGGGGAAGCAGAGGGAGGTGATGGGCAGACAAGGAGAAGGGTGAAACGGGAACCAAAATGGGGAATGGACGATAAAAGAGAGGGGAGTGGGTGAGATATTACCAGAAGTTGGAGAAATTGATGTTCGTGGCGTCAAGTTAGAGGCTACCCAGTTGGAATATGAGATGATCTTCTCCAGCCTGAGAGTGGCCTCATCATGGCTGCAGAGGAGAACATGGACAGATATATCAGAATGGGTATGGGAATTGAATTAAAATATGTGGCCACCAGGAAGAAGAAAGAAAATAGAGAACGGACCACAGGAAGAACACCTGGATGATTTTTATCAGTCATAAACACAAGAAAATTAAAATCCCCTGAATGCATCCAACAAATGCAGGTTCGTTGTTAGTGAAAATATATCGGGTCTGCATGTCCCAAATAATTCCACCATCAATGAAAATTTAAACACAGGCAGTGATCTGGGAACTCAGCAGATCATCCAGTTTCAAGTAATTCCTTAAAAGAACACAGAAGCAGGTGATCTGGTCAACGTGAGCCAGCTCTTGTTGGGAGTACACTGGGAAAAAGCTTCTCTTTTCCTATAGTTAATGCTCTGGACCACTGTGTATCACTCTGACACTTGAACTGGCTGTTGGCCTGAATGTCTCTGATAGGTTGAAAGAAAATTGTCATTTTAAGCAGGGTAGCTCAGTGGAGAGTTATATACTGCATCAGTGAGGTACAGTGACCTCCACATCAGCGGGACCTGATGCAGACTGGGAGAGCGCTTCGTCCAGCACTGCAAGGGGGAGGACCTCCTGGTGGCCACTCATATCAACTCCACTGCCCGTTTCCGTGGTGACATGTCTGTCCATAGCTTCCTCTGCTGCTGCTTTTCTCGGCCTGAAATATTGACTCTTTATCCCTCTCCGTAGATGCTGCCTGAACTACTGAGTTGCTCCAGCATTTTGTGTGTGTTGCTCTGGATTTTCAGCATCTGCAGAATCTCTTGTGTTTCTCGTGCATTCGGTATTTTCTTTAACCTGGTGGGGACTGTATTTTACAGAGGCAATTCAATCGCAGTAAGACTCCGATAATTCTCCGTCTGACAATTTAGAAATTCTGATAATCCAGTGTCTGCCTCATTGAGTAATGTTCCCCACACTCCCTTTAAACCCACCAGGGTCCTATTTCCCTGTAAACCCACCCAGGCCCCATTTCCCACACTCACTGTTTTCACTGGAAAAAAAACCATTGTGTATCATTTTAAAAACATTAAAGGTTAAGATTAAAGATTAACTTTTATTTATTACATGTACGTCGAAACATTAGATTAGATTAGATTATGAGGACACGCAGTCCTCTTTTATTGTCGTTTAGTAATGCATGCATTAAGAAATGACACAATTTGTTCCTCCAGAATGATATCACAGAAACACAAGACAAACCAAGACTAAAAACATACTGACAAAAACCACATAATTATAACAGATAGTTACAACAGTGCAAGCAATACCATAATTTGATAGAAGAACAGACCATGGGCATGGAAAAAAAAGTCTCAAAGTCTCTCGAAAATCCCATCATCTCATGGAGATGGTTGAAGGAAGAAAACTCTTCCTGCCATGAGCTTCCAGTACTGCAAACTTGTCGATGCAGCATCCTGGAAGCACTCGACCACAGTCCAACTCCAAGTCCATCCGAAAACTTCGAGCCTCTGACACCGAGCACCATCTCTGCCGAGCACCATCTCTGCCGAGCGCTTTGACCCTGGCCCTGGCAACAGGCAATAGGCAAAACCAAGGATTTGGGGCCTTCCCCTCCGGAGATTCTCAATAACACAGTAGCAACAGCAGCGAAGCAGGCATTTCAGAAGTTTCTCCAGATGTTCCTCTGTGCTTCTCTTGGCTACCTCCATCAAATCAGGATTGTGCACGGCATCCAACTTCACAAATACGATATCAATTTGGAGCCGCCGCGCATGCTGCGTCGCACCGCCATCTTCTCCTCCCCTGGTTCTGGTGTTTGTGTCAATGACCAACACATCCGATGATGTACTGGGCACAGCCCGCAGGTGTCACAACACTTCTGGTGTCAACATAGCATGCCCACAACTTACTGGTATGTCTTTGGAATGTGAGAGGAAACCAGAGCACCTGGAGGAAACCCACAGTGTAATGGGAAGAAAGTCCGAAGTCCTTACCGGCAGAGGCAGGAACTGAATTCCAATCGTGGACTGCTGATGCAGTGAAATGTTATACTAACCACCGTGCTACCATGCCACTCATTTTAAGAATAACTAACAATATTTCATAAAATCTGCAGCATTCTCCAAAGTCCTGATGGTGCTGGATAATCAGAGTTTTACAAGATAACATTTCTTTAAACTTTTTGTTGGTCTTTCTGCTCAAATTGGGCTGCGGAAGTGAGAACCCAGTTAGTGATCAAATCCATTGAAGCGACCTTGTCCACTGTGTCTGAAACTCACTTGACACAAAGGTGCCAGGTCAGTTCCCACTACTATCATCGGGCAGAAGGTACAGGAGCCTTAGGTACAACACAACCAGGCTCAGGAAGAGTTATTACCCTTCAACTATCAGACTTCTAAACTGGTGTGGATAACTTCTCTCACCACAACTCTGACCTGATTCTATGACCTACAGACTCACTTTCAAGGACTTTACAACTCATGTTCTCAGTATTTTTTATTTGTTTTCCCTCTTTTGTACATTCATTGTTTCGGTCTTTGTTTATGTATAGTTTTTCATATATTCTATTGTATTTCTTTACTGTAAATGTCTTCAGGAAAATGAATCTCAAGGTAGTATGTCATGACACATAGGTACTTTGATACTGTTTTTACTTTGACTTTGAAACCATCTCTCTGTCTGTGTTTTTGGGAGGGGTAGATCTCCACTGTGTTTTCAATTGATTTTTATTAAGATTAAAATAGGGAGGGGAAAAAATAACCCAAATGAACCCAGGTCAAAGCAATCCACGTGACTTTAAACTTGTTAAAAACCCACCCAGTGCACACTGTATAAATCCCTTGACACGAGGAGGCAGTGCAGAGTCCGTGTATCCCAAAGGCAGCGAAGAAAGGGGCTGAAGAAGGTTGACTAAGACACTGAAGGTGTGAGTATGTCCAAATAAAGGTTGGGAGGGATTATCGATTAATAGCTTTGCAGATTATTGTCTCGTTTCATTTGCTTTGCGGATTCCCACCATGTTTAGAAGGTTTTAACATAGATACTGCAGTAGGCTTAATGGTGGTGAATCACATGAATGTGTTCTCTGTAGCAGACAAGGTAAGTTCCACAAGAGGCTGAGGTATTTACCAAGTAAATTATTTTAATGAGAGGTGACACGACAGAGGTGTAGAAGGTGATAAGGGGCATAGATTGAGTGGAGACCCAGAGTGGAAATGACATAAGTTTAAGGTGACTGGAGGAAAGCTTAGGAGGGGTGTCAGAGGTAAGTGTTTCATAGAGAGTGGTGGGTGCGAGGGACACCCTGCCAGAGGTGACGGTAGAGGAAGATACGTTAGGGAGATTTAAGTGACGTGGATTGTAGAAAAATGGAGGATAATGTGGGGGGGAAGGGTTAGATTGATCTTGGATTTGGTTAAAGGATGAGCACAACTTTGTGAGCTGAGGGGCCTTTGCTGTGCAGGACTTGTATTCGTTCGATGCTGGCTAATATCACTTGGGGTGTGCACACACTGGGCATCAGGGAAAACACTTCTCAGCTCAGAGTTAGAGGTGGTGAGGTCCTTGAAAGAAAAGAACAGTGAAATTTGGAGAGATGGTCCCGGGCAGAAGGATGTTCAGAATTGGAATCAGATTTAATATCGCTGGCATATGTCATGAAATCTGTTGTCTTTCCAGCTGCAGTACAATGTAATATATAATATAGAAAAAACTGTGAATTACAGCAGGAAATATATATATATATATATTAAATAGTTAAATTAAATAAGTAGTGCAAAAATAGAAATAAAAAGTAGTGATGTAGTGTTCATGGGTTCGATGTCCGTTCAGAAGTCTGACGGCAGAGGGGAAGAAGCTGTTCCTGAATCACTGAGTGTGTGTCTTCAGGCTCCTGTACCTCCTTCCTGATGGTAACAGTGAGAAAAGGGCATGTCCTAGGTGATGTGGGTGTTTAATGATGGACACTGCCTTTTTGAGGTATCGTGCCTTGAAGATGTCCTGGATACTACGGAGGTCAGTGCCCATGATGGGGCTGCCTGAGTTCACAACTCTGTGCAGCTTACTTTGATCCAGTGCAGTATCCCCCCCTACCCCCCGCACCATACCAGACGGTGATGCAGCATTAGAATGCTCTTCACTGGGTCACATCTGTAGAAATTTGTGAGTGCCTTTGGTGACATACCAAAGTCATATCAGTTCCGGGGGATTCCAGGGACCTGGGACTGCTCCCTCAGAGTAGGTTCAGGAGGGGCTGATGGAGGTGCTGGGAATCTAGGAGGGGAGGGACAGTGAATATGGGGAAACTGTTCCGGGGATAGGAGGGTGGGTGCCCAGAGGATATGGAGCGAAGAAGCAGAGGGGAGAGGAGGGGAAGGTATTGTGGTCGGGAACGCAGTGCAAGCAGATTCAGGAGATTCCGGTCGAGAGGACAAGAATATAAAAGCAGGGATGTAATGCCGAGGTTTTGATCAGACCGCACTTGGAGTACTGTGAGAAGTTTTGGGCCCCTTACCTAAGAAATGATATGCTGGGCTAGCATTGGAGAAGCTCCAGAAGATATTTATGAGAATTATCCCAGAAATGAAAGCGTTAATAGGAACATTTGATGTTTATCAGCCTGTACTCTCTGGAGTTTACTGGGGGGATCTCATTGAAACCTATCAGATATTGAAAGGACATAGAGAGGATGTTTGTAATAGTGGGAGAGTCTAGGACCAGAGGGAATTGCCTCAGAATAGAAGGGCGTCCCTTTCTTTAGCTGGAGTGTGGTGAATCTGTAGAATTCATTGCCACGGACGGCTTTCGGGGGGCAAGTCATTGGGTATATTCAAAGCAGAGGTTGATAGGTTTGTGATTAGTCAGGGTGTCAAAGAAAAGCAGAAGAATGGGGTTGAGAGGGAAAATAAATCAGCCCCTGATTGGATGGCGGAGCAGACTCGATGGGCTGAATGGCCTAATGCTGCTCCATTGTCTTACAACACTATTCCAGCACCAGTGATAGTGAGACACGGGCTGCCCCCAGCACATCCTCAGACTGTTGACACATTTCACTCTATGTTTTGGTGTTTCGATGTAGGTGTGACTAACCAAGCTAATCTTTATGTTGAAACTATTACTAGAGCAGGGGCGGATAGCAGTTATACCCGTGACCCGTTCTCTGCCCGGCCTATTGATAACCCGTGTCCTTCTCCCTCAGATGTTTTTGCCCCAAGCCCTGGGCCGCCTTCTGCTGGTGTGTCTCCTCGTCCATCTGAGTGGGGGCCTCGTCCTCAGGAGAAGCAGAAGGCAGGTGAGATTGTTGGGGCAAGAGGTGGGCTGAAGGAGGAGGGAAATGAGGGATGAGATGGAGCAGGGTAAGGGACAGAAGGAGAAAGGTAGGGAGGGAGAGAGTGAGTGAGAAAAGGAGGGAACAAGATAGGAGGAAGGGGAGACAGAGGGAGGGGGACAGAGAATGAGAGGGAAAGAGGGATAGAGGGAGGGGACAAGATAGAGTGAGAAAGGGAATGAAAAAGAGGGTGTGAGGGGGAAGGAGGGAAAGAGGAAGGGAATGATAAGGAAGGGAGTATGCTGAGGAGGGAAGGGAATGAGGGTAGGGTGGAGGGAGTGAGGCAGAGAGGGAGGAAGAAAGAGGGTGTAAGACAGAGAGGATGAGTGAGGAAAGGAGAGACAGGAAAGGAGTAAGATGGAGGGAGTGAGGCAGAGAGAGAGAGGGAACTAGACAGAGCAAGAGAGGGAGTGTGATAAGGAAGGGTGGGGCAGAAGCAGTGAATGATAGAGAGGGTAAGGGAGATGGGAAGCTAAATATCAGAGCCTCTCACACACACCATCTCTCTCCTCTCTGACCTCCCTTACCCACCTCTCTCCTCCCTCATTTCTGTATCCTCATCTCTCTCCATCCTTCTCTCCGTTCCCTCCATCCTCGTCTCCTCTGTCCCCTTCCCTCCACCCCTACCTTTCTCTCACTCTCCCCCTCCATCCCTTTCTCCATCCCTCTCTCCTCCCTCCACCGTCTCTATCCCCCCTCACTCCCCTTTCTCCATCCCTCTCTCCCCCCGTTTCGCTTCCCCCTGACGGATGGGGAACTGCAGGCCGCGGACGTCCCCGCCGCAGATCTGAACCCCCTGCGCTCGTGGTTCGCCGATGATGCCGATTTCGAGGGCCCGGACGTGTCGGCGGAGACCCCCGGCAGGCGTGGAGCGAGGGGGCCGCTAGCTCACGGATTCGGGAACCCCCTGGACAGGATCTCCGCAGAGAGGCGACCCATCCAGCTGCCTCGCAACCTCCCCCGGTGAGCCAAAGCTCCGCTCCCCACCGGAGTGCTGCTCGATCGAGGATCTGCCCCACACTCACGACCAGTCTCAGACCTGTAAGATGAGAGTGGTCCATTCAGCCCCTCTTCACCAGTCTCCTCGCCCTCTCCAGCATCTCCTAATCCTTGAGTGCTCCTTCAAACAATGTTCCCCTCGATTTACGTTTAATTTTGCTCATTTGTGTAAATTATGTATAATGTAAGTGAAAGAGAGGACTGGAAGCTCGGGTTGGCTGCTGGTTTGTACGGTTGTTCGCTGACCATGGACGCTGGGTTGCCCATGTTTCTTCACCGGTGAGGTGACACCGTTGAGTGTTGTTTCTGCGGGCTCGCGTTTACTGTACAGTATATTGGTCCGAGTCGTTGTTCTGGGTGGTTGGCTGTCGCGTTAACCGCTAGGCTCGGCTGGATCCTGGTCAACCCGATAGCTGGGTGACCTCCGCTGGCGCGTATCCCTGGTTATCGATCATTGGGAGCGTTGGTTCCTCGGGTGTCAGCGGCTCACCCCTCGACCTCGATCCCACAGACAGATTGGTTCGTAAACTGCATCCAGTTCAATATGCTTGCTAATAGAAACCAACGCACACAAAATTCTGGAGGAACTCAGCAGGGCAGGCAGCATCTGTGGACTTGAATAAACAATCGACGTTTTGGGCTGAGACCCTTCGTCAGGATGCCAGAACAGAAAGGTGTGGGTCAGGGGAAGGAGGGTAGCTGGAAGGTGAAAGGTCAGGCCAGGTGGGCGGGAAAGGTCGAGGGCTGGAGAGGAAGGAATCTGATCGGAGGGGAAAGTGGACCATAGGAGAAAGGGAAGGAGCAGGGGACCGTGGGGAAGATGATAGGCAGGTGAGAAGAGGTAAG
This sequence comes from Mobula birostris, assembly GCF_030028105.1. Taxonomy (NCBI): domain Eukaryota; kingdom Metazoa; phylum Chordata; class Chondrichthyes; order Myliobatiformes; family Myliobatidae; genus Mobula; species Mobula birostris. The sequence continues at coordinate 96,410,566 of NC_092374.1, forward strand.
AGGCCAGTGTGGGGAATCGGAGAAGAGGGAAAGGGGTCGGATTTTTTTTGCCAAAGGGAGAAATTGATGTTCAGGCCATCAGCTTGGAGGCTGCCCGGATGGAATACAATGTGTTGCTCCTCCACTCTGAGGGTGGCTTCATCTTGGGACAAGACGAGGAGGCTGTGGACCGACTCGTCGGAATGGGAATTAACACGTTTGGCCACCGTCTTCCGCTGAGAAATAAGGTTCTACGAAATCCCTTCATTTCTTGATTTGTGTTTCGGCCAGGATTTTTGTAGTTTCCCGGACGAAAGTGTGTCCTCCTTGATCTTCATGCATTGAGATGAGTGACGGAGGATCGGGTCTTCCTACGATGAGCTGAAGTTCATGTAGACTCGTGGATAGGTTTCTCCCCGTCTATCTACACAGAGTTGAGGTATTCTCCAGATAGGATTTGGTATATTACGTTTGTTAAGTTTAACTTTTTTTATGCTTGCCGCGTCTGTGACGAACTGTGATGATTTTGCAAAGAGCTACCTCGCATGTACTGACAACCTGGGTGTGTATGGTCACCGGCCTGTTCAGCAAAGAGTGATGTAGCGCAGAAAAGGCCATTTGGCTCATTGAATCTATGCTGGCCATCGAGCACCCAATATATTACGCTGTTAGCTCGCCTACCTGACCATCCTAGAGGTGTTTGAACACAGTCCCATCAACTATCTCACCGCGCCCCCCCCCGATTCTTCCCCTCTTCCGCTATTTACAGCGGCCGATTATCCCAACAATACACCCCCCCCCCCCCGCCCCCGCATGGTGGGAGGAAATTGGAGCTCCGGGGTGGTGGGGCTGTGACACGCTGGTCACAGAGAGAATGTGCGAATTACATACGCACACACACACAGTGCAGGGGTTGGGGGGGGGGCGGAATGGAACTCAGGTCTCAGCGGGATCTACCCATTACACCACCGTGTGCTGACTAAGTGTACGGGGTGGAACCTCGGTGAAATTCAACGGTCAAAGTACATTTATTATTAAAGTACGTTTATGTCACCGTCTACTACCTGAGATTTATTTTTGTTGTGGGCAATTTCAGGAAAATAAAATGCAACCAATTTGCAAAAGAAGACAAATAACAAGGCAAATAAATAATACATCCGGGAGGCAGAGCAGTTGATAGATAAGACTTTTGAGCAGGTGGTTACACCCAGAGTGCAGAATTCGGGAGTAGATGGGTGATCACGAGAGAGTTAAGGGAGGGAGAAGTCAGTGCAGGGTCCCCATGTGGCCGTTTCCCTCAGGAACGGGAATACCCCTTGATACTGCTGAGGGGTTGACCAGCAGCAGCCAGACCGATAGCACCGTGGTTGGCTCTGAGCCTCAGAAGGGTAGGGTGAAGTCAGGTGGAGTAATGGTCATCGGGGACTCCATAGCTGGCAGGATAGATAGGAGAATCTGCGGCAGCAAAAGAAACGCCAGGATAATGTGTTGCCTCCCGGTGCTAGGGTCCAGGATGTCTCTGAGCGGTTGCAGAATATTGTTGAAGTAGAGGGTGAACAGCCAGAGGTCGTGATACATGTTGGCACCAATGACATAGGCAGGAGAGGGGTCGAGGTCCTGTGCAGTAAGTTTAGGGAGTTAGGAAGGAGGCTGAAGAGCAGGACTTCCAAGGTGGTAATCTCTGGCTTACTCCCAGTGCCATGAGCTAGTGAAGGTCGGAACAGGAAGCTTGCACAGACAAATGAGTGGCTGAGGAGACGGTGCAGGGGCAGGGTTTCAACTTCCTGTATCATTGAAACTTTTTCTGGGGAAGGGGGTGACCTGTACAATTGGGATGGGTTACACTTGAACTGGAGAGGAACTGATATCCTGGGAGGGAGGTTTGTTAAAGCTATTGGGGCGGGTTTAAACTAGATTTGCAGGGAGTGGGAATCGAAGTGAAGAGGCAGAGGATGGGGTGGAGACAGCTTGTAGGGAGTTGTAAGGAAGGATAGGCAGATGATAGCGCAGAGAAGCACTCAGCCAGATGGTTGAGATGTGTCTATTTTAATGCAAGGAGCATCATAAACACAGCGGATGAAGTTAGAGCGTGGATCAATATGTGGAACTGTGACGTTGTGGCCATTACAGAGACTTGGATGTCTCAGGAGCAGGAATGGCTGCTAAGTGTGCTGGGCTTCACATGTTTCAAAAAGGACAGGGAGAAAGGCAAGAGAGGTGTGGAAGTGGCATTGCTAATCAGGGATAGTATCATGGCTGCAGAAAAGTAGGAAGTCATGGAGGGTTTGTATACTGAGTCAATGTGGGTGGAAGTCAGAAACAGGAAGGCGGCAATATCTCTACTGAGTGACTTTTATAGACCCCCCCTCCCCCAATAGTAACAGGGACATTGAGGAGCAGATGGGCAGATGGGGAGGCAGATTCTGGAATGGTGCAATAAAAATGGGGTTGTTGTAATGGGAGATTTTAACTTTCCTAATATTGACTGGCATCTCCTTAGAGCAAGGGGTTTAGATGGGGTGGAGTTTGTTAGGTGTGTTCAGGAAGGTTTCCAGTGGTTCATTTTGGTAGGTCAGATTTGAAGACTGAATATAATATTAATGGTAAGACTCTTAGCAGTGCGGAGGATCTGAGAGATCTTGGATCTGTGTCCCTAGGACACTCAAAGCTGCTGCACAGGTTGACAGTGATGTTAAGAAGGTGTATGGTGGTGTTAGCATCCATCAACCATGGGTTTAAGTTCAAGAGTCGTAAGGTAATGTTACAGCTATACAAAACCTTAGTTAGACCCCATTTGGAGTATTGTGTTCAATTCTGGTCACCTCACTACAGGAAGGGGGAAGGATATGGATACAATAGAGAGAGTGCAGAGAAGATTTACAAGGATGTTGCCTAGATAGGGGAGCATGCCTTATGAGAATAGTTTGAATGAACCCAGCCTTTTCTCCTTGGAGTGATGGAGGATGAGAGGTGACTTGATAGAGGTGTATAAGATGATGAGAGGCATTGATTGTGTGGATAGTCAGAGGCTTTTTCCCAGGGCTGAAATGGCTAACATGAGGGGGCATGGTTTAAGGTGCTTGGAAATAGGTACCGAGAGGATGTCAGAGGTAAGTTTTTCACACAGGGAATGGTGGGTGTGTGGAATGCACTGCCAATGACGGTGGTAGAGGTGGATTAAATTGGGTCTTTTAAATTAAGACTCTTAGATAGGTACATGGAGCCAAGAAAAATAGTGGGATTTGCACTAGGGAAATACTAGGCAATTTCTAGAGTAGGTTGCATGGTTGGCACAACATTGTGGGATAAATGGCCTGTAATGTGCTGTAGATTTCTATGTTCTATGTTCTTTGAGAACATGAGTTGTAAAGAACCTGTAGCTGGTAGAAATAGTTCAGATTTGTGGTGAGTGAAGTTATCCATGCTGTTTCAGGAGTCTGGTGGTTGTTCCTGAACCTGGTAACCTGGTGGCAGCAACAAGAGGAGTAGATTTGACTTTCCAATCTGAAACAGGCACAATGCCAATGTTTCTGTCAGGGTTAATTGTATTGTGTCTCCATCTTCCCCTTGAGCCACTGGGTTAACCCTTTCTGTACTTGTTCCAGGAGGAGAATCACAGTGCCTTTGGATCGCATTGGAGGCTTCTACATATCCCAAAGGACAGGCTGGTCGGTGAGTCAGAGGGAGACTGGCTGCTCCATTACCTGCCTTTCTGACCCAGCAATATCAGTCACTGGCTTCTCATGTACTGAGGGGGGGTCACATTGTGGGAGGGGTGGTACTGAGGGAGGGTCACACTGTGGGAGGGGTGGTACTGAGGGAGGGTCACACTGTGGGAGGGGTGGTACTGAGGGAGGGTCACTCTGTGGGAGGGGTGGTACTGAGGGAGGGTCACACTGTGGGAGGGGTGGTACTGAGGGAGAGTCACAGTGTGGAGGGGTGGTACTGAGGGAGAGTCACTGTGGGAGGGGTGGTACTGAGGGAGGGTCACACTGTGGGGGCGGTGGTACTGAGGGAGGGTCACACTGTGGGAGGGGTGGTACTGATGGAGGGTCACTGTGGGAGGGGTGGTACTGAGGGAGAGTCACAGTGTGGAGGGATGGTACTGAGGGAGAGTCACTGTGGGAGGGGTGGTACTGAGGGAGGGTCACACTGTGGGGGTGGTGGTACTGAGGGAGAGTCACACTGTGGGAGGGGCAGTACTGAGGGAGGGTCACACTGGGAGGGGTGTTAATGAGGGAGGGTCACACTGTGGGAAGGGTGGTACTGAGGGAGGGTCCCACTGTGGGAGGGATGGTACTGAGGGAGGGTCACACTGTGGGAGGGGTGGTACTGAGGGAGGGTTACACTGTGGGAGGGGTGGTACTGAGAGAGGGTTCCACTGTGGGAGGGGTGGTACTGAGGGAGGGTCACACTGTGGGAGGGGTGATACTGAGGGAGGGTCACACTGGGAGGGGTGTTACTGAGGGAGGGTCACATTGTGGGAGGAATGGTACTGAGGGAGGGTCCCACTGTGGGAGGGGTGGTTCTGATGGAGGGTCACTGTGGGAGGGGTGGTACTGAGGGAGGGTCACACTGTGGGGGCGGTGGTACTGAGGGAGGGTCACACTGTGGGAGGGGTGATACTGAGGGAGGGTCACACTGGGAGGGGTGTTACTGAGGGAGGGTCACATTGTGGGAGGAATGGTACTGAGGGAGGGTCACACTGTGGGAGGTGTGGTACTGAGGGAGGGTCACACTGTGGGAGGGGTGGTACTGAGGGAGGGTCCCACTGTGGGAGGGGTGGTGCTGAGGGAGGGTCACACTGTGGGAGGGGTGGTACTGAGGGAGGGTCACACTGTGGGAGGGGTGGTACTGAGAGAGGGTTCCACTGTGGGAGGGGTGGTACTGAGGGAGGGTCCCACTGTGGGAGGGGTGGTACTGAGGGAGGGTCGCACTGTGGGAGGGGTGGTACTGAGGGAGGGTCACACTGTGGGAGGGGTGGTACTGAGGAAGGGTCCCACTGTGGGAGGGATGGTACTGAGGGAGGGTCACACTGTGGGAGGGGTGGTACTGAGGGAGGGTCACACTGTGGGAGGGGTGGTACTGAGAGAGGGTTCCACTGTGGGAGGGGTGGTACTGAGGGAGGATCACACTGGGAGGGGTGGTACTGAGGGAGGGGTGGTACTGAGGGAGAGTCGCACTGTGGGAGGGGTGGTACTGAGGGAGGGTCACACTGTGGAGGGGCGGTACTGAGGGAGGGTCCCACTGTGGGAGGGGTGGTACTGATGGAAGGTCACTGTGGGAGGGGTGATACTGAGGGAGGGTCACACTGGGAGGGGTGTTACTGAGGGAGGGTCACATTGTGGGAGGAGTGGTACTGAGGGAAGGTCACACTGTGGGAGGTGTGGTACTGAGGGAGGGTCACACTGTGGGAGGGGTGGTACTGAGGGAGGGTCACACTGTGGGAGGGGTGGTGCTGAGGGAGGGTCACACTGTGGGAGGGGTGGTACTGAGGGAGGGTCACACTGTGGGGGCGGTGGTACTGAGGGAGGGTCACACTGTGGGAGGGGTGATACTGAGGGAGGGTCACACTGGGAGGGGTGTTACTGAGGGAGGGTCACATTGTGGGAGGAGTGGTACTGAGGGAAGGTCACACTGTGGGAGGTGTGGTACTGAGGGAGGGTCACACTGTGGGAGGGGTGGTACTGAGGGAGGGTCACACTGTGGGAGGGGTGGTACTGAGGGAGGGTCCCACTGAGGGAGGGGTGGTACTGAGGGAGGGTCACACTGTGGGAGGGGTGGTGCTGAGGGAGGGTCACACTGTGGGAGGGGTGGTACTGAGGGAGGGTCACACTGTGGGAGGGGTGGTATCGAGGGAAGGGCGGTACTGAGGGAGAGTTGCACTGTGGGAGGGGTGGATCTGAGGGAGGGTCCCACTGTGGGAGGGGTGGTACTGAGGGAGGGTCACACTGTGGGAGGGGTGGTACTGGGGGAGGGTCACACTGTGGAGGGGCGGTACTGAGGGAGGGTCCCACTGTGGGAGGGGTGGTACTGAGGGAGGGTCACACTGTGGGAGGGGTGGTACTGGGGGAGGGTCACACTGTGGAGGGGCGGTACTGAGGGAAGGTCACACTGTGGGAGGGGTGGTACTGAGGGAGGGTCACACTGTGGGAGGGGTGGTACTGGGGGATGGTCACACTGTGGAGGGGCGGTACTGAGGGAGGGTCCCACTGTGGGAGGGGTGGTACTGAGGGATGAGGTGTCTGGAGCTTGTGTTGGCATTTCTGTAGCACTAGGATTTCACAGGATGGGTTTACTAGGCCAAAGCCGAACCTTCCTCCTTTCACTTTGAGCTGGGCTTGGTGGGGGGTTTACTATGTTACTACACCACTCAGTGACTCTGAATCTCTCCCTCTCTTAATCAGGATTATCCCAAGGCAGACAGGGATTTTTATGAAGATGATTTGACTTATTCACAGATGGAAGCTACCCAGCAACTGATGGGAGATCAGTAATCCAGAGACAGCAGGCTTGGATTCATAGTGCCCTCAGTAACACACACTTTTAAAGAGAAACGCTACTGGTTTTTATTCCGTATAATGATGAAAGCTGCGATTCACTGATGTGAGCTGGAGTTGTGGGGGGGGGGTGTGCGGGGAAGAGTGACGTGATGGTGAGTGGCCAGCCTCTCTCTGTATCACAACATGAAGCTCTCCAGAAAGCCAAGTGTTAACTTAATCACACCTAACCAGTCACTGGTAATTTTTAGTCACACATATAAAGACTCAAACACTGGATTTATTTTCTGATTCCTGTTCAGTTTCCCACTAATAAAAAAATCATTGATTTAAAATGGGTGATTATGTGTTTGTTGCCTGAATATTATCATCCTCTGCCAGTATCAGAGTCACCCAGCCCAGACACAGGCCCTCCATCCCTCGTCATCCATGCTGAATGCGTTGTCCAGCGGGTTCATCCCATCTGCCCTCACTTGACCCATAAACCTCTCCTATCCACGCACCACAGCTGAGGGGTCTGTCTCACTCTGCGTTTTTAATCCACCTGCAACCATTTGAAAATATTCATCGCTGTACAAATCAAAGTCAAGTTTTAAAAATAGAAACTAATACCTATTGCAGACTGGAAGTGCAAAGTGGTACATAGCTCCCTTACATTGGTCCGGCACCATCATTCCGTCGCCACAACAGGCGAGATTTCCTGGTGGCCACCCACTTTACTTCCACTTCCCATTCCTATTCCAACAAGTCAGTCCATGGCTTCCTCTACTGCCGCACTCAAGTTGGAGGAGCAACACCTTATATTCCATCGGGGTAGCCTCCAACCTGATGGCATGAACATCGATTTCTCAAACTTCTGGTAATTTCTTCCTCCTTCCTTCTTCTCTCTTCTTCATTTCCCTCTTTTCACTCCCCTCTTACCCCTTCTCTTCCCTCTCATCTTCCATCTCCTTCCCTTTCTTCCACAGCCCACTGTCCTCTCCTATCAGATTCCTTCTTCTTCAGCCCTTTACCTCTTCCACCTATCACCACCCAGCTTCTTACTTCATCCCTCCTCCATTCACCCACGTTCCCCCTCACCTGGTCTCACCCATCACCTGCCTGCTTGTTCTCCTCCCCCTCCTTCCACCTTCTCATTGTGTCTTCTGCCCCCTTCCTTTCCAGTCTTAATGAAGGATCCCAGCCCAACACATCAACTGTCTGTTCCTCTCCATAGATGTTGTTCCTCCAGCATTTTGTGTGTGTTATTATGTTCACGTACTATAGTAGCACAAGATAGGAGTATTGTGTGCTACAAGGGGACTACAATGGGGTTTCCATACAGAAGACAGAAGCAATGGGAAGGCTATTTGGCCCCTCACACCTGTTTGACCATTCAATAAGCTCCTGTCTGTTCTTTGACCTTTCCTCATCTCTTGATTTATCACCCTGTTGCCTGATACTCTCGGTAAATCATTCCCTCTCAACAAACCGTTCTGTTCTCCCCATTCATTCCCGTCAAATGCCCTCCCCATTCCACCCCTCACTCGGCCCGTTATCCCACTGATTGCGCACATGGTTTGGAATGTGGGAAGTGGGAGTTAACTCCACACACAGACACACAGTGTCGGACGTCGGGATTGAACCCATAACTCTGGGGCTGTGGGACAACGGCTTTACCCACTCCTTACCACCCCTCCCCCCAAGCGCCTCCTGGCTCTTCCACCATCCATCAGGGAATTCGGATGCGAATGTTGAGCGTGGAGTGTGTGTGTGTGTGTGTGTGTGTGTGTGTGTGTGTCTGTGGGGGTGGGGGGTGGGGTGCTAATTCTGCTCCTGTGGCCTCTGGAAATTGCCCTGCCCTGCTCTGGGCCGAGACACTATGCAGAGAGCGATAGATACTGCCCAGTCACTTCTTTCCACGCAGCACATCTTCACGGGGCGGTGCATCAGGAAGGAGCATAGTGTTGTCACCACCTTGGCCATTCTCTCCTCTCTCTTCTGAGAGAAGGTATGGGAGTTTGAAAGCCCAGGTGACCAGATTAAAGAACAGCTTCTTCCCCACAGCTGTCAGAATCCTGAAGCAGTCACCTCTTTCACACCCCCTTCCCGGCCAAGTCCTCGGAGCCTTAACTCTCCTCTCGCTTATTCCGTTCCTGTCACATTGGCATTTCTTCATGTCCTACGTCAGATTGCTGCACTGTTCTGTTGCTGTGTGCTCATCGCTATGTACTACCACCGCGCCTGCTTCTTTCTCGGAAAGCTTCACGGGGAAAAATGCCCTAACGGATTTGACAATGAACTCATTTGAATCTATCATTCCCTCGAATACAGCCCAGTCCATCACAGGCAAAGCCTTCCCTATCATTCAGCACATTTACAAGGAGCACTGCCACAAGAAAGCAACATCCATCATCAGGAACCCCCACCATCTCGGCCAGGCCCTCATCGAGCAGGAGGTACAGAGCCTTAGGTCCGTGAGGTTCCTGAACCAGTGTGGATAACTGTGGTAAACCATATATATATGTTGTAACTGGGTTACCTGTCTGGACGCGCCCCCCTGCTGACTGCTCCTGTGGCTCCTCCCACAGACCCTGAATAAAGGCGATTGGGCCACTCTCAGTCCAGGGGCAGATACTCAGCATGGTCGAGGTCACATTTTACTGCTAATAAAAGCCTTTCAGTATTTACTCTACTTCCAGACTTTTGGAATAATTGATAGTGCGTCAATAACTTCACGCCGTAAATCCGAACTGACTCTACGACTTACAAACTCACTTTCAAGGACACTTTACAACTCTTCTCAACATTATATCATTTTGTAATTTGCACAATTTGCCTTATTTTGCCCATGTTAGGATATGGTGACACGTATGTACTTTGAAAATAAATTTTACTTTGACCTTGAATCGGAGTGTTGGGATCCAGATTGCAATTATAATGCTTGTTTGTTTGTTTGTTTATTTATTTAGACATGGTACAGTGGCAGAATAGGCCCTTTCAAGTCGCGCCGCCCAGCAATGCAACCTAAGTGAATTAACCTACCAACCGGTTTTGCACAGAATTGAAGTTTTATTTAAAAAAAACAACACTGGGTAGAAATTATAGTAATATTTAGGCATTAAATATTAATTGAGGATTGCAGATACAGTATTGTTTGACTGTAGGAACCAAGATCGCGTTTTCAGATGTTCCCGCTGGTTATCAGCAGGGGCGATGACAGGTGTCAATCAGAAGGATATCCCGCCCCCTACCTCCTATTGGCCCGTCTCGCCCATTTGTTTGGGCTGCACTGCGCACCGTAGGACAGGTAGGCCGCGGCACCAGGTGAGGCGGCGGTTCTGGGAGCGGAGCCAGGGCCTGGGGATAGGTTTAGCTCGCCCCGGGGATAGACCCGGACAGGCCGGAGACCCGAATCCGCGGGCGAAGCCCCGGAACCATTTCCTGAACTTTCAACTAGTAAATCTGACCTTTTAACTCATTGTCATTGATCATTGAAAGGTATTTCACTAATTAAACAACCCTAACTAATCAGTAACCCAAGGGAACCGAATTCAGTCAAATAACTAATCATTTAAACTATTGAAATGGGTTATAGTAGCTGATAACTGGGGTATCTGGCCGATGAAAGTGCGACAACTAAATTATTGGGGCGGATTAATTGTTAGGGTTAATTTAAAACTAAACTAGTTAAACAACCGAGACTAGTTACTAAATGTTGGTTGTGAGGTGATGATCATTTCTGACAGCCAAGAACAAGGTTTAAATGTGCGGCTAACCAGTACCTGAGGTAAATCATTGACTAACCAAACTATCGTAACTATTAAAAACCTGCCTCTTGGTCAGGAAGTTGCAGATCAACTCAACCGATTAACCCATTAAGTGAGGAAGTGGCAGAGGGACAGAGCTTTATTTAACTTGGCATGAAGCAATGAAAGTGTTTCTGGTTGGCGGAAAGAGTTGCCTGGTGGCCCTAGGATACAATTGACAAGTAGACTAGCTGCCAGAATCTAGGAGGAGAAGACTAAATTACTGAGGACCACCTCATGAAGTTGCAAGAGTGCATTGAGCACTAGAAGACATGCCAACTTGGTGGAGGCTACCAGGAGATGACTGAGGTCAGATATCAGAGGGAAGTGGCGGATGAAGAGGCGGGACCAAATCGAGTAAAGCAAGGTAAGATGACTTTGAGGTCATAGGTTAAGGGTGACAGGTGAAATACTTAGGGGAACCTGAGTGGGAACTCCTTTGGTCAGAGGGTGGTGCGAGTGTGGAACGAGCTGCCAGTGGAAGTAGTGGATTGCAACCTTAAAAAGAAGTTTGGATAGGTACAGCACATGGATGGGAGGGCCATCGAGGGCTTCTCACACACAGCCGTGGGAATTGAAGCCCTGTCACTGAGCGCGACACTACGGTGCCACCTCCTATGCTATTGTTTCCAATTCCAGCTTTATTCTGAGAGAGAACTGTCGACGACTAAACCTCAGGATAAACTTTAGTTACACTCATACACAGGCTGTGGTCAATGTCAGTGTTAGATATGTGGGTTATGACTGAAGAGAAAAAAAAAAGTGGCTGGAATTGCTTAGCAGTTTTGTACAAGGGAGTGTATTATGTGTGTCAAAAATCAACTTACAAAAATTGGTGAAAATAGCAAAAAGAGAGCTGTCAATATTTACAAAAAAATTATCTACCAGAAAACACAACAATAACTCCAAACTATACTTGGCCAATGTAAACTCCTGGCAGCCTCCACTGCTCTCTCAGGGTGATGAGCCCTGTGTTATGAGGCACCAAGACATACCCACAAAGTTAACTTAAGACTTTACCCTGATTCTACAGTACACATGTTTAGTCACCTCATATTTTCATCAGGCCATATATGTCACCGTATACAACCCTGAAGATTCATTTTCCTGTGGGCATACTCAGTAAGTCCATAATAGAATGAATGAAAGACCGTGTTCAATCAATGCGTAAACAACAACAAACTCTGCAACCACAAAACAAAAGGAAAATAATAAATAAATATCAAGAACATGAGATCCAGTCCTAGAAAGTGAGTCCTTTGGTTGCGTGAACAGTTCAATGACAGGGCAAGCAAAGTTGAGTGAAGTTATCCTCTTTGGTTCAAGATCTTGATGGTTGAGGGGTAGTAACTGTTCCTGAACCTGGTGGTGTGAGTCCTGAGGCTCCTGTACATTCTACCTGATGGCAGCAGTGAGAAGAGAGCCTGACCTGGGTGGTGGGGGTCCCTGATTATGGATGCCACTTTCCTATGACAATGCTCCATGGAGATGTGCTCAGGAGTGGGGGAGGTTTTACCGTGATGGACTGGGCTGTATCCAATACTTTCTGTAGGATTTTCCATTCAAGGGCTTTGGTGTTTCCACACCAGACTGTGATGCAGTCAGTTAATGTTCTCTCCACTACACAAATGTAGAAGTTTTTCAGAGTTTTAGGTATAATGCTGAGTCTCTGCAAACTGCTAAGGGAGTAGAGGCACTGGTGTGTTCTCTTTGTAATTGCACGTGTGCTGGGCCCAGGACAGTTGTTGACTTGAATGGGCTCTCGTTCACTGAGTATGAACCTTCGATCTCCCAATCACCTTGTTGTGAGCCTTGCACATAATTTATCTGACTACACTGTACTTTGTAACTGTAACACTATAGTTCTGTATTCTGATTTTCTTTTTGCTGTTACATCAGTGGTGGGCAAACAATTGGAGAGGATTCCTACAGACACGATTTATGAGCATTTGGGCAAAGTTCAAAGTAAATTTTATTATCAAAGTCACCATGTACAAAATATTCATTTTCCTGCAAACATACTCAGCAAACTATAGCAACTCAGTGACTATAACAAGATCTACCAGAAGACAACAAATTGTGCAAATGCAAATATAAATAATTAGCAATAAATAACGAGAGCATGAGATAATGAGATAAAGTCGTTAAGGTGCGATCATTGGTTGTGGGGGCATCCCAACAGATGAGTGCAGTTATACTCTTTTGTTCAAGAGACTAATGGTGGAGGGATAGTAACTGTTCTTGAACCTGAGGCTCTTGTACCTTCTACCTGATGGCAGCAATGAGAAGAGAGCCTGTCCTGGGTGGTGGGGATCTCTGTTGGTGGATACTGCTTTCCTATGACAGTGTTTCATGTAGATGTGCTCAGTGGTTGGGAGGGTTTTCCCTTTGGTGTTTCCATACCAGACCAAGCATAGTCTGATTATGGATAGTCAGCAAGCCATGCCTCCATGAGCCTGATGAATTCTTTGAGGATGTGACAAAGCACATTGATGATGACAGAGCAGAATCAGAATCAGGTTTAATATCTCTGGCATATGTTGTGAAACGTGTTGTTATGCAATACATAATAAAAAAACAAATTTACAATAATATATTTTTTAACTTAAGGCATCCATTAGTCTTGCGAGACCATGGACCTGCGCCTGGAAAGTCTTCATTCTCCAGGGCGTAGGCCTGGGCAAAGTTGTATGGAAGACCAGCAGTTGCCCATGCTGCAAGTCTCCCCTCTCCACGCCACCAATGTTGTCCAAGGGAAGGACATTAGGACTCATACAGCTTGGCACCCGTGTCGTCGCAGAGCAATGTGTGATTAAGTGCCTTGCTCAAGGACACAACACGTTCCCTCGGCTGGGGCTCGAACTCACGACCTTCAGGTAGCTAGTCCAATGCCTTAACCACTTGGCCACGTGCCCACACACAATAATATATATAAAATAAGTATATATAATGTGGGCATGTGGCCAAGTGGTTAAGGCATTCAACTAGCGACCTGAAGGTCGTGAGTTCGAGCCCCAGCCAAGGCAGCATGTTGTGTCCTTGAGCAAGGCACTTAATCACACGTTGCTCTGCGACGACACTGGTGCCAAGCTGTATCGACCCTTGCCCTTCCCTTGGACAACATCGGTGGCGTGGAGAGGGGAGACTTGCAGCATGGGCAACTGCTGGTCTTCCATACAACCTTGTCCAGGCCTGCGCCCTGGAGAGTGAAGACTTTCTTGTGAGATGCAAGACTAACGGATACCTTTAATATAAAATAAGTTAAATTAGATAAGTACTGCAAAATGGGAAAAGAAGTAGTGAGGCAAACACGAGAAAATCTGCAGATGCTGGAAATCCAAGCAACACACACAAAATGCTGGTGAACGCAGCAGGCCAGGCAGAATCTATGGGAAGAACTACAGACGACGTTTCAGGAACGGTCTCGGCCCAAAACGTCGACTATACTTCTTCCTCTAGATGCTGCCTGGCCTGCTGCGTTCCACCAGCAAAGAAGTAGTGAGGTAGTGTTCATAGGTTCAGTGTCCATTCACAAATCTGCTGGTGGGGGGAAGAAGCTGCTCCTGAATCATTGAGTGTTTGTCTTCAGGTTCTTGTATCTCCTCTCATATGGTTGCAAGGCATCACCTGGGTGATGGGGGTCGTTAATGATGGACGCTGCCTTTTTGAGGTATTGCTCCTTGAAGATGTCCTGGATGTTATGGAGGCTAGTGCCCATGATTGTGACGACTGAGTTCACAACTTTCTGCAGCTTATTTCGATTCTGTGCAGAGGCCGAACCCACCTCCCCCACCCCCCCCAATACCAGACAGCGATGCAGCAGTGGAAGTGATGTATATGGATCTTAGTATAGCATTTGACAAGATTCCCCGTGGTGGGCTCATTCTGAAAGTCAGAAGGCATAGGATCCAGGGAAACTTGGCTGCATGGATTCAGAATTGTCTTGCCCACACTTAAAGACAGAGGTTGTAGATGGAGAGTATTCTGCCTGGAGGTCAGTGACCAGAGGCATTCCACAGGGATCTGTTCTGGGACTCCTGCTCTTTGTGATTTTATGACTTGGATGAGGAACTGGAAGGGTTAGTTAGTAAGTTTGCAGATGACACGAAGGTTGGTGGAGTTGTGGATAGTGTAGAAGGTTGTCATAGGTTACAATGGGACATTGCTAGGATACAGAACAGGGCTGAGAAGTGGCAGATGGAGCTTAATCCAGAAAAGTGTGAAGTGATTCACTTTGGAAGGTCAAACTGACAGCAGAGCACAGGGTTAATGGCAGAATTCTCAGTAGTGTGGAGGAACAGAGGGAGCTTGGGATTTAAGTCCATAGACCTCTCAAAGTTGCCGTGCCAGTTGATAGGGTGGTTAAGAGGTATGTGGCCTTCATTAGTTGACTTTAAGAACCATGAGGTAATATTGCAGCTCTATAAAACCCCGGTTAGACTATGCTTGGAATATTGTATTTGATTCTGGTCGCCTCTTAATAAGAATCATTGGAGAGGATGCAGAGGAAATGTACCAGTATTCTGTCTAGATTAGAGAGAATGTTTTATGAGGATAGGTTGAGAAAGCTAGGGCTTTTTTCTTTGGAGTACAGGAGGATGAGAAGCGACTTAAGATGATAAAATAGGTCGAGTGGACAGCCAGAGACTCTTAACCAGGGTGAAAATGGCTAATACGAGGGGACATCATTTTAAGGTGATTGGAGGAAAGTATTTGGGGGGGGGTATGTTAGTGGTAAGAGTGGTAGGTTGTTTATGCGGAGAGTGGCAGGTGCCTAGAACACACTGCTGGAGGTGGTTGTAGAGGCAGATACATTAGGGACATTTAGATATGCACATGGACAAACGAAAAATGTAGGATTTTATTGGAAAGAAGGGTTCGATGGATCTGGAGTATCTTAAAACAGCAGCACAACATTGTGGAGCAAAGGGCCTATACTGTGCTGTAATATGGTCTATCTGACTCGATGGCACATGAACAAAAGCTATTCACAGTATCTCAGTACGTGTTCTATCAAGTTATGGCTGTCCCAGTAGTGGATAATACTGGGCTGTGAAGCCAGAATTGAGGGAAAGCCGAGACCTCGGAGGGTTGGAGGAGGTCACAGAGGAAGAGCGGGAAAGAGCTGGAGAGAATCTATGATAAAATATCTCTCACTCATTACAAGGGCGGATGCCATCCAGAACTGTATTTGGATATCAGGTACTCACTCTCTATGAGTTAGCAGAATAGTGGGTTGTGTGGTGATCTGGGGAGAGAGCATGTGTATTGACTGAGAGATGTTGCCTGGGGCTGGAATGGTTGTTTCCAGTGCAACCCTCCTTAGAGATATTTCCTGACACTCTCTCTCTCAGTCTCTCTCTCCCCCATATCTTCTCTGCAGTTTGTCAGAAGTTCCAGATTCTGGAAGACCAGACGGTTGCGCACGTTTTACAGGAGCAGGAAGGTGAGTATTGTGAGTGTGTGTGTGTTTCTGCGCGCATGCACCCATGTGTTCTCGCATTCTCATGAGGCTGCACATATAATGCTGAGGTCAGAGGTTTGGGAGATACTGTCAAAGTTGAGTGAGGCTAGAACTCAAGGTCATGGGTTAAGGATGAAAGTTGAAGTATTTGTGGGGAATATGAGGGGGAGCTTCTTCACTCACAGCGTGGTGTGAATGTGGCATGAAGTGGTGGATGAAGGTTTGTTTGTGAGATTGAAGAGAAGTTTGCGTAGGTAACTGTGTGGGAAGGGTGTGGAGGGATATGGTCTGGGTGCAGGTCGTTGGGACTAGGCAGAGTAACAGCTCAGCACAGGCTAGGTGGGACGAAGGGCTTGTTCCTGTTCTGTGTTGCTCAATGACTCTAAACTGTAGTGATTAGTGTTGTGCTGATTGATTCAAGGACTGATTGGTGTAAGGAAAATAGCTGTTCTTGAACCTGGTGGTGTAGAACTTCAGGCTTTGGCACTTCCTGCCCGATGGTAGCTGTGAGAAGATGGCACAACTGCATGGTGGGAATCTTTAGATATTGCTTTCTTGATGCAACACCTCCTGCAGATACCACCGTTGGTGGAG
This sequence comes from Mobula birostris, assembly GCF_030028105.1. NCBI lineage: Eukaryota > Metazoa > Chordata > Chondrichthyes > Myliobatiformes > Myliobatidae > Mobula > Mobula birostris. The sequence continues at coordinate 96,426,891 of NC_092374.1, forward strand.
AGGGTTGTGCCCGTGATGGTATTGTTAGTTAGTTACTGCCTGTAATGCTGCTGTGGTTTAGAGCAGCCATGAAGGTCCTCCATCTCTATCCGTCCTTGGCCATCTTCTCTATTGTGCCCCAGGTGTGGTTCAGGGTCCTCATTTCTGCCTCTGTGTTAGGGTGCCAATTTGTCTTTCATCTCCCATGTTTCCTTTGCCCTTCAGGGGTCCAATGAAGTGCTGTCTTGTTGATAGAGTGGGCCTCTCTTTTCATTATGTGCCCAATCCATCTCCAAGGTTTCCTCATGATGATTGTGGCCATGTCCTCTTGGTGACACAGAAAGAATAGGGTATGGTTGGAGATCTTTATTGTTCCAGAGGCTCATGGTGTGGAACGACAACAGCTTGGCAAGGTGGCTCTCTGTCATGCGCCAGCATTCTGACCCGTAGAAGAGTGTGGACAGAACACAGCTCTGCTACAGCTTCACCTTGGTGTGGGCGCCGTACTTGGTTGATCCTCATAGTTGCTCATTGATCTGAAGATGTTTCTAGTTGTGATGTTATTGGGTTGAATCCATAAGACCATGAGACAATAAGCTATAGGAGCAGAATTAGGTCATTTGGCCCATCAAGTCTGCTTCACCATTGCATCATGGCTGATCCAATTTTCCTCTCAGCCCCAATCTCCTGCCTTCTCTCCATATCCCTGCATGCCCTGACCGATCGAGAATCTATCAACCTCTTCCTTAAATATACATAAAGACTTGGACTCCACGGCTGCCTGTATGCAAGAATATCACAGATTCACCCCTCTCTGGCTAATGAAATTCCACCTCATTTCTGTTCTAAAAGGACTCCACTCTATTCTGAGGCTGTGTCCAATCAATTCTGGCCATCTTCTCTCTCATGTCTCTGTAATGCCCTTTACTCCACTGTGACACTGATAACATCTGACTTTAGCTGCTTCTTCTCAAATTTCAGAGTAAATTTTCCCCTAGGGTTCTTTTATCTTGTGCTCTCTTATCAATTCTGGTTCATTGCACAATGCCCAATGCAGAATAGGTGAACCCCTAGTGAACACAGCCACGAGCTGCTCTAAAAAGCCATCTCGTAGGCACTCCAGAAATTTCACCTCCAGGAATCCAGCATCAATCTGATTTCCTCAATCTACCTGTATATCAAAGTTCTCCGTGACTATTGTAACATTGCCTGTTTGACATGCATTTTCTATGCCCTGTTGTAATTTGTAGGCCATATCCTTACTATTGTTTGGGGGTCTGTATAAAACTCCCATCAGGGTCTTGTTACCCTTGCAATTGCTTAGTTTTATCCACAAAGATTCAACACCTTCCTAATGATTTGATTTCAGTTTTTTTGCCAACAGAGCAATGCCAAACCCTTCTGCCTTCCTGCCTCTCCTTCTGATACATTGTGTACCCTTGGACATCGAGCTCCCAGTTCTGTTCTTCTTTCAGTCATGACTCAATGATGCCTACAACATCATACCCGCCAATCTGCAACTGTGCTGCAAGTTCATCTACCTTATTCCGTATACATCAGTATATGGAATAAGGTAGATGAATATATTTGAAGGCGCATTCAATTATAACACCTCCAGTTCTGTATTCACCCTTTTCAATTTTGTCAGTTTTTTACATTGCAGCTCATGTTGTTGACTGCAATTGAGTCCAAAGCTCCTGCAGCTTCTTGTGTTTCTGCACATTCAAATTGATGGGAGGCGTATGGAGGGCTATGGTCCAGGTTCAGGTCGATGGGACTAAGCAAAATAACAGTTTGGTGTGGTCTAGATGGGCCAAAGGGCCTGTTTCTATACTGTAGTGCTCTATAAGCACACGTTTGTACCTTAGACTGTGAAAGCTAGACATTGAATGTACAGGGAATTCCACTTAATTGGGCCTTTGGTTAAAAGGAGCAGCTGCTTATTTGGGACAACTCTTAAACATCAAAAACTAATGGAGAAAATAGCTGGGCTTCCTTAGTTTATTCGTGACACAACGTTGCTTAATTGGGACAGGAGACTTGCTGACAGTTGCTAACTAGCGTCAGTCACGTCCCCATGCATGGCTGTTTGACACGACACTGAGCTTAGAGCAAGCAGTTTTAAAATAACGTCATTTGTGCGTTTTGTTTTCAGAAAGCAGTGATTTTTGTTGCTGATCGTTGGTGAGTAATAAGCAGTAAGACAATTTAGAGCTGTTTTGCTCACTGTGGCTTCAAGCATTCAGGCTTGGAGATGCCAGAAATAGCCAGGAGTGAAAATGAAAGAATTTCACTATTTCAAGTTAGGAGCTATGAAGAATTTGAAGGAGTTGACAATCATCTTTGAATGTTACAATGAAAATGAAGATTTGGAGGATGCAGTAGTTGAATGCATTGTATGAAGGCAGTCCGTTATCTGCACTAGGTGTCTGTGCTGACTTTGTTCATTTACAATCAATCAAAATAACATGGCAGCGTACACTGGATAAATTCCTCTGTCGATAACTATTAGGAATTAATACAATTTTATAGTATGGTAGTAGTATTGGTAGTGTTCTAATTGTTTTTCATTTAACTACACGATTTGTTACAGTTAAAGTTTTTTTAAAAAATAAAACTTTTTAACTATCTCTGTGAAACTTTGGCTAATTGGGGCAGCCACTTAGCAGAGCCAAAATGTACTGGTCTCGATGTATCCCAGTTAGCAGGATCCGCTGTATCTGTAAATACCTCAGCCAGTTAGTTGGTCCTTTAGTACTCGCCTGGCTTACTGTCCGGATCAAACACCTTCTGTGGATTCACTCTCTTGAAGAATGCTTAGACCCTTCACTGATGCTACTGTACGTGCCCGTGATGGAACAGCCCGTCCAGCACAGTACTGTTCTGTGTTTAATGCTCTATCGAAGGCACAAAGCACATGGCATCATTAAACTGTGATGCTGCTGCAGGTTGGGGTTTCCTTGCACCTGTACATCCTGTACGTACATGTCTGTGCATACTTACTGCCTGTTACACCGCTGGCGTTCAGGGCAGCAATGAAGCTCCTCCACCCCTGGTAGTGGTCAGGGCTTCCTTCATCATGTCAGTAGCTCCTCATTTTTCACTACTGTCAGCCATGCAACTCTTGCATGGGCGCTCAGGAATACCGTCACACTTGGATGTAAGAGGAATCTTTATTTCTGTTTCCGTAAAAATGTTTTTGACCAGTCAGGGTTGTTAGCCTTGAGCTGAACTCTTGAACCTGGAAGACTGGTGGACCACTCTTAGTCTGGCCTCAACCCTTTGACCTGTTTGGCATGAGAGACCCTACCAAGAGTAAAAGCACAAAGACCCGACTCCAGTCAACATAGCTCTCCGGGCCATTGAGGCAGGCAAGCCTCCAAACCTCAGCAAGGTTGTGGTCCTCTTGGAGGAGGTACACTTGTGTATGTGACACTAAAATCGACTTTTGACCTATAGAAATCTTCTCATGCTAATGTGTGTGTATACTTTTGTATTTGACCTCTCTTAGTCTGTGTCCATGTCTGACCTTGAACTTAGGGATTTCCAGGAAGAGGAATCTGCCCTGTGCAGAGAGATTATGGTTGGCCTGCTCCCATTGGGACATGCGAGATACTGGGAGGGACGGATAGGGGAGATGCTGGCATCTGGACTGGGAGTTTGAGATGGTCAAGAAACATTACTACACTTTACATTTTTATCACTCTGCCTCCAGAGGTGTTTAGAGAAACAGTGTAGAACAGGCTTTTCCAGTCCAACGAGTCCAGCAACCCGAGCCTAATCACAGGACAATTCAGAATGACCGATAAACCGACTAATCATACGTCTCTGGAACGTGGGGGGACCTAGGTGCTCACCGAGAGAACGTGCAAACTCCATACAGCCAGTGCCAGAATTGAACTCCGACTCTCCCAGCTGTAATAGCTCGCACTACCCTCTATGCTACCGTGTCTTCAGGTTCAAGTTTATGGTGTTCAGTTCTGGTCGTCTCATTATAGGAGGGATGTGGAAGCTTGAGAGAGGGTGTAAAGGAGATTTTCCAGGATGCTGCCTGGATTAGAGAGCATGTCTGATGAGCATAGACTGAGCGAGCTCTGGAGAGGAGGATGAGAGGTGGTTTGAAAGAGGTGTACAAGATGATAAGAGGCATAGATCAAGTGGATATTCACAGACTTTTTCCCAGGGCAGAAATGGCTAATACATCATCATCATCCTTATGTGTGGAATGAGGTGGGTGATCATGGTCTATGACCACTATTGTTCTTTCCGTTGCCGCCTTCTGGCAGTGTCTTTACAAGACAGGTGAACCCAGCCATTATTGATACTCTTCAGAGACTGTCTCCCTGGTGTCAGTGGTCGCATAACCAGGACTTGTGATCTGCATCGGCTGCTCGTACGACCACCCATCTCCTACTCCCATGGCTTCACCTGACCCTGATCGGGGGTAAATCAGGTGCTACATTTTGCCTAGTGGTGACCTGCAGGCTAGTGGAGGGAAGGAGTGCCTTACACCTCCTTTAGTAGTGACGTATCTCCACCCTGCCACTTAAGGGTAATACAAGAGGATACCTTTTAAGGTGTTTGGAGGTAAATAGAGGGGGATTGTCAGAGGTAAGTTTTTTTTACACAGAGTGGTGGGAGCATAGAATGCCCTGCCAGGGCTGGGGGAGGTAAATATGTTAGGGACATTTAAGAAACTCTTAGGTAGGCATATGGGTGTTAGAAAAATGGGGGTCTATGTAGAAAGGTTTGGTCCTGGAGTAGGTTAGAATGTCGGCACAAGCCTGTGCTGTGTCATGTTCTGTATTTATTATCACAAGCACACATACCCATGGTACGAGGTGGTTGTCCATCGTGTCCGACGATGACGGAACCTGCCGTTGCACTGCGGCAGTTCCACTCTCTCAACCTTGGAAGTCTGGATCCAGTGGTACGAAGAAGCGTCATGAACTGGGGTCTTCCTTGGTTGCAGGGCATCTTCTGTGCCTTGTCATGCCCTTCGCTCTCCATGGGACGCTGCAGGACCACCTTCCTGGCTGTTGGATCTCACCGTAGATCTCATCTGCCCAGTCCGCTGGAGCTGGCGCTGAGTACTGGGACAGGCATGTCCCTATCTCAGCGGGGTATGAGGGTGTTGGCTACCCTCACCTGACTGAGGCTGCCACATGCAGTCAGCAACTTGGAGCCACAGGTGAGAGCTGAGTGTTCATTAGAGACCAAAGGTGAGTGAGCTGCCCCAGATTGGACATGACAAGCCCCTTCACCAAAGGTGCTGCCCCTTCACCAAAGGTGCTACCCGCCCCCTAGACACCCCATACAACCTGCCACCCCTCCACATGGTATATTTGCCATGAAAATGTAGGCCTTTCAATATTTGAGGTCCCCCTCTCCCCATTCTTCTAAACTCAGAGTACAGACTCGTATGTTCCTCGTATTAACCCTTTCATTCCCAGGATCATTCTTGTGAACCACCTCTGAACCCTCTCCAATGCCAGCACATCCTCTCTTACAGAAGGTGCCCAAAACTGCTCGCAATACTCCAAGTGCGGTCTCACCAGTGCCTTATAAAGTCTGAACACTACCTTCTTGGTTTTATGTTGTAGTCCTCTAGAATATAAATGCAAGGATGTAACGCTGAGGCTTGATAAATCCATCTTCATTTAATCAGCTCCTGTGCTTATTCTTGCAGTTGAGGAGCACCTTGCAACCAACAGGCTGAAGGCCCAGCAAGTGCGGGTGAACCTTACGGTGGCGAGGCGGCTGCAGGAGGAGGAAGATGAGCAGAGCCGGAGGCTCGACCGGAAACTCTGCCGACAAAGGTGAGATCCAGCCTTCGTCCTGCAGCTAACATATTTAAAAATTTGCCCATTGTTCTTATCTGATCCAGCAGCAACTATCCGCAAACAAAGCAGGCACTACATATGTGTTAAAGGTTACAAGGAATTACTGTCTTACAGTTATCATCATCATCATCATTATGTACCACATACCATGTCGTATGATGCAGGTCTCCATGACTGTGATTGTGTCTGGTGAATTTTTACTGAGGTAGCCGGCTATTGCGTTTTTCTGGGCATTGTCTTTGTAAGACAGGTGATCAGAATCAGGTTTAATATCACTAGCGTATGTCATGAATTTGTTGTCTTTGTGGCAGCAGTACATCACAATACATAATAGAAAAAAATTATGAATTACAGTAAATCTACATATATTGTGTACATGAAATATTTAAATAAGTAGTTCAGAAATAGAAATTAAAAAGTAGCGTGGTTGTGTTCATGGGTTTAATGTCCATTCAGAAATCTGATGGCAGAGGGGAAGAAGCTGTTCTTGAATCATTGAGTGCGTGTCTTCAGGCTGCTGTACCTCCTTCCTGATGGTAACAATGAAAAGAGGGCATGTCCTGGGTGATGGGAGTCCTTAATGATGGACGCCGCCTTTTTGAGACACTGCTCCTTGAAGATGTCCTGGTTACTATGGAGGCTGGTGCCCGTGATGGAACTGACTAAGTTTATGACTCTCTGCAGCTTATTTTGATCCTGCGCAGTAGCCCCCGCCCCGTCCCCGATACCAGACAAATGACACAGCCAGCTAGAATGCTCTCCACTGTACACCTGTAGAAATTTGAGAGTGTTTTAGGTAACAAACCAAATCTCAAACTCCTAATGAAACATAGCCGCTGTCTTGCCTTCTTTGTTGCTGCATCGATAGGTTGGGTCCAGGTAAGATCCTCAGAGAAACTGACACCCAGGAACTTGAAATTGCTCACTCTTTCCACTTCTGATCCCTCTGAGGACTGGCGTGTACTCTCTGATCTTACCTTTTCTGAAGTCCACAATCAGCTTTTTGGTCTTACTGATGTTGAGTGCAAGATTGTTGCTGCAGCACCACTCAACTAGCTGATCTATCTCACCCACATACAACTTCTTGTCACCATCAGAAATTCTACCAACAATAGTGAATCGTCAGCAAATTTATAGGTGGCATTTAAGTTGTGTATAGCCACACAGTCATAGGTATAGAGAGGAGAGCAGTGGGCTAAGCACACACCCCTGAGGTGTGTCAGTGTTGATTGTCAGTGAGGTGGAGATGTTATTTCCGATCTGCACAGGTTATGGTCTTCTGGTTAGGAAGCGAGGATCCATTTGCAGAGGGAGCTACAGAGGCCCAAGTTCTGGATCTTTTCGATCAGATCTATAGGAATGAATATGTTAAACACTGAGCTATAGTCAGCATCCCAGCCACTGTCAATCCATCAGAGACTGTCTGCCTGTCATCAGTGGTCACATAACCAGGACCTGTGATCTGCACCAGCTGCTCATACGGGCCATCCACCACCTGCTCCCATGGCTTCACATGACCCTGATCAGGGGGCTAAGCAGGTGCTATACCTTGCCTGAGGGTGACCTGCAGGCTAGCGGAGGGGAGGAGTGCATTAGACCTTTTTTGGTAGAGATGTATCTCCACCACCCTAATTACAGTTATATAAAGTATAAAAAACAGTAGAAACATGATTACTAATGTCGTAAAAGAGTTAAATACTTATCAACCAATCACTAAGCCACACCAGACAATAAACTGTTGGAGGGAAGCACAGCAGCCTTCCCCTCTCTCTCTGTCTCGTTGCGGCCCAGCCTAAGTGAAGCTTCCAACTTACGCAAAGAAATTGCCCCTTTTTATACTCTTCGGGGCTATTTACCTTAGGACTGTAAGCAGCAGGTAGTATTTGCACCTGCAGAATCATCTTCAGACAAACATGTTTTTCACTATTACCTACTCTCCAGACTGTTGTCCGGTACTCACACTAAGTTTTCAAAACGTTGCTTTGGACTGCAACACACACACAACACTGGAGGAGCTCAGCAGGTCAGGCAGCATCTATGGAAATGAATAAACAGTCGACGTTTCAGGCTGAGACCCTTCAGCAGGACTGAGAAGGAAGGGGGAAGATGCCAGAATAAAAAGGAGGGAGAGGGGAAGGAGGCTAGCTGGTGATGGGTGAAGCCAGATGGGTGGGGAAGGTCAAGGGCTGACGATTAAGGAATCTGATAGGATAGGAGAGGAGAGTGGATCATTGGAGAAAGAGAAGGAGGAGGGGACCCAGGGGGAAGTAATAGGCAGGTGAAAAGAGGTAAAGGGTCAGAGTGGGGAATAGAGGAAGAGGTGTTGAAATTTGTTTCCCAGAAGGAGAAAATTATATTCATGCTATCAGGTTGGAGGCTATGCAGACGTGTTGCTCCTCCGCCTTGGAAAGCATTCTTTATCGGTATCTAATCTCAGGGGTCATGCACATCTCTAGATGTGTCACCACATCTCACGATGACACCATCTTGTTCTACAGGTTTCCATTTTGGGATACATATTTTAGGTATTTTTAACTTGCAATAATAAAATATATAAGCTTGTAAATACACCAGGATAGTGCAGTAATGTAGGGTTAATGTAATTCTTTATAGTGCCAGCGACTTTCTCTTCACCATTTACACCTCGGATTTCAACTACTGCACAGAGTCTTGTCACCTTCAGAAGTTTTCTGATGACTCTGCCATAGTTGGATGCATCAGCAAGGGAGATGAGGCTGAGTACAGGGCCACGGTAGGAAACTTTGTCACATGGTGTGAGCAGAATTATCTGCAGCTTATTGTGAAAGAGACTAAGGAGCTGGTGGTAGACCTGAGGAGAGCTAAGGTACCGGTGACCCCTGTTTCCATCCAGGGGGTGAGTGTGGACATGGTGGAGGATTACAAATACCTGGGGATACGAATTGACAATAAACTGGACTGGTCAAGGAATACTGAGGCTGTCTACAAGAAGGGTCAGAGCCGTCTCTATTTCCTGAGGAGACTGAGGTCCTTTAACATCTGCCGGACGATGCTGAGGATGTTCTACGAGTCTATGGTGGCCAGTGCTGTCATATTTGCTGTTGTGTGCTAGGGCAACAGGCTGAGGGTAGCAGACACCAACAGAATCAACAAACTCATCCGTAAGGCCAGTGATGTTGTGGGGATGGAACTGGACTCTCTCATGGTGGTGTCTAAGTTGCATGCCATCTTGGACAATGTCTCCCATCCACTACATAATGGACTGGTTGGGCACAGGAGTACATTCAGCCAGAGACTCATTCCACCGAGATGCAACACAGAGCGTCATAGGAAGTCATTCCTGCCTGTGGCCATCAAACTTTACAACTCCTCCCTTGGAAGGTCAGACACCCTGAGCCAATAGGCTGGTCCTGGACTTATTTCATAATTTACTGGCATAATTTACATACTACCATTTAACTATTTATGGTTCTATTACTATTTATTATTTATGGTGCAACTGTAACGAAAACCAATTTCCCCCGGGATCAATAAAGTATGACTATGACTATTTCTTGCCACTGTCTGTATGTTCTCCCTGTGATTGCATGGATTTCCGTTGCGTGCTCCGGTTTCCCCCTACAATCCAAAAAGACGTATGGGTTAGGGTTAGTGAGTCGTGGGCACGCCATGTCAACACTAGAAGCGTGACAACACTTGCGGCTGCCCCCTGCACATCCTCGGACTGTGTTGGACATTACCACATTTCAGCGTATGTTTTGATGTACGTGTGACGATTAAAACTAATCTTTAATCTTTTGAAACTCCTGCAGAAAAATAGCTTTGGTGTTACAGGTCTGAAACTCTCTAGCCCTGGGGTTCCCAAGCTGAGGTCCATGGATCCTTCAGTTTATAGTAGGGTTCCATGGCATAAAAAAAGTTGGGAACCCCTGCTCTAGCCTCAAATTCCCTTTTTCCTCATTGACAGTGTTGTTTTTATGACGTGATTCTTTCTAACAGGAGGCACACACAAAATGCTGGAGGAGCTCAGCAGGTCAGGCAGCATCTGTGGAAACGAACGAACAGTCAGTGTTTCAGGCCAAGACTCTTCTTCAGGACTGGAAAGAAAGTTTCTTAGGACCATAACAGTTGGATTAAAGCAGGACCACCTGTATGAAGAGGTGGATGCCCTGTGAAGGGGGAGGAAGGGGCAACTCAGGTGGGAGACGGAGATGGGGTGGTGTGTGAGCTGGACTGCCACTCTGAATGCTTGACATTTCTGTCTCTGCCAGTCGGGTCCTTCCTGTGTGCCCAGACCATCATCCCTGCAGCAGGATGACTGTAATGGGGACAAGACAACTGCTTACCTTTTTGTCAACTGCGGGTTGGCGAAGAGAGTGAGGAGAAAGAAGCAAGGGCCTGTGTCACAGTTCATCTTGAGCAGCAGCATGTCTGACGACCCTATGATGGACAGGCGCGCGCACACACACACACACAAAAGACACAAAACACACAGAGACAGACGGACATCGAGTGCTGGTGGCAGAGCATCAATTCAGTGAAGGACGCCCTCTGGTCTGCTGGCACATCAAAGATGTCCACAGAGGAATGCTGCCAGCTGGCCCATTCCATGCCGCAGGAGTATGTGCTGAGGGACGCACTGAAGCTTGGTGCAAGGTGGAGAAGGACCACAGTGTGGGCTTCTGCATTTGTACTGGGAGAGGTTGGGTTGGGTGAGGAAGCCTCTCCATAGTTATAGTAGTGAACCTCCCCAGGGAGGCACAGGAGTGGCAACAGTCCTCCTTTGTTTCAAGGAAGGTAGTAGAACACTACCGAAAGCATTGACTATAGATGTAAGAATGAAAGAGATTTATTCTTATAAATTATTTTGTATTATGAATAAAGTTTATTTTAATATAGAGAAAAATTCCACTTCTGCATTTTCTAACTGGTTCCTTCCTTCTCTCCCCCGCCCAAGCAGAATGGACTTGGAAAACCATTGTAAACAGACATCAGAGGAAAAGTTTCCCCAGTGGGATGAGACCAGACAGCGATCACAGACAGAGGTGAGAGACTTTAGAACTAATTTGTCATTGATGGTAGGCAGCTATCAATCCCAGGGGCAGGAAGATGTGAAGAACCGGCTGCTGCCCAGCCAGCGGGTTCTCCCTCTCCACATCACCGATGTAGTCCAAGGGAAGGGCAAGTGCTGATACAGCTTGGCACCAGTGTCGTCGCAGAGATTGCCAGAGTGAAGTTGCCCAGCTCCGGATTTCTTCCTTGGGGTTTACTCCCGAAGCCTTTCCCATGGGTGGGTATGGCCACAAGGCAGTGGAAGTTTAAAATCAGAGTTTTCCTTCTCCGAGGCGGGCTGCCGTCCAAAGCTGACGAGCCCCTCCTGCCTGAATCAACTGGTTTTGAGGTGCCAATGGTCTACCTTGGCCCTTTTCTCTTGTCTGTAGAAGCAGTTCCATCATGCCTAGTAGTTAAGCCACACGTGAAGGCCAGGAGTTGGACTTAGTTGTCAGAGGCTGTGAGAGATGCACACCATTTGGAGCACTTTATAGGTAAATTTTACCACTGCTCCATTTCCCTTCTCTGAGATTTAAAAAAAAGATCCAGTATTTAAATTTAATTACAGATGTTGAAAGTTGCTGAAATCAGTGGAATGGGAATCCAGTGGCTTCTGGTTAACTGGGACACATTGGGACCAGCACATTTTTGCCCAATTAAGCAGGTCCCCAATGAGCAGGTTTCATTGAAATAGTTAAAAAGATAGAAAAAAGACAAACTGTTATTTAACTGAGTAACAAATTATGTATTTAAAGGAAATACACAACAAATTAGAACACTACTAATGCTACTACAGTACTGTAAAACTGTGTCCTAGTTCTTAATAGTTACTGACAGAGGAATTCATCCAGTGATCTCTGCCGCATTGTAAATGAACAAAATCAGCACAGACACCAAGTGCAGATAATGGACTGGTTTCAAAGAGTGGTTTTCATGATGGCATTGAAATCTTCATTTGCATTGTAACATTCAAGAGGATTATTGATGCCTTCAATTTCTTCATAGTACCTAACTTTTGTTGAAGTAGCAAAATCATTTCATTTTCACTCCCAGCCATTCCTGGCATCTCCAAGCCAGGATGCTTGAAACCGCAGTACGCAAAACGGCTCTGAATTATCTTGGTGCTTATTTCTCGCCAACTATCAGTGACAAAAATCACTGTTTTTTGAACACCAACACATGCACTGATGCTATTTCAAAACTGCTTTATGCATGGTGTAGTGTCTAACAGTCACACAGTGCATGCGCTGACCCTAGTTGAAACTTTTCAGCCAAGATCTCCTGTCCCAATTAAGTGGGATAGTGTCCCAAATCGGCGAAAGGAATCCCAGGTATTTTCTCAATTAGTTTTAGTTCTTTAAAAGTTGCCCAAATAAGTAGGTGTCCTGATTAACGGTTGGCTTAATTAACCAGAATCTACTGTACTTGCTAGTCCATTGAATTAACTCTTACATAACCACGGTATTCTGTAGTTAACCTCAAGGTACAGGTAGAGTTGTCCAAATTAAACAGAGCTACCTAACTAAGTACCTTTACTTTCATTGCAGATTTTCCAAAAATGAAAAGATTCAGGTTTATTATCATGTATGTTGTGAAATTTGTTGTTTGGTGGCGGCAGTATAGAAAAAAATTCACTATAAGATGCAATAACTTGGGTGCCAGTTAGCAGTTGGAGCAACACTGTTACAGCTTGGGTGTTCTGGAGTTCAAAGTTCAATTCCGATGCTGTCTTTAAGAAGTTTGCATGTTCTCCCTGTGAACTGTGTAGGTTTCCTCCAGGTGCTCTGGTTTCCTCTCACAGTCCAAATATGTACCAGCTAGCAGTTAATCAGTCATTGTGAATTGTCCTGTGATTAGGCTAGGGTTAAAAGGTGAGTTTGGGCGGTGCAGTTCATTGGAACAGAAGGTGCTTTATCTCTTAAGTAAAGCAATAAAATATGTAATGAAAATATTTTTAAAAAGTTAGTGCAAAGAAAGAGAGCAAAATAGTGAGGTAGTGTTCGTGGACTGCTCAAAAATCTGGTGGTGGAGGGGAAGAGGCTGTTCTTAAGACGTTGAGTGTGTGTCTTTGGGCTCCTGTAGCTCCTCCCTGATGGTAATAATGAGAAGAGGCATGTCTTGGATGGTGAGGGTCCTTAGTGATGGATGAGGTGTCCTCGATGGTGGGGGGGGCGCTAGTGCCCACGATGGAACTGTCTGAGTCTATGACCCTCTGCAGCTTTTCCCGATCCTGTGCAGTGGCCTACCCCACCCATACCAGATGGTGAGGCCACCAGTTAGAGTGCTCCTCTGTAGAAATTTGCAAGTGTCTTTGCTGACAAACCAGACCTCCTCACACTCCTAATGAAATATAGCCGCTGTCGTGCCTTCTTTGTAACTCTTCAGCATAACTTTATTATTGAGAGTCTGAGACTCAAGATTAGATTAGCTTTATTTGTCACATGTACATCAAAATAATAGAGTGAACTGCATCACTCGCATCAAATCAAATCAGTGAGGGCAGCCCGCAAGTGTTGCCGCACCTCCAGTGCCAACATACCAGGCCCACAATATCACTAATGTGACGAAAAACCAAGTTATCAGAAGATAGATGCTGATGAGAGAGATAAGAGAGACAAATGGAGAAACATTCAAAATGTTAATGAGAGAGGAGAGAGATTAACGAAAAGAGACACCAGTCCGAGTATTGACAGACTGGTTGCTTTGAACCTGAACTGTTTGAAGTTTGATGGACAGGCGATACCCCAGCAGGGGGATAAAAGGAACAGGTTCGCTAAGGCACGAGACACCACGAGATCACGAGATAACGAGACCCTAGAAAAGCAGTGTGCCCCCACAAGTTGGTGAGAGTTTGGAGGTCTGGTCGCGGGAACCGACCATAGATGCACAGGGTGAAAAGGTACAATCGGCGGGAACCTGGTGTGTGTGTCCACCCTTGCCTGGGTGCTGGGTTCACCGCGGAAGAACGGTTGTATCCGGAATGGAGGGGTCACAGTCGGTGACCACAGAAGACATTAAAAGGGTTCGCCCGAAAGCTAACTGCGGAGAACATCAAGGTCTGTCTGAATCCGATTTGCATATCATCCTTCTCTCTCTCTCTCTCTCTCTCTCCAACAGCACAACAGCGATTACTGCGAACTGTACTAAGCTGAACTGAACTCTGTGTCACTTGAGACTGATCATTTTACCCCTAGACTGCAATAGAGCTTGTCTGATTCCTATTACCCTAGTTCTGTGTACAGGTGTGTTTTATCACTGCTAACCTGTTGCATTTATATCCTTACGATTAGAGTACTGTGTTACTTATTTCTTTAATAAAACTTTCTTAGTTCCAGTAATCCAGACTCCAACTAAGTGGTCCATTTCTGCTGGTTTGGCAACCCAGTTACGGGGTACGTAACACTAACCTTAACTTGTATGTTTCTGTGATGTGTGAGGAAACCGGAGCACCCGGAGGAAACCCACGCAGCCATGGGGAGAACGTACAAACTCCTCACAGCCAGAGGCAGGAATTGAACCTGGGTCACTGGCACTGAGTTAGTGTTACGCTCACCATGAAGTGACCATGCCGCCCCAAAGTTTATTTATATTTAGAGATCACCATGGTAACAGACCCTTCTGGCCAATGAGCCTGTGGTGCCCCATTACACCCATGTGACTAATTAATCTACTAACCAATACATTGTTTGAACGTGGGAGGAAACTGGAGCACACAGAGGAAGCCACAGAGGAACATGCAGAGAACATATGAACTCTGCATGTAGAACAGAGGGATCTAGGAATAATGGTGCATAGTTCCCTGAAGGTGGAATCTCATGTGGATGGGGTGGTGAAGAAAGCTTTTGGTGTGCTGGCCTTTATTAATCAGAGCATTGAGTATAGGAGTTGAGATGTAATGTTGAAATTGTATGAGGCATTGGTGAGGCCAAATTTGGAGTATTGTGTACAGTTCTGGTCACCGAATTATAGGAAAGATGTCAACAAAATAGAGAGAGTACAGAGATTTACTAGAATGTTGCCTGGGTTTCATCTCCTAAGTACAGAGAAAGGTTGAACAAGTTAGGTCTTTAATCTTTGGAGCATAGAAGGTTGAGGGGGGACTTGATAGAGGTATTTAAAATTATGAGGGGGATAGATAGAGTAGACGTGGATAGGCTTTTTCCATTGAGAGTGGGGGAGATTCAAACAAGAGGGCATGAGTTGAGAGTTAAAGGGCAAAAGTTTAGGGGTAACATGAGGGGGAACTTCTTTACTCAGAGAGTCGTGGCTGTGTGGAACGAGCTTCCAGCAGAAATGGTTGAGGCAGGTTCGATGTTGTCGTTTAAGGTTAAATTGGACAGCTATATGGACAGGAAAGGAATGGAGGGTTATGGGCTGAGTGCAGGTCGGTGGGACGAGGTGAGAGTAAGAGTTCAGCACGGACTAGAAGGGCCGAGATGGCCTGTTTCCGTGCTGTAATTGTTATATGGTTATATGGAACTCCGTACAGACAGCAACAGACAACACTTTAGTGCTGCCCCAAAGACTCCCAGGTTCTGGAGGGTTGAAGTGTTGAAGGGATCCTCTCTAACTGTGGCAGCCCTCTCTTGGTGCTAATCCCCAGTCAATGCACTGGGAACGTAAGGCTTGCATTCTGTGCACAGAGGGTGACAGTGAGGCGATAGACCTCCTGTTGGAGCTGAGGGGCCTGCTCTTCAGGTGGCAAACAATGGAAGCACCAGATATTGCAGCTGCTGGAATCTGAAGCAACAGGTAAAGGAACTGGAGGAGCTCAGGGGAACAGGCATCATCCGTGGGGGTGAGTGGGGAGATGGATGGTCGACGTTTCAGGTCAAGGCTCTTCATCAGGACTGAAAGATAGAGTAATGATATTGAAAAGGCTGTTCAATCCCTTGACAAGAATAGCACTGACCTCCTGATAAACTGTATCAACAGAGGTTTTGTCTTTTTTCCAAAAGCTCCTTTCTGAAAAACACTACAGGGCTATTAAAACAAAAACATTATGCATCCCAGGCAGTTAATCTGATCAACCATTCTAGCAGCCCCCAACCATCCCTCTCTATTACCCCGCCCCCACTGCACTGTACACACTTTAAACCACTTTTTATAAAGCAATTTACTTTGTAAATACTGGCTAATATTTATGCACATTTTATTTATGTATGCAATTTAACCTCGGACTTTATATTTTATATAATTCTTCTTTCTTTATAATTGTTGAATGTTGCTTGTCGTGCCCAGTCCAACACACCACAGTAAATTCCTAATGCATGTGGCGAATTATGTTGATCATAAGACATAGAAGCAGAATTAGTCCATTTGGCCCATTGAGTCTGCTCTGCCATTCCATCATGCCTGATTTATTATCCCTGTCAACTGCCTTCCTTTGACAGCCTTACTAATCAAGAACCCATCAACCTCTGCTTTAAATACACCCAATGACTTGTCCTCCTCAGCTGTCTTGTTGCAATGAATTTCACAGATTCACTACTCTCTGGCTGAAGTAATTTCTGTTCTAAATGGACATCTTCTATTTTGAGACTGCCCTCTGGTCCTAGGCTCCCTCTCTACAGGAAACATCCTCTCCATGCCCACTCTATCTAGGCATTTCAATGTTTGATAGGTTTCAATCAGACCCCTCCCGCACCACAATGATCCTTTTTAGACAATAGCAGTATAGTATTACTATAATTGTATGAAAAGGTGTTTGCAGCTAAGGGGTGGAGTCTGTTAAAGTAATAAAACTAGTTAAAGCAATGGAACCAAGAATATAGGGGGAGATAGCTGGTATACAGTGGTAAAGAGGAAGGGTTGGCAGCTGATGGGTGGATCCAGGTGAGATGGGAGAGTGGGAATAGCGACTGGGAAGGGATAGGTGGGGGCTGATGGAATCTGATGGGAGAGACTGCTGGAATGTGAGGAGTCAGTGGGTAGTGGGAGAGGTAGGATGGTAACACCAGGCTGGCTCCAGTGGTCTCTGTGACACAGTTTCCACCCTGCACCAGCCTCAGCGTGGTGGGTATCATCACTGTCTCTCAGGTTTGCCCCTCACTCTGTGAGTGTGTGCTAAAAACCTGCCGTCTGTTTGCATTTCTCCAGCAGAGGAAGAACCAGGTGCGCAGGTTTTCAGGGGAGACGGGCTGGCGGTCCAAGGAGGAGGCTGTGATGGAAAAGAGAGCTGAAGGTAACTTGTACTTTGGAACAATGTTCCCCCCGTCCCCTCTCCAACCGTGAGAGAAACAAGACTCACACACACACAGAGACACAGACTAACACATGGACAGACAAACAGAGACACACACAGACAAACACAGACATGTCCTTAAGTCAACAATAAACACAAGAGATTCTGCAGATGCTGGAAATCCAGAACAAAATGCTGGAGGAACTCAGTAGGTCAAGCAACATCCAGAGAAAAGAGTACAGTAAACAGTCGACGTTTCGGGCCAACGTCCACCTTTAAGTTGAGTGTTTTATCGTGTGCAGAAGTACGGTGCTGCAGGTACAATGGAAGCCTTGCAGCAGCACTGCAGGTACATTGGTACATAGGTTACAGAATGGATTGCACAAAACAGTGAGGAAAAAGTGCAAAACTATAATCAGAGACCTGTCTTTGGTAGTGCAAGGTACCAGCCTACCTTCCATCAACAACATGCAGTATATTCAGAAAGGTGCTGGAAAGGGCCAGTAACATCTTGAATGTTTCCACCCACCCTGCTCATAGACTGTTTGCCCTGCTCCCATCAGAGAGGGGGCTAGGTAACATCCATGCCAGGACCACCAGACTCAAAAACAGTTAGTAAAGCTAATCAACACCTCTGCCCACTAACCCATCATATCACACTCCCAACCACCACTACTTTATAGTTTCCTGTCAGTCATCTCATGTACAGACACTCCTGTGTCTAGTGAAGCTTTATGGATGTACAATCAATCTATGTGTATAAGCTATCTTATGTATTTATCTTTATTGTGGTCTTTATCTTACTGTAGATTTTTTGCACTGCATCAGATCCGGAGTAACAATAATTTCATTCGCTGTTACTCTTGAACACTGGAAATGACATTAAACAATTTTGCATGTTGAGAATGTGGTCCGTGGTGATCCATTGCTGAGGTAGGGTAAGGGTTCCTCTCTGATGTTGAGAATGTGGTCCGTGGTGATCCATTGCTGAGGCAGGGTAAGGGTTCCTCTCTGATGTGCTTCTTCATGCACCTTATTGATCTTCTTCCAGGGGTTCGACGTCAATGCTACCTTGATTGTCACGGCACAAGTACGGCACAACAAAAAGCTTGCTTGGCAGCAGCACTACAGGCATATTGCAACAAGAAAAACATCATGTAGGCATACACCATTTTGAGGAGAGAGCACAATTAAAATAAAACAGAAGTCCATTTTTGGTGCAAAGTGGTCATAGTGTTGCTAAATTGTGATGATTAGGGTTGTGCTAGTTGGTTCAAGAACTGAATGGTTGAAGGGAAGTAGGTGTTTCTGAACCTGGTGGTGTGGGACTTCAGGTTTCTGTACCGATGGGAGCGGCAGGAAGATGACATGGCTGGGATGGTGGGAGATCCTTGGTGATGGACTTTGCCTGCTTGAGGCAGTGCCTCCTGCAGGTACTAGCGATGGTGAGGAGGGATGTATGTATTGGGCAGAGTCCACCACTCTCAGCAGCTGCTTGCATTCCTGTGCATTCAAGTTGCCCCACCAGATGCTCGAAATCTTGAGGAACACGTGCTGAGGGAATATCTCGGTCCAAAATGTCATCTGTTTATTCTCCTCCATAGATACTGCCCCACCTGCCGAGCTCGTTCAGCACTATGTGTGTGTTACTCGGTACTTTCAACTGTGGGAGACCACTGTAGCCTCTCTGGTAATGAACCCCATGCATATTAGAATATAGAACACTACAGCGCAGTACAGGCCCTTCGGCCCATGATGTTATGCTGACCTCTTAACCTACCAAGATCAATCTAACCTTTCCCTCCAACATAGCACTCCATTTTTCTGTCATCCACGTGCATTTCTAAAAGTTTCTTAAATTCCCCTAATATATCTGATAGAAAAATGGAGGGTGTATATTTCCTTTACCACCACGTCTGGCAGGGTGTTCCACACACCCACCACTCTGTGTGTGCTTTTGAAAAAAAAAACTTGCCTCTGACATTGTCCCCACCCGCCCCCCATACTTTCCTCCAATTATGCCTCCTGGTGTGAGCCATTTCCAGCCTGGGAAAAGTACCTGGCTATCTACTAGATCAATACTTCTTATCACCTTGTACACCCCTGTCAGGACACCTCTCATCCTCCTTCACTTCAAAGAGAAAAGCTCAAGCTCATTCAAACTATCCTCGTAAGACCTGGTCTCTAATCCAGGTGACATCCAGTAGGTCTGCTCTTCATGCGCTCTAAAGCTTCCCATTATTCTTCATCATTTTGATGACTGGGACTTTTTGCAAACCCATTTACCTTGTCAAATTGCAGAACTGGGGTAATGGTTTCTCCTGCTGATGCTCGTATTCCTTTTCCTTCCTGCCTCCAGCTTCCCCATGGCATGGAATCCGTTACAGCCAGCCCAGGTCTCGCCGACCCTTCATTGCAAGCAAGAGAGAGGAGAACGCTGAATGGTGCAGGCGGGAGGGAGAACCTGACCGGCCACACCGCGGTTTGGATGTGGAGGGAGAACATGAGGCAAACAGCTTTGGGATGCCCCAAGAAGTGGACGTGGGGCAGCAGGGGCAATGGTCCCCAGCCAGTTGTTGGGATTACATTAAACAGACAGAGGAGGGGGGTGATTCTCCCGAGGGTGGAGACCCACTTGCAAGGACACATGGCCGACTGAAGGGACAGAGAACCCGCCGTGGCCCTGAAGGAAGAGCGGATTCCCGGGTTGCTTCTACTCCTGGCCACCTTGCAGTTCTTCCTCCTGCAGGGTCCACCGATGAGGATGAGCACAATGCCTTTCAGGGTAGCGTGTCCGATTCAGAGTCCCGCCAGAGGCGCCGTCGGCCCAGGGGAGAGCTGCGGGCTATGCGAGCAAGAACCATGTCTGAGGATGGCCACCGGACCACCCGGGACAGACGTGGCCACAAGCGCAGTACCCCAGGCCCCCATCTACCTGTGGCTGAGACTCCATCAAGGCCTCAAGAGCAGCTAGCTATGGAGAGGAGAGCCATGGACTTCCACCCTCCTCTGGGGCCAACGGGTGAACTGATGCAGAGTGGTAGGTGGAAGGTTGGGGGTGGCCGAACTCCATTGACTACTAAGGGACTTGGGATGGAAAACCATTGGCTATTGAGCAGAAAAGAGAGAGAGGCCAACTACCCATTGGCTGGTGATCAGAAGCACGTCCATCACCCATTGGCTGTCAGTCAGAAGCACGTCCATCGCCCACTGGCGGGCGATCAGAAGCACGTCCATCGCCCACTGGCTGGCGATCAGAAGCACGTCCATCGCCCATTGGCTGGCGATCAGAAGCACGTCCATCGCCCATTGGCTGGCGATCAGAAGCACGACCATCGCCCATTGGCTGGCGATCAGAAGCACGTCCATCGCCCATTGGCTGGCGATCAGAAGCACGACCATCGCCCATTGGCTGGCGATCAGAAGCACGACCATCGCCCATTGGCTGGCGATCAGAAGCACGTCCATCGCCCATTGGCTGGCGATCAGAAGCATGTTCATTGGCCACTACCTGTTGGTGAAGACCAAGTCCACCGTCCATTGCCTCCCAATCAAAGGCAAGCCCAGTATCCTCTGGTTACCAACCATACTCTTTATCCATATATTCACCACCCACCACAGACTAAAGCAAAAGGGAAGCAAGTCCATTTCCTATTGGCTGCTTCGGATAGAGCAAGTCCTAGCCAAATGCAATTGGCTCAGAGGGATAGGCAAATCCAATTTCTGTTGGATTCCACAGGAAAGGATATTCAATCCTCATCGGTTGGCAAGCAAAAGCGCGTCCATTTCCCATTGGCCATTGGAGAGAAGGGAATAGCAGTCCATAGTCCATTGGTCAAGGATAATGATGCTCAACACTCATTGGCTACCAAAAGGAAGGAACTTCGATCTCCATTGGCTGTGAAGCCAAAGCCCATTCAGTACCAATTGGACAGTAAGGATGCAGAGACGATTATTGATTATGTTTTGGAGAAGCAGCAAGGAAAGGATGACTGGTGTCCAAATCGCATGGTCAAATCACCGGCTGTTCGGGAGGGTGGCTCAGGGCAGAGCAGAGACAGTCCCAGAGAGGTGGTGCCAGCTAAAGCACAGCCATTGGTGTCCAAAACCCCTGGGCTTGATAGCGAGAAGCCCCGCCGTGCAGAGAAGGATTCCTCCAGCTATCCGTGCAGTGGATGTCCTGACGTGAGGGGTGGCTCTGTGGACAGCTTTGGGTGGAGTGACGGGGCCACGCATCGGCCAAAGCTGAAGGTTCGGGAGGGGTCTGACCCAAGGTTGCTGGTATAGTGGGTGCATGGATGGGGAGGCCTCATGGTAGTGCAGTTGCTCCCAGGATGGTTCCCCGGGAGAGGTGGCTTTTCCCCGGTGTTCCCTGGAATGGGAGTGACCCTGTCCCCCGTGGTGCCTGGGGTGGAGTGTCACACTCTTGCCCCTTGCTATCCCTGGGTGGAGTGATCCTTCACAGTGTCTACATGTGAGGGGGGGGGTCTCCCTTGGAGTCAGGGTGGTATCCCCAAGGAGTGGGTGGATTGGTCATTGGTTGGGTGAATGGAGAAGGTGATTCTCCATCTCCCGGGGAAAGTGTTTGTGGTCAAGGGCAAAGAGGGACTCTCTCCCAGGGGTCCATGATGGGGAGGTGGGGCGGGAGACACTCTTCCTGGGAGAGGACTGGAGGGTTCTCTCCACTGGGTGGGGTCCATGGTCAGAGGTTAAGTGATAGACTCTGTCCTGTGGGTAGATGTTTGTGGGAGAGGAGACAGACTATCTGCGTGTCCTGAGGAGGGGTAGGGATGGTGGGGGTTTCTCTGGGCAGGGGATAGTGGTTGGAATGGAAGATTTTCTACTGACTGTCTCCCCCTCCCCCCCTCCTTCCCCTCCACCCCTCTCCCCGGAAAGGTAGTGGATCGCGTGGAGGCTCCACGGGGAAGACACCGCCAGCCGAGATCCTGGGATGTGCAGGGCAGAAGACCAGAGGAGAGGAGGAAACCGGACCGCAGTCGTCCTCGTTCTCCATCGGACGGTCTCCCTACAGGTAGGGTAGGGGCTGGTTGTGGGAACACAGGGTAGGGGTTTCAGTGTAGGGATCCTTCGAACACAGCCTCCCACAGCACAGCCACAATGCGAGTGTGTAGGAGCAGAGGGCTCTGCCTCGGAATAGAAGGATGGTCCCTTTAGAACAGAAATGAAGGGGAATTTCTTTAGCCAGAGCATGGAATTCATGCCACAGACAGCTGTGGAGATAAATCACTGGGTATATTTAAAGAGATGGTTGATAGGGTGTTAAAGGTTACGAGAAGGCAGGAGAATGGGGTTGAGGGGGGAAATAACAGCCATGATGGAATGGCAGAGCAGACTCGATGGGCTGAATGGCCTAATTCTGCTCCTGTGTTTTATGGTTTTATAGTGTTCCCTGTACCACAGTGTTGTGCTCCGTGCTTTTCTCATGAAGCAGCCCTATCTGCACTGGGGCAAGTTGGTCCCAGTTATACAGCATGGAATCAGGCCATTAAGCCAACTGGTTTGTGCTGACCACAGCATCCTCCCTGCTAGTCCCAGTTGCCTGTGTTTGGCCCTTAACCCTCCAGGCCAGGTGTTCCCAATTTTTTTTTATGCCATATACCCCTACCATTAACTGAGAGGTCCATGGGCCACAGGTTGGGAACTCCTGCTGAAAGTCCTTCTCCTTCATGCACCCACCTCAGCCCCATCCTCTGGCAGCTTTTTCCTGGTCCTCATCACCCTCTGTGTAAAGAAGTTACTTCTCAGATTTTTTAAATCCTTCCCCTGTTGTACCTGCGCCCTCTAGTTTTGTACTCCCCACCCCGGGGAAATGAATGTGACCATCAGCTATATTTATATCTTCATGATTTTACAAACTTCTGAAGTTCAAAGTACATTTATTATCAAGGTATGTAAACATTATACAATCTCGGGATTTGTCTTCTTACAGGCAGCTATAAAACAAAGAAACCCAATAGAACCCATTAAAAACAAAAGAAAACACCGTAAATCAGCAAGTTGTTTTGTTTATGTCTCCCCTCTCGTTGTGAAAGGGTGACAGCTCTCTGTCCCTTTGTTGGGGAGCGGAGGAGAGAGCCTGGGGTATGTCGAATTGCCAGGTGATTGATTAGTTTTTGTTTTACTGAAGATCATGGTTTTTCTTAGAGACTTTTAGTAGGTGCGGGGTGCTGATGGTTTTTTGCTGAAATAAGTGGGGGAGGGGGAGGGTCATTGCTTTGCTGCTGCTTGTGCATGGGAGGGGGATGGGGGGCTTGGGGTTCTAACATTTTTACTGTCACTTCCTTTGGGGCACTTCTATTTTTGTGGATGTTTGCGCAGAGAAAGAATTTCAGTTTGTATGTTGTATACATTCTCTGTTAGTAAATGGAACTATTGAAACACCCAGCGTGCAGAGAGAAACAAAATCGTGCAAAGAATGAAAGCAAGCAAAGAGCAGTTCACAAAGCCAGGCATCAGTGCAGCTGATCCAGAAAGCCAGAGGTCATCCCTCATTCTCCTGCAGTGCAGTGAATAAAGATCCAGCATGGCACACCTCATCCTGTAATGCAGGCGCTGGTCCAGGCTCTCTGCATCTCTCCAGTTTGACAATGTCTTCTCTAGGTCAGGGTGATCAAAACTGTACACGATACTCAAGTGTAGGCTCACCAATGAATAGTGACATCATGTCCCTGCTCCTAAACTCGATGCCCTGACTGATGAAGGCCAGTATTATAAACAACTTCCTCACCACGCTGTCTACTTTTATAGCCATTTTCAGTGAACTGTACACTTGTACTCCCATGTCCTCTGTTCCACAACACTTGTTCCTCCCACGCCTCATTTGGCAACTTTTCCGATTCTTTAGCACTTGTTTGTTTTATCAGGCCAAGTGGCTAGCCGAATACTCAACCCTGCAGAGGTGGAACGTGTGCAAGGAGCTGGCTGGATTCGAACCCAGGACCTCTGGCTCCTGAAGTCCGATGCAGATGCCACTGCATCACCGGTACGGTCGTACTCAGAGAAGGTCCTCACAGTCAGTCAGATTTATTTATCGCGTACATCGAAACACAGAGAAATGTGTTGTTTGCGTTAACAGCCAACACATCTAAGGATGTGCTGGGGGCAGCTGACCAGTGCCGCCACACGTTCCAGTGCCAACAAAGCACACCCATCGTGGGCAGCAAAACAACACAGAACACAACAAGTGACAAGGCAACAAAATAGAAAAACAAGCCCTCTTCCTCCCTCCCTCCCTCCCTCCCTCCCTCCCTCACACACACACACACACACACACACACACACACACACACACACACACACAATCCTCCAACCTTGGGAGAGGCTGTCTCCTTCAGCTCCCGGCCTCCCGGCCTTCAGTGGGCTTGTGGGTTCACAGACATTTGGCTTTTGACTTCCCTGGCAGACACGCAGAGATTTGCGGACTCGGGGCTCCAGCCGTAAGACCAATGAGCCGAGTTAGGCCATTTGGCTCATTGAGTCTGCTCCACCATTCCATTGTGACTGATGTATTATCCCTCTCAACCCCTCTCTTCTGCCTTCACCCTGTAACCTGTAATAATCAAGAACCTATCAACCTCCACTTTAAGCATGACTTGGCTTTCTCAGTCACCTGTGACAATAAATTCTACAGATTTACTACCCTCTGGCTAAAGAAATTCCTCCTCATCTCTGTTCTAAATGAATGTCTCTCTATTCTGAGGCTGTGCTCTCTGGTCCTAGACTCTCCCACCATTGACTTCTGGACATCCAATAGGCTTTTGGGCTTTGATCTTCGTTATTGACCCCAGGACTCACTGATGAGGATCCTGAACACTACACTGGGTCCCGTCCTGGTTTGAATGTACAAAATACATCACCTCACAGTTATCTCAAGTTTAAAACCCATTTGCCGGTGGACATTAGTCCATCTCCCTATTTGATCAAATCAAATCAAGTTTAATTATCATCCAAGCCATACATAGATACAGCTGAACAAAACTGCTTTCAGCTGGGGCCGAGGAGCAAAACGTGCAAAATAGCGAGCAAACATTCAAAAATAGTGAGTAACATAATTCAAAATATTGAGCAAAGAAACATATTCACTCAAGAAAACACATACAGTCCAAGTACCTGAGCGACAATGTCCGGCAGTCGATGGTACGGTGTATCGTAGTGTACGGGAGCATGCAGTCGAGCCTGTCATTCCACCGCTCGAACACAGGAGGGCAGCACCGACCAACCACACTGTAGCACTTCTGCATCTCTCACCCGGTCTGCAGCAGCAGGCAAGCCTGAGGCTTGAGGCCTAGTTCTCACTACAACCGAGGCTACACAGCTCCCATGTCTCTCCACCAGACAAGGGTAACAGGCCTGCAGCACTTACATTATCACTATCCAACTGAGACTTGCGATGGCAAGTGAAATGTCCAAGACAATCTCCCACAGTTTTACTGCACCAACCCCAATGCTTCGGAGTAGCAGGCAGTAATATGGTCTGTAGCCAGGTCAGCTCTTCTGTATCCAAACCAACACAGCAGCAGGCTCCTCCGATATCCTGGCAAGGTGTAGCTCCCCCCCCCCCCCCCCGCCGATCACGGTCACAAGAAGCCATGGGGGCAGGTGGTGGATGGTCGTATGAGCAGCTGGTGCAGATCACAAATCCTGGTTATGTGACCACTGACTCCAGGCAGACAATCTCTGAAGAGTATTGCAAATGGCTGGGGTGACCTGTCTTCTAAAGACACTGCCCAGAAGAAGGCAATGGCAAGCCACTTCTGTAGAGAATTGTGGTCAAAAAACCATGTTCACCCACATCATATGACACGACACATAATGAAGATGATGATATTCATATCCAATAACAGAGGTCCCAACACTGCCCACTGGGATACACCATTAGACACAGGCCTCCTGCTGGAGAATCGACTAGAGGCCTGTGACTAGTGGGTGCCCAGGGTGTAGATGAGTGTTAGAATCTTTGGGCGGGGGCAGCATGGTAGCGTAGTGGTTAGCGATTGGGGTTCAATCCCCTCCACTGTCTGTAAGGAGTTTGTACATCCTCCTGATAACCCTGTGGGTTTCCTCTAGGTGCTCCAGTTTCCAAAGACGTATAGGGTAGGGTTGGTAAGTTGTGGATGTGCTATATTGGCACTGAAGGCATGGCAACACTGGTGGGCTGTCCCCCTCCTCCCCAACGCACCCTCGGACTGTGTTAGTTGTTGACGCACAACCACACATGTCACTATCAGAATCAGGTTTAATATCATGGGCACACGTTGTGAAAGTTGTTGTGCAAGAATAAAAATTAAAAAAGTAGCGAGGTAGTGTTCATGGTTCAATGTCCATTCAGAAATCGGATGGCAGAGGGGATGAAGCTGTTCCTGAATCGCTGAGTGTGTATCTTCAGGCTCCTGTACCTCCTCCCTGGTGGAAGCAATGAGAAGAGAGCATGTCCTGAGTGATGGGGTCCTTAATGAGGCATTACTTCTTGAAGATGTCCTGGATACTATGGAGCCTAGTGCATATGATGGAGCTAAGTTTACAATTCTTTGCAGCTTACTTCAATCCTGTACAGTATCTCCCCCCCCCCCCCCGCCGATAATAGACAGTGATGCAGCCAGTTATAATGCTCTTTCTGTAGAAATTTGCTAGTAGTTTTGGTGGCATACCAAATCACATCAAACTCCAAATGAAATATAGCTGCTGTCTGGCCTTCTTTGTGGCTGCATCGATACGTTGGGCCCAGGACAGATCCTCAAAGATATTGACACCCAGGAAGCTGAAGCTGCTCACCCTTTCCACTGCTGATCCCTCCCCTTTATGTATATTTCCCCCTGGGATCAATAAAGTATGACTATGACTATATTTCGATGTACATGTGATAAATATCACTTGTTTCATCTTGATGGTACTGCAGGTAGAATAACATGAGTTGGATTCACAAGGATGTTACCCGTACTGGAGGGCTTGAGTTTGCATAGGTTGAGACTGTTAACCCTGGAACCTGGGGAATTGAAGATGACCTTATAGAGGGGTATACAGTGGATGGGCCATATTTTTTTCACAGGTAACAGTAGTCTAAAACTAGGGGATACAGGTTTCAGCAGTCTTCATCTTCATCATCATTGTTATGTGCCGTGTCATATGACGTGGGTGATCATAATCTTTGACCATGACTGTTCTTGGTAAATTTTTCAACAGAAGTGGTTTGCCATTGCCTT
This sequence comes from Mobula birostris, assembly GCF_030028105.1. NCBI lineage: Eukaryota > Metazoa > Chordata > Chondrichthyes > Myliobatiformes > Myliobatidae > Mobula > Mobula birostris. The sequence continues at coordinate 96,454,148 of NC_092374.1, forward strand.
CTTCTGGGCAACATCTTTACAAGATGGGTGACCCCAGCCAGTATCAATACTCTTCAGAGATTATCTGCCTGGTGTCAGTGGTTGCATAACCAGGACTTGTGATGTGCACCGGCTGCTCGTACGACCATCCACCACCTGCTCCCATGGATTCATGTGACTCTGATCGGGGGGGCTAAACAGGTGCTACACCTTGCCCAAGGGTGATCTGCAGGCTAGCAGAGGGAAGGGGTGTCTTACAGCTCCTTTAGTAGAGATGTATCTCCACTCTGCCACCCATTTCAGGGGTAAGGGGTAAGATTTACAGAGGGCTTGAGAGGAAGATTTTGAATACAGAGGGTGGTGGGCGTGTGGAATGAGCTGCCAGAGGAAGTGGTGTAGGTGGGTACAATTACAATGTATAAGGAACACTTGAGCAGGTACATGGATGTGAAAGGTCTCCCAACCCTTTTTATGCCTTGGACCTATTCCAAGGAGCAAGGGGCCTATGGAGACCAGGTTGGGAATCCCTGGTTCAGAAGGATATGGGCTAAATGCAGGCAAATAGGATTAGCTGGGGTCGGCATTTTAGTCATTGTGGATAAGCTCAGAGCGCTTCGGCACGTCGGCTTTTATAAATCAGGGGACTGCGTACAGGAGTTGAGATAGAACATAGAGCACTACAGCACAGCACAAGCCCATGATGTTGTGCCATCATTTAAACCTACTCTAAGATCAATCTAACCCTTCCCTCCCCCACAGCCCTTCATTTTGCTTTCATCCGGAAGCAGGATCAGAATCACTTTATTGCCAGTATGTGAAAGGTACCAGAATTTTTGTGGTTCAGTGCCAAGTATAAAACACAGGACAACACCATAACAGACAACACAACAGCAACTAACAATTTACAAGACAATAATGCAAACAGCCATGAGCAAATGAGCAATCAACAATTAGCAGAACGGTCCTTGCAAACGTCAATCATCAAACTTAAATAAATGTGGACAAATGAACAGACTCAGTAACTATGAACAGAACAAGGAGAGCGGGAAAGACTATTTAATGGATGTTGTGCAGGGACAGTTCGGGTCTTAACCCTGAGTGAGTTTTGTTGAGAAGCTGGAGAGCTACAGGAAAGAAGCTTTGGAGATGACCTGGTGGTGATGGACTTGTAGCATCTCCCTGATACAGTTCGGTAATTAGGTGACTGCGAGAGTGGGTGGAGTCGGTAGTAATCGTTTTCAGCTCTTTTCTTCAGTTTGGCGATGGACAAATCTTTTAACGTACCAGCTGACGGCCAATGATCTTCTCTGTTGAGTGGACCACGCTGCAACCAGGACTTGGAGAGGGAGGAAGTGACGGGAAACCTAACGGTGACAGAGATGATCACAACGATGGCTGAGTAAACATTCATCAGGATATGCCCAGAGATTTATCGTAAGCTGGCGTAGGATGAACAGTCTCTGCTGGACTTCTTTAGTGATGGTTGTCCTGCTTCAATATATCTATGAGTCGCTTTAATGTCCCGAATGTATCTGCCTGTACCATTGTCACTGGCAGTGCATTCCACACACCCACCACTCTGTGTGTAAAATACCTACCTCTGACATCCCCCCTGTACTTTCGAACAATAACCTTAAAATTTTGCCCCTTCGTATTAGCCATTTCCACCCTGGGAAAAAGGCACTGGCTGTCCACTTGATCTATGCCTCTTATAGACCTCTACCAAGTCACCTCTCGTCTTCCTTCACTCCAAATGTTACGTTGAAGTTATACAAGACTTTGGTGAGTCTGAATTTGGTGTATCGTGTGCAGTTCTGGTCCCCTACCTCCCGGAGAGATCTCAACAAGCTTGAAAGAACTGACTTGTCGGGAAAGGTTGAAGCGGTTAGGGTTTTGTGCCCTGCAGTGTAAGAGAATGGGGGAGATTTGATAGAGGTGCACGAAAGTATCAGGGGTATAGGAAGGGGAAATACAAGCAGGCTTTCTCCATTGATTGTGGGTGAGATGAGAACTAGAGATCATAGGTTTAGGGTGAAAGATGAAATATTTAAAGGGAATCTGAGGGGAACTTCTTCATTCGGAGGGTGGTGAGAGCATGGAACGAGCTGCCAGCGGAAGCAGATGTGGGTTCAATGATAAGATTTAAGAGAAATTTAGATAGATAAATGGATGTGAGGGTATGGAGGTATATGGCCTAGGTTTTGGTCTGGGACTAGGTTGGCATGGACTAGATTCAGAGTTATTATCAAATACTACCCTGAGATCCATTTTCTTGTGGGCATTCACAGTAGAAACAAAGAAGTACAATAGAATCAATGAGAAACTACAAAGACAGACAAACATTCAATGTGCAAGAAAAAAACAAAATGTGAAAAATACAAAAGAAAATATTAAATAATGAGAACATGAGTTGTAGAGCCCTTGAAAGTGAGTCCATAGGGTTGTGAAATCTGGTCATTTTTGAGGTGAGTAAAGTTATTTGAAGACAGGCTAAAAGGCCTGTGACCTCCTACTTTCTATGTGTTACACACACAGAAGCTGGCAAACACCCAGCAAGAAGCAAAGGAAGTGCTCCGAGGAATGGACTCCCCACCTCCCTGTGCTGCAGCGATGAGACCCTCAAGGCTCTACAGGCCCTGGAACTACGGGTGAGTGAGCTGGTTGGGTGCAGGGTGATGGAGGGTCTTCTCTACTCCTGGGCCCCTCTAGATTTTATACTACCCTCCTTCAGCCCACAACTGTCACTTGCCCACTTCCCCCATCTAACCATCTTCTGTCATTTCCTGATCTGTATCAGGCTCCATCTTTCCCTGCATTTTGTGCTGCACTGGTGCCAGTGTTTCTGTAGGTCACTCTGCTCAGGTGCAAGAGCTGCAGTTCAGCAGTACCTCTGACTCAGAGTCACTGACATATGGTGTGAAATTTTAAACATACCAGATTATACAGATGTTGGAAATCCAGAGCAACACACACACACACACACACACACACACCACCACGACAGGGAGCATCTACGGAAGGGAATAAACAGTCAATATTTTGGGCCCAGATCCTTCTCCAGGACTGAAATGTCGACTGACTATTCCCCTCCATAGATGCTGCTTGACTTGCTGAGTTCCTTCAGCATTTTGTGTGTGTTGTCATGAACTTTGGTGTTTTGTGGCAGCAGTACAGTGCAATACATAAAAATTACTATAAAATACAGTAAGTATATTTAAAAATATAAACATAGTGCAAAAGGAGAGCAAGATAATCAGTTGGTGTTCATGAGTTCATTCAGAAGTCTGATGGTGGAGGGGAAGAAGCTGCTCCTAAACCACTGAATGTCTGTCTTCAGGCTCCTGTACCTCCTCCCTGATGGTAGCAATAAGAAGAGGGAATGTCCCTGATGTGAGGGTCCTCAATGATAGATTTTTGAGGCTTTGCCTTTTGAAGATGTCCTCGAAGTTGGGGAGGCCAGTGCTCCTAATGGAGCTGGCTGAGTCTACAAACTTCTGCAGTTTTTATCCACTCCTGTGCATCTGTATCTCCATACCAGACGGTGATGAGTGCTCTCCATGGCACTTCTGTGGATTCTAATCTTTTACCCAGGGCTTCACTGGACACAGAGCATAGAATCGGGGCGGGCAGATTTCAGTCTAATTATCTTTCGATGTATCAACTAAAGTCCGTTCTTCTTGGCAGAGAGCTCAATTACAAAAGGCAGCAGCAGACAAGAAACAGCTTCAGCTGGCCAGGGATGAGGTGAGTGAATTGACTGAAGAGATTTGCCTCCTGACTATACCCCTAATAATGAGGAAAGGGGCCTGTGGGAATGGGATTGGAGTGAGTTGGAGGACAGGAACAGAGCTGGATCATGTAGACATTTATTATGGATTGAAATTTGGAGAGTTTTGGGGATACAGGAAAGATACTAGCATGGACAGAAGATTAGTTGACTGTCAGAAGACAAAGACTGAGAATAAAAGGGGCTTGTTGCTAGAGTGGAGGTGCAGGAGATGCTAGGACAGTGTTTCCTAACCTTTTTTAGCCCACTTTTAGCACTTCCATACTTGCCAATGCCCCTCTTAGGCACAATATACTTTCCTGTGCATCCATCCATAGTTAATACTCAATGTCTTCACTCATTTCATCAATATGACGAGTTAGTTATTATTCAGAAGAATTGACTTTAAAATACTGGTTCATGCCGTGAGTCAAGGGGAACTGTTGGGCACCCTGGTTGCTAATTTATGCATCCCCAATAATGTCTGTTGGTTGGTAAGGTTGGATGAGATTGCCGAGTTTCAGACACATTGTGACGATGAGTGCTCACCACCTGCAGAGCTATGGTTCTTCCTGTGTTCCAGTGCCTCAGCCTTTGTTTTTGGAAGTGCCTTATCTACTAACGGTTGGTCAGGTCTTCTGTCTCAAGTTAGGATGCAGCTTACCGCGCCCCCCCCCCCCAAGTATCTTGAACACGTCCTGACGACTTCTGTTTTACCTATTTTACATGTACCTTAGGACACGTAATTGCCCTTGTTGAGAATCACTGGTCTAAGACAAGGGGGCAGAAGGGCATCCCTGTAGAACAGAGATAAGGAGGAATTTCTTTAGCTAGAGGGTGGGATGTCTGTGAGTTGTGGAAGCCAAGTTGTAGGGTACGTTTAAGTGGCGGTTGATAGGTTCTGGATTACAGGGAGAAGGCAGGAGAATGGGGTTGAAGTGAAAAATAAAACTGCTCTGATTGATTGGTAGAGTAGATCCAAATGGCCTGTACCCGTGCTGCACTGTTCTACGTTCAATGGGACCCACGTCCCCTGGGGCTTGGCGGGATGCATACTTAGTCATGTTTGTAGCGTCAGAGGAACCGCCAACTCTGATAAAACCTGCTGCATTTCAAATAAAAGAAGTGTAGGGCAGTAGGGCTTCAGAGCTTGGTATAACTCTCAGTGGATGAGAGCACCCATTAAAGCTGGCATTCTGTGCACAACAAGATCTCAAAAGCACAGCCTCTGCTTTCATCTGCAGTCTCCCATGCTTGGTGGCGTGTAGGTCGGGGATAGCTGTAGTGAGGACTCATATCCAGCCTTCACCCTGTGTTTGTAGGAGTTTGCACTGGATCTGCTGAGACGGGAGATAACAGCCATATGTCTGAGTGGCAAGGAGAAGTGTTGCCATCTAATGCAGGGAGACGAAGATGTCCCAGGCAGGAAGAGAAAGGAGTCTCCCAGGAGCGATAGCCCCTCCTCAGTGAATGTCGATTGGGTGAGTCTTTCTGCTCCATTCTCAGCCTACCCTCAATGGCCACTTTATTATGTACCTCCTGTCCCTAATAAAGTGACTACTGAGTGTGTGCTCAAGGTCTTCTGCTGCTGTAGCCCATCCACTTCAAGGTTCGATATGTGTGTTCACAGATGCTCTTCTGCACACCACTGTTGTAAGGTGTGGTTATTTGAGTTACTGTCACCTTCTTGTCAGCTTGAACCAGTCTGACCATTCTCCTCTGACTTCTCTCATTAACAAGGTGTTTTTGCCCACAGAACTATCGCTCGATGTTTATTTTTCATTTTTTTGCATCATTCTCTTGTTACGTACCCCGTAACTGGATTGCCAAACCAGCAGAAATGGAACGCTCGGATCACTAGGAACTAATAAAGTTTTATTAAAGAAATAAGTAATACAGTACATTAATTGTAAGGATATAAATGTAACAGGTTAGCAATGATAATACACACATATACACAGAACTAGGGTAATAGGAATCAACCAAGCTCTATCGCAGTCTAGGGGTAAAATGATCAGTCTTAAGTGAAGCAGAGTTCAGTTCAGTTTCGTGCAGTTCGCAGTAATCGCTGTTGTTGTACCATTGGCGGGAGAGAGAGAGAGAGAGATGCAATTTGGTTTCAGGCAGACCTTTTGGATGTCTTCGCAGTTGGTTTCAGGCAGACCTTGTGATGTCTTCTATCCTGCTGTGATCACCGACTGTGACCACTCCGTTCCGGATACGATCGTTGTTCCGCGGTGAACCCGGCACCCAGGCAAGGGTGGACACACACCCCAGGTTCCCACCAATCGTACCTTTACACCCTGTGAGCCTCTGGTCGGTTCCTGCGAACCGGCCCTGCAAACTCCCACCAACTCGTGGGGGGCACACTGCTCTTTCCAGGGTCTCGTGGTGTCCCGTGCCTTAGCAAACCTGCTCCTTTTATCCCCCTGCTGGGGTATCACCTGTCCATCAAACTTCAAACAGTTCAGGTTCAAAGCAACCGGTCTGTCAATAGCTGAATTGTGTTTCTTTCCCGTTAATCCCTCTCTTCTCCCTTATTAGCATTTTGAATGTTTCTCCATTGTCTTTCTTATCTCTCTCATTAGCATCATCAGTCCGGTACCTCTGCTGGGCGTCACACATGACACTCTGTGAACTCTATAGACTGCTGTGCACCAAAGTTGCAGGAGATCAGCGGTTTCTGAGATGCTCAAATCACCCTGTCTGGCACCAACAGTTATTCCACGATCAAAGTTACTTAGATCACATTTCTCCCCCCATTCTGACGTTTAGTCTGAACAACAACTGAACCTCTTGACCTTGCCTGTATACTTTTATGCATTGAGTTGCTGCCTTGTGATTGGCTGATTTGTGTTACCAAGCAGGTGTACCTAATAAAATGGCCACTGATTGTAGTTTGTTGATTTAATTTGGAACTACAGAATAACATTCAAAGTAAATTTCTTATCAAAATGCGTTATAGAGCAGACATTGAGAGGACCTTTACAATAGTGGGACAATCTAGGACCAGAGGGCACAGCCTCAGAATACAAGGACACCCCTTTAGAACAGAGATGAGGAGGAATTTCTGTAGCTTGAGGTTGGTGAATCTGTGGAATCATTGCCACAGATGGCTGTGGAGGTCAATTCATTGGGCATACTTAAAGCAGTTGTTGATAGTTATTTAATTAGTAAGGGCATTAAAGTTATGGGGAAAGAGCCAGAGAATGGGGTTGAGTGGGAAATCAAACATGACTGAATGGCCTGATTCTGCTCCTATATCTTGTGGTCTAAAATGCCACTGTAATTGGTACCTTTTCAAAAGATTAGTGCCAGAGGGCATGCAGTGAAGGTGAGGTGGTGGGAGGGAAATGTTCAAAGGAATATGTAGGTAGAAGGGATTTGATTAATTCAGTGGTCCCCAACCACCGAGCCGCGGACTGGTACCGGGCCACAAAACATGCGCTACCGGGCTGCAAGGAAACAATATGATTTGACGATACGAGTCAGCTGCACCTTTCCTCATTCCCTGTCACGCCCACTGTTAAACTTGAACGCACGCGTCATCCGTGTCAGCGCGGGAAGAAGATCAACTCGAGCTTGCAAATGACAGTGGGCTGAAAATTATGTTTGACATGACATCTCTGCCGGCATTCTGGATCAAAGTCAAGGCTAAATATCCTGAGGTAACCATGAAAGCACTGAAAACGTTGCTTCCAACATATCTCTGCGAAGCGGGCTTTTCTGCAATGAATGCAACGAAAACTAAATTGCGGAATAGACTGGACATAAGGAACCCCCTATGAGTATCGCTGTCTCCCATCACCCCTCGATAGCACCGTCTTGTTGCAGGGAAACAAGCCCAGGGCTCCCACTGATTCAGCGATATTGGTGTGTTGCAATGACTTTATATGTTCATACGAGAAAAATATGCGCTGTGTTTACTATCCAAACGTTACTTAAAATGTTATGATGTCATTGACTAATAAGTGACTTATAATTGACATCACTATATTCATGCGAGGAAAATATGCACTGTGTGTTTAATATTAAATTCATTAGATAAACCCTTTTAGAAACGAAATTGAGTGTATTAGCCACTTATAGGTGACTTATAGTTGACTTATCACCTATATTCTGGTCGTGATTAACACGCTCCTCTTCTCCCCCCCCCCCCCCCCCACTAGGGTTGCCAACTGTCCCGTATTAGCCAGGACATCCCGTATATTGGGCTAAATTGGTTTGTCCATACGGGACCGCACTTGTCCTGTATTTCCCCCGCTAAGGTAGAGCGTTTCTATGAAACTTTTCATGCCGAAATAGCGTAAAGCGAAGAAGCAATTACCATTAATTTATATGGGAAAAATTTTTGAGCGTTCCCAGACCCAAAAAATAACCTACCAAATCATACCGAATAACACATAAAACCTAAAATAACCCTAACATATAGTAAAAGCAGGAATAATATGATAAATACACAGCCTATATAAAGTAGAAATAATGTATGTACAGTATAGTTTCACTGACCAGAATCGCCAAAACCGATTTGTAGAAAGGTGCGCAAGGCTTCGAGGTCATGGTAGTCTTTCTCGGGGTAAACACAGTGAGAAAGTTGGCAACCCTAGCCCCCAGTCAGCCGGTCCGCAAGAGTATTATCACTATTAAACCGGTCCGCGGTGCAAAAAAGGTTGGGGACCCCTGGATTAATTAGTTCTTTTCTTTTTAAATCTTTTTATTAATTATTATTGAAAATCAACAACAGAGAAAAATACATCAAAATAATCAAGACAACATATCCATATGTAGAATAAAAGCTAAACTATCAACCAAGCTGAATAATAAAAAAACAAAATGTTAAAGCTTTTGTTTTATGGAAAAAAGAAAGAAAGAAAAAAGAACCAGTATTAACTAAAACAGAAAAAAACCCTAATAACAAAACAAAAGGGAAAAAAAACCCACTTGGAGCGCAAACCTGGAGCTATACGCCATACAAGCTTCAATAAAACAAAAATCAATCGACCAACCAAATCCATACACCCAAGCATCAGAAAAGGACCATCTTTATTAACTCAAATCAAATGATAATAACTGGCAAAAGAACCCCACCTTTTCTCGAAGTCAAATCTAGGATCAAAAGTCTAATTTTTTCCAAACTAAGACATAACACCAACTGAGAGAACCATTGTATCAAAGTGGGAGCAGAGGTATCTTTCCATTTTAATAAAATAGCCCTTCTAGCCAATAATGTGACAAATGCAATTATGTATTGGTCTGATATAGAAATACCGTGAATATGTTGAGGAATTATACCAAACAATACTGTCAAAATTGTCGTAAGTTTTTAAACCTTAAAAAATTTAACCTTTTTAGTTTAATTTATCAAAATTATTTATTTAAACCTTCACTTAGTGACCCTACATTTTCTTTTTGGAGGAATAAAGGAATTTTTTCCTTTATGGACTTGTTTCAAGAAGGCCGATTGATGTCCTTTGAGAAATTAGTAACTAAATACTCTCTCCCATATTCACATTTTTTGCAATATCTTCAGGTCAGACATTTCTTACAAGAATACTTAAGTAATTTTCCATATATACAAGACTCTGACCTATTAGACATTATTTTAAAAATGAACCCTTTAGTGAAAGATTTTATTGGGAAAATTTATAATTTACTATTACAACAGGATAACTATCCCTTACTTAAGATTAAGCAAGATTGGGAAAGAGAGCTTAACATGACCTTGATAACGGAGGATTGGTTGCGAATTTTCAGCTGGTTAACTCTTCTTCGATTTGTGCCAGTCATTCTCTAATTCAATTTAAAATTGTACACTGTTATTATTTGACAAAGGAGAGATTGTCTAAAATATTTCCTAATGTAAATAGTCAGTGTGATAGATGCAAAACTGAGATAGCTACATTGACACATATGTTTTGGTTGTGTTCTGTATTGAAACAATTTTGGAAATCTATTTTTTCTACAATTTCTAAAGCTTTAAAAATCAATTTACAACCTAATAAATTGACAGTTTTGTTTGGATTAATTAGTTCTGTAAAACTCCGTGGGCTGAAGTCCTGTTCTGTGCTGTCTTGTTCTGTTTTATATCCGACCTTGAGATTTGTTGTCCTGGGAAAAATGAATGCTGCAGCTCTGTTTTAATGGCTGTCTGTCTCCTCTAACTACAGGTTGAGGAGCCACAGCTATCGAAGTCGGCCTTCTTCTGAAATGGTCATGGAGTAACCCCCCAGTGTTCTCTTTCCTGCTCTGGTGAGTGACTGCTTTTTCTCCTAGTCAGCATGATTGGAAGCTGTTCTGGGAAACCCAGTGGATTTTCTAGTCTATCGGTTTAACCACTTGGTCACTACCTCTAGGGAGGCAGCAACAGAGAGGACCAGCCCTGCTCAGCCCAAGCTCACCTGTCTGTCTGGGTGCCTTGTTCAGTTACCTGCTGCTGTGTGAGACAAGGGTTGCAAATCATACAGTTTGAGAGCAAAGACGGGTGAGGAGTGAAAGCAAATGAGAGGGATGGTGGGCAGATAAAAACTGTGGAGGGAGAGGATACCAGACCGTGGCCGATGGGCAGATGGAGTATGTAGGGGAGGGAAATGTGGGTGATCGGGGACTGCGGAGGGTAGTGTGAGGGGGTTGTGAGAAGACCTGAAGATCTCAGGAGAGAGAAAGTTATAAAGGGTGACTAGGTTACCTGGAAGTGGAGTATTCAATGTTCATGCCTTTGAGTTGTTAACTACCCAGGCTGAATACCAGGTATTGTTCTCTAGTTTGTGTGTGTGCCTCATCCTGGCGTTGAAAGTGGCTGAGGATGAGCATGTCAGTGTGGGAATGTGGAGGGGAATTTAAATAGCTTGAAACCAGGAACTTCGGACAGCCAGTATGGGTGTTTGGCAATCATCTAGCCTGCTCCTGGTCTCACCGATGTAGATCAATGGGTCTACGGTGGATAAAATCTGGCTGGCTCTCCACTTGGCTGTGGACCACCTAGACAATAGCAATACTTAAGTCAGGCTGCCGTTCATTGACTACAGCTCGGCGTTCAACACAATCATACCCTCCGTTCTAATCAAGAAGCTCCAGAACCTGGGCCTCTGTACCTCCTTCTGCAACTGGATCCTTGACTTCCTCACTGGCAGATCAGAGCCTGTGCAGATTGGAAATAATATCTCCTTCTTTCTGAGAAATACTGGCACACCTCAAGGGTGTGCGCTGAGCTTACTGCTCTTCTCCATCTATACCACAACTGTGTGGCTAGACACAGCCCTCATGGCAGTTGTACATTTTCTGATGCCATTACTGCTGTTGGCAGAATTTCAGATGGCGACAAGAAGACATACAGGAGTGAGATATATCAGCTGGATGAGTGGTGTTACATCAACATCAGTAAGACTGAGGACTTCAGGAAAGTGAATATGTAGATAAGCCAGCTAGAGGAGAGGCTGTACTTGTCCTGGTATTGGAAAATGAAACTGGTCATGTGTCAGATCCCTCGGTGAGCGAACATTTTGGAGGTAGTGATCACAACTCTGTCGTCTTCACCATGGTGCAGGAGAGGGATAGGAGCAGACAATTTGGGCAAACAATTAATTGGGGTGGGGGAAATATGATGCTATTAGGCAGAAACTTGGGAGTATAAATTGGGAGCAGATGTTCTCAGGAAAATGCACAGCAGAAATGTGGCAAATGTTCAGGAAACATTTGCATAGCAAATCGCCTCTGATCTGGGTCGACATTTACGTGCCGGGCGGCACCTAATTAATTAGCTTGTTTATTTTGGCTTTTTTACTTAAAGGTGTGCTGGGTGCGTCCCGGCTACCGCTGCACCACTGCATGCTTCGCGGCAATGTATTGGTCCGTGGCCCAGAGGTTGGCGCCACTGGGGTGGTGGGACACTGAGGTGTCACCTCATCATTGTCTGTTTCCATCAGGACAGGCAGGTCATCTTCTATGTCTGCCTGCCTCGTTGTCGAAGGTCGAGGTTTGTCGTCTGCTGTGGCTGATGTGGAAGGCTTGAAAAACGACAGTATACTTGGCTGCTTAGCCTCGCGCATCTTTCTATCACACACTCAAACAATCCTGCAAATATGCCCTAAACCTACGTACCGTTTCAAAATTAAAGTTGTACTTTTCTGCAATCATTGCAGCGAAAATCTCACGCAGTTGCTTCACGTTCAGTTCCTGGACGACTTCACTTTCGGTCCGTTTGCTACTGCGTTCGGTTTCCAATTGCATCAGCTCTTCATCTATCAGTTCTTGGTCATGGGATGCCAAAGCCTCTTCAACATCATTTTCGTCAACTTCCACAAGCCAAACTCACTTTGTCCTTACTTTGTTCACCACGATCGAAAAACTTAATTATGTCTAGTTTTGCGCTAAGTAGAACACCCTTACGAGATCATTTAGGCTTTTCCGATACCTTAGAACTCATCTTGCAAATGGATGCTCAAAATAAATTGACATAAAGCATAGCTGCTCACAGGCACGTGTTTAAGCAATGCCGGCTAGAATGCAGTTCCGGGGGAGGAGCTTGGCTGCTCGGGGCATGCGCTGCCTTTTTTCGTAACAATGAAAACACCTTCTGTTAGCGAAAACAGGTAACTAATGTAGGTCTTTCGTAACAGTGAGGTGTTGTAAAGCGAACGTTCAAAAAGCGGGGGACACCTGTACCCCAGGCTACTGTGGGAAGCGAGGGAGGAGATTGCTGAGCCTCTGACGATGATCTTTGCGAAATCAATAGGGACGGGAGAAGTACTGGAGGATGGAGGGTAGCAAATGTTGTTCCCTTGTTCAAGAAAGGGAGTAGAGATAACTCAGGAAATTATAGACCGGTGAGTCTGACTTCAGTGGTGGGTAAGTTGTTGGAGAAGATCCTGAGAGGCAGGATTTATGAACATTTGGAGAGACATAATCTGATTAGGGATAGTCAGCATGGCTTTGTCAAGGGCAGGTCGTGCCTTACGAGCCTAATTGAATTCTTTGAGGATGTAACAAAACACATTGATGAAGGTAGAGCAGTGGATGTGGTGTATGTGGATTTCAGTAAGGTATTTGATAAGGTTCCCCATGCAAGGCTCATTCGGAAGGTAAGGAGGCATGGGATCCAAGGAGACCTTGCTTTGTGGATCCAGAAATGGCTTGTCCACAGAAGGCAAAAGGTGGTTGTAGATGGTTCATATTCTAAATGGGGATCGGTGACCAGTGGTGTTCTGCAGGGATCTGTTCTGAGACCCCTCCTCTTTGTGATTAATTACCTGGATGAGGAAGTAGAAGGCTGGGTTAGTAAATTTGCTGATGACACAACTGTTGGAGGTGTTGTGGATAGTGTGGGGACTGTCAGAGGTTACAGCGGGACATCAATAGGATGCAAAACTAGGCTGAGAAGTGGCAGATGGAGTTCAACCTAGATAAGTGTGAAGTGATTCAGTTTGGTAGGTCAAATTTGAAGACCGAATATAATATTAATGGTAAGACGTTTGAAGGATCAGCAAAATCTTGGGGTCCTTGTCCATAGCTGCTGTGCAGGTTGACTGTTGTTAAGAAGGCGTATGCTGTATTGGCCTTCATCAACTGTGGGACTGAGCTCATGAGCCATGAGGTAACGTTACAGCTATACAAGACCTTGGTCAGACCCCACTTTTAGAGTACTGTGTTCACTTCTGGTCACCTCTCTACAGGAAGGATGTGGATACAATAAAGAGGGTGCAAAGGAACCTTACAAGGATGTTGCCTGAATTGGAGGATGTGCCTTATGATGATGATGATGTCGACGCAGACCTAAGAGGCCAGCATCAGGCATTTTCATGCCTTACAAGGCACAGTTCAAAAAGCTGTGTGGGGTACCACTCCTCGCACAGACACTTCGCAGTATTATTTTACTAGGCCGAGTTGCGAGCTCAGCATCAACCTGGCACGGATGGAAAGCACGCACGGGGGCGGTCTGTCACTGGATCGAACTTGGGAACCTCCATTCTCGAGCCCGGCGCTGATCTCACTGCGCCACCAGCCGACCCAAATCAGCCTTATGAGAATAGGTTGAATGAACTTGGCCTTTTCTTCTTGGAGCTACAGAGAATGAGAGAGGCATTGATTGTATGGATAGCCAGGGCTGAAATAGCTAACACGAGGAAGCATAGTTTTAAGGTGCTTGGAAATAAGTACCGAGGGGATGTCAGGGGTGAGTGTGGTGAGTATGTGGAATGCACTGCCGGTCTTTTAAGAGACTCTTAGGTAGGTACATGGAGCTTAGTAGAGGGCTATCTGGTAGGGAAATTCTAGTTAGTTTTCAGAGTAGGTTGCATGGTTGGCATAACATCGTGGCCAAAGGGCCTGTAATGTGCTGTCGATTTCTATGTTCTAGTTGATTAACCTTGTTGCGATGGTCCTTTAGAGAAAACTGAGTGTAAAATGATAGAATTCTTCATTACGATAGAAAGTTCAATATGAACCTAGGATTGTCAATGTAAATGAGGGGTTCCCAACCATTTTTTATGCCATAGATCAATACAATTAAGCAAGAGGTCCATAGAGCCATGATGGGAACCCTGATTGAAATAAATTAAAGCTCGAATGGGAAGTGAGTTGTTTATGAAATATTGGAGTGTTTCATGAAAAGGTATGATGGTGAGTAAAACATAGAAAATAGGTGCAGGAGTAGGCCATTCGGCCCTTCGAGCCTCCACCGCCATTCAGTATGATCATGGCTGATCATCCAACTCAGAACCCTGCACCTGCCTTCTCTCCATACCCCTTGATCCCTTTAGCCACAAGGGCCATATCTAGCTCCCTGTTAAATATAGCCAATGAACTGGCCTCAACTGTTTCCTGTGGCAGAGAATTCCACAGATTCACCACTCTCTGTGTGAAGAAGTTTTTCCTCACCTCGGTCCTAAAAGGCTTCCCCTTTATCCTCAAACTGTGACCCCTCATTCTGGACTTCCCCAACATTGGGAACAATCTTCATGCATCTAGCCTGTCCAATCCCTTTAGAATTATATACGTTTCAATAAGATCCCCCCTCAATCTTCTAAATTCCAGAGAGTATAAGCCTAGTCGATCCAGTCTTTCATCATATGAAAGTCCTGCCATCCCAGGAATCAATCTGGTGAACCTTCTTTGTACTCCCTCTATGGCAAGAATGTCTTTCCTCAGATTAGGGGACCAAAACTGCACACAATACTCCAGGTGTGGTCCCACCAAGGCCTTGTACAACTGCAGTAGTACCTCCCTGCTCCTGTACTCGAATCCTCTTGCTATAAATGCCAGTATGGAGTCAATAATATTTCAGGAACAAGCACAGTAACTGCAACTGTTATATTAGACTAATGCTTTCTCAGAATTCCTTTTTTTTTTGTTTATGATAGACTGCTTGAAGCTGAACACAAATTTCAGACTACTTGTGTCATGTAGGAATTTGGAGAAAAAAGAAATTAACTTTTATTGAATATAATGCATTTAATTGCATAATGGTGCTGACATTCAACTAAGCTGAAAATGTTTTGTTGGTGATTTTTGTTTGTACTCAGAGTCTGAGGCTTCTTGCTTAATTGTCCAACAATAGTCAGCCAGCATTGATGGATTCCAGTTGCCTTGATACAATCTCTCCATGACCTCAATGATTTCACCATGCAATCACAGACAGCGATAAGATTTTAGGGAAGAGGTCACAGTCATAGAGAAGTACAGCATAGGAACATGCCCTTCGGTTCATCTAGTCTGTGCCGAGTCATTTAAACTGCCTGCTCCCATTGAGCTGCACCGGGACCATAGCCCTACCATCCATTTATCTGTCCAAACTTCTCTTAAACATTGAAGTTGAGCTCACATGCACCACTTGTGCTGGCATCTCGTTCCACAATCTCACGATTCTCTGAGCAAAGAAGTTTCTTTCATGTTCCACTTTAACTTTTCACCTTTCACACTTAACCGATGACCTCTGGTTGTAGTCTCATCCAACCTCAGTGGAAAAAGCCTGCTTGCATTTACCCGATCTATACTGCTCATAATTTTGTACAGCTCTATCAAATCTCTCAATCTTCTAAATGGGAAGTCAGAAAATGAATCTTTAGTGACATTTTGCAATTCATGGTTTTGTATGCTTGGAAAATGTTGTCAACTAGCTGGTGCTCTGTAGTTGCCAAGAAAATTTTCAACATTCTTGAAAGCCTTCCATGCGATTTTCTCCAGCCCCACTAATGTTTCTTCAAATTGCCTGTCATTGATCTGTTTGACTTGTGGACCAACAAAAATATGTTTCTTACTCTTGACATCAGTTCTTCTGACTTGAATTATGAATTGAAATAACAACTAAAAGTGATTTTTAAATAGTGTGTAATACAGTAATTTAATGGTGAGTTTTGTGATCAGCAGCCCAAAATCCATAAGATGTACCCAAAGGTATTCAGGAAGCCAAATCATTGTTATCCTCCCTGACATGAAAACAGTAGGAAAAGTGACATAACCATGATTAACAAAAGAAGTGCTAGGTCCAAGGACAAATTATAGTGTTCCAGAAAATATTCCAGTGTGGCTTTATTCCAGATGCTGTCTGACCAATCTGATTGAAAATTTCTGAACAGGTTACAGAAGTATATTGACAAGGGTAGGGCTGTAGATGAGACTTGCATGGATTTCAGCAAGGCCTTGACGAGGTCTCACATGGAAGGAGGCTAGGGCTGGTGGGATCCTAGGCTAGTTTGTAAATTGAATCCAACATTGGCTTGGCAATAGGAGACAGAGGCTGCTGGTAGAGGTTTCTTTTATGATTCCCCCGTCCCAGCTGTTGCTCGACCCGCTGAGCTCCTGCAGCAGATTGTGTGTTGCTCGGGTCTCCGGCAATTGTATGTCTTTACTGGCAGTAATGCTGCGAGGCAATCTGACCCCTGCAGTGTAACGCCGCTGGATCTGAAGCGGTTCAATCTCAGCCAGTTAATGGGAGTGCGCAGGCGTCCTCCTGCTTCCCAGCGGCCCCCGCGTGGCGTAGTCCTCCAGTTTCCCGGTATTCCTTCTGGCCGGCTGAAGATGGCGGTCGTGTTGCCGATGATGGGGCGGATTTATGGATCGGTGCTGGAGTCCACACAGTGCTGCTCCAACCTGCACCCCGACTGGATGAGGCAGGAAGTCAGTACGGGGGTGAGTACGACACGAGTACAGATGATTGGTGAGGGAGAGGACCCACACGCAAAGGCCGCAGCAGAGCAGGAGGCCACCCGTCTCTACATGTTTAATAAAACGAAGGGGCCGGGGGCTGACCGATTTTCTCTCTCGGCCCCCTTAATTTGCCCATCTCAGATGATCAGATTGAGCTTCCACAGACTTCCAGGTTAGCGAATTGAATGAAGAATTTGTTTCCCTATCTCGGTCTCTTTATTTCGAAGCCATAGCCTATGAATCTAAACTATTCAGCCGGAGAAACAATCTCCCTGCATCCTGCCTTTTGAAACCGAATCAATTGCCTCTTTTTCTTCTAAACGTTTGCCACCAAGTTTCCCCTGTTCTCATTTATTTGATCCACCTTGCTTTTCTGAACTTTGCTGTCTCCATAATCAGGAGACAGACTAGCCACTGACTGCTTTTGGCAAGCCCACAGATTTGCACAGCAACCACAACTGTTATACTTTCACCCTGGCGCCTGACAGGGCAGCATACTCCTTCCTTTGTCTCTGTCACATTTGTTCTAACGATGAGGCCTTCTGCTCTGGTGCCTCTGAAATGTATTTCTTCTTCCTAAATGTAACATTCCTCTGCCACAGAATATTGGAAGCTCTTATCCGCATTTTCACAATTTCCCACTGGTCTCTTCGTAAATTCATCATGGCCCAGAACAAAGAGTTCCACGGTACTTGCATTCACCCCATCAGGTTGTTGAGGGGTAATAACTGTTCCTGAATTTGGTGGTGTGAGGCCTGAGGCTCCTGTACCTTCTTCCTGATGGCAGCAGTGAGAAGAGAGCATGTCCTGGGTGGTGGGGGTCCCTGATGATAGATGCTGCTTTCCTGCGACAACATTTTGTGTATATTTACTCAATGGTTGGGAGGGCTTTGCCTGTGATGGGCTGGGCTGTATCCACTACTTTTTGTAGGGTTTCTCATTTAAGGGCATTGGTGTTTCCATATCAGGTTGTGAAGCAGCCAGTCAATATACTCTGCACTGCACAGTGGATTGTCAAAGTTCACCAGGGATTGTACACTGTTTGTCAAAGTTCTGGATGTCATGTGAATCTTTGCAAACTCCTAAGGAAGTAGAGGTGCTACCGTGCTTCGTAATTGCAGTTACGTGCCTGACCCAGGACACATCCTCTGAAATAATAACACTGAGCAATTTAAAGTTTCTGACAGTCTCTACCTCTGATCCTCCACTGAGGACTGGCTCTCCTGCAGTCTATAATCAGCTCCTTGGTCTTGCTGACATTGAGTGAGAGGTTGTTGTTATGACACCAATCAGCCAGTTTTCCTCCTGTATGCTGATTCATCACCACCTTTGATTCAGCCTACGATGGGGCGTCATCAGCAAGCTTGAATATGGCATTGGAGCTGTGCTGAGCCACACAGTCACGGGTGTAAAACGAGCAGAGCAGGGAAGTAAGCACACAGCCTTGTGCACCTGTGCTGATGGAGATCGTGGAGGAGACATTGGCAATCCAAACATACTACAAATGAGGAAATCCAGGATCCATTGCATAAGGAGGTATTGCGGCCAAGGTCTTGAAGCATATTGATTAGTTTTGAAAGGATGATGGTATTGAATGCCGAGCTATAGTTGTTGAAAAGCATCCTCATACATGTATGCATGTTTGCTGTCCAGGTGTTCCAGGGTTGAGTGAAAAGTCAATGAGATGGCATCTGCTGTGAACCTGTTGCTCCAGTAGGCAAAGTGGAGTGGATCTTAGTCACTTCTCAGGCAGAAGTTGATATGTTTCGTTACAACCTTCCAAAACACTTCGTCACTATGGATGTAAGTGCTACTGGATGATTGTCTTCAGACAGGTTACCACATCCTTCTTCGGTACCGGTATAATGGAAGCAGGTGAAGGCCTCCCCATGTGGGAGATGCGTCATTGCTGGAACTGTAGGGGTGCAGCAGCTCAAGAGCTGCTGCTTTGATGCTGGATGTCTTTTGTTGAAATAACTACCAAATGCAGTGAAACAACAGATGGGAACAGCTTTAGTATGACTCAGTACTCCTGGAGAGAAGTGAAGAATATACACGTGATGTTTAACTTGGAAATCCCTAAGCATCATAAATTCAAAAACAAACTCGGAATATCTACAGTTGACATTTCAGGCCAAGACTCTCTTCCCCCTCATTCCCACACCACCTTATTCTGACTTCTACTCCCATTCTTCCCAGTATTGAAGGAAGGGTCTCTCCATAGATGCTGCCAGAGTTTCTCCAACATTCTGAGTGTGTTGCACTGGATTTCCAGCATCTACAGATTTTCTCTTGTCTCTTAATAGTCAACTGTATCCATAGAGAAGGGGATCCCAACCTTTCATTATGCCATGGACCAATAACCATTAAGCAGGGGGTCTAGGCTGGAAATCCCTGACATAGATAGATCTGAGATGTGATGGGTAGAGGTTTGATTGTAATCCATGCGAAGTAAATCAGAGAAATGGATATTCACGGGGATATTCTATGGGGGCCTGATGTGGTAGATCCTGGTTTTCAATCTCCTCTTGGGAGAAATCGAGAATCAGGGATTATTGTTTCAGGATAAGGTGCAACCCATTTAAAATGGCAATTTCTTTTGAAGGATATAAATGTTTGGAGTTCTCTATTGCAGAGGTTGTAAAGGCTGAACTACTGAAAGCATTCAGAAGGCAGTGTAAACTGTGAGTAATGTGGACCAAGCAGAGTAATGCAGCTGAGGGGAAGGTCCAGTGATCCATGACTTTGGAGCAGACATGAGTGACCCATGGCCAACTACTCTTCCAATTTCAACTTCTAGTTTATTGTCATTCAACCACCAAACAAAACACTGCTCCTCTGGACCAGGGTGCACGACACAGAAAATATAACTCACATAAAGTAATATAATTACCAGAAATAAATTAACAAATAAAAAGGTGTATTTACATTGCAAGTTAAAAAATAAACAGTATAACGCTACATGTGTGATGAGACCTGAGTAGTGGCTGGGAGTTCCGTCGTCTCAAGGCCTGGGGAAAGAAGCTGTTTCGCATCCAAACAGTCTTTGTCCTAATGTTGCGGTACCTCTTGCCTGATAGTAGAGGATTGTTGGATGGATGGAACAGATTATTGACAATGCTAAGGGCTGTGTTCACAGCACTCCTGATAAATACCTAGTGTGGGTGGAAGAGAGACTCTGATGATTCTCTCAGAATTCCTCGCAATCCTTGGCAGGGTCTTTCAGCCAGATGCCTTGCAATTTCCAACCCAGATGGTGATGCAGTTGGTCAGGATACTCTTGATGGTGCTCCTGTAAAGATTAGTTAGAATGGGGGAGGTGGGGTGGTATCCTCGCTTGCCTCAGTCTCCTCAGGAAGTGGAGATGCTGCTGTGCTTTCTTGACTAAAGGGGTGATGTTGAAGGACCAGGTGAGGCGAGTTCTATAATTGTATAATGGTTGACTCTTTACTTTTAATTCTTGTGTGGTCAATGTTGTGTGTGTTTCCTTTGTAAAATCCGCATGTTTTTTGATGCAGACAACTATTATGGCAGTAGAGTTTGACGGTGGTGTTGTCATCGGGGCAGACTCAAGGACCACAACAGGGTAAGGCCGTCATTTCAAACGTTGTTTGTAATAAGAGTCACTCTACTCTTTAACTGTGTAAATTTATCCTGTCCTTGAGGCATTGCTTTGCTCCAAGATGAGTGCTTGAAACCTAAATAATATCAGAAAGTAAAGGTGATGTAAGTGGACTCATAGAGCACAGAAACAGGCCCTTCTAGAGTTTGAACCGTCACTATTAAACGTTATGGCACAGAAAGGGAATTTGACTCAAACAGAGTCTGTCACCTGATAGGCTCATTGTCATGGCCTTTCTTCGAGGGCATGCAAATTATTCTCTCAAGTGCCGACACAATTCACTTTCAAGGGCACTGATATCTTCCCAGCACCCCTACAACAGTAAGTTCTAGACCGTCACCACCCCTGGCATAGTTTGGCCCAAGTTCTGAATCTTTGCCCCAGTCTTTGGACCATCCCAAAATGAGAACAAGTTTTGCTGCTTAAGTCATGAATTTATACATACTTCTATAACCCCTCAGCTTTTTTCCCCACCGAGGTGACCCCAGTGTAGTCAGCTTAACGTTACAGCTGAGATATCTCACACTTTCAAGTTCAAGGTAAATATATTATCAAAGTACGTTCATGTTACTTTACACAACCCCCAGATTCATTTTCTTGCAGGCATTCACAGTCGAACAAAGAAATACAATAAATTAAATGAAGAACTACAAAACCAATGTGCAAAAGAAGACAAACTGCAAAACAAAAAAACTAGTAAACAAACAATACTGAGAGCATGGGTTGTAGAGTCTTTGAACGTGAGTTCAGGAGTTGTGGAACCAGTTCAGTGTTGAAGTTGTCCATGCTGGTTCAGGAGACTGATGGTTGTAGGGTAACAACTGTTCCTGAACCTGAACCCCACCCCTCCCTCCTTGATAGCAGCACAGCAGTGAAAAGAGAGCATGGTGGGGGGGGGGGAAGGGGCTCCATGATATTTTGTAGAAGCTCCTTGTAGATGTGAACAATGGTGGGAAGGGCTTTTCAGTCCTTTTAGTAAATCTTTTGCAGACCTTAAATTCTTCTTAAAGTTACATGACTAATTAGGGTGAAAATTGGGGGGGGGGATTATTTTTACATTTAAATGGGGCATTTAAGGAAGGGTGTAATAATATAAGAAGCAGTTCAGAGAAGGATTACTAGATTGACTCCTGGAATGGGTGGGTTGTTTTATGAGGAAAACTGGATTGGCAAGGTTTATGATCATTGGGATTGAGAAGAAGGATAGGTGATGATTGAACCATACAAGATCGGGGGGTACATATGGATGGGATATTTCCTGTTGAGGAAGTCTCAAATCAATAGTCACTGTTAATAAAATGTCCATTTAACACAAATTAGTCAATTCTTTTTAATGAGGATTGTTAAAATTTGAACTTTCTTCCTCAAAGGGTAATGGATGTGGTCTTTGATTTAGAATGGTTAGATCAATACTTGGTAACAAGGATGATAAGAGCAGTTGTAACGAGGAGTTGAAATGCTGGTCAGTTTTGCCATATTGAGTAGTGAAGCAGGATCAAAGTGCCACAGTGGAATACTCCTGATCTTTACATTTAATCTTTATCTGTACCGTGTACTTCCTTTCCCCCAAGTGCATTGTTACTTTAACCAGGTGTACCCAAGAGTTCTTGTGCATGAATACTGACATATTCAGACTGTATTCATAAGGATAAACTCTAGTGTTTATGGTTGGGTTGAGTTGTTCTCTAATCTTGGCAATTTATTTCCACATGTTTCATTACCATGCAAGGAGACATCGCCAGTGCACTGTTGATTGTGCTGTGTCCTCCAAATGCTTGGCCTTTATATACTTTTACATCAGCTAATTGAACATAATTTTGGAAACTCCGTTGCGACATGGGGAGGAAATCTGGTTGCTGTATGGCGAACTTAGTGTGCTGTGGTCATAAATTTTGCTCGCATCAACTCATAAATAGGATCAAGGTCTATGTTTTTGTTTATAGAATTCACCGAAAACCATGCTTCTAGGAATGCCTTTGCATGCTGCAAGTTTACTTATGCCGTGACTTTCACTGATGCCCTGTCAAATTTGTGCCCCTCTCGATCTTCATGTAACAATGAAACAGATTTTAGGAAGTAACTGAATGCCTTGATCCAAAAAATGGAGGGAGCAAGAGACCTAATATTTGAAACTGCAACACCTGTGATTGAACCTTCAGGAATATAATCAGGCAAAACAGTAAACCACATCAGGAATGGACAAGCTATTACCTCAATGTTTTCCGGGACCTTGGTGACAAATGCAAATGATTTTTTATTTCCTGAAGGTATTTTACAGCAAGTATCATTTTATTTTTATAGATCGTACATTGCAAACAGGGTCACGGATAAACTGACCCCTATTCACGACCTCATCTTTTGCTGCCGCTCAGGGTCGGCAGCTGACACCCAGGCAATTGCAGATGCAGTGACTTACCAGCTCGGCTTCCACAGGTCAGTCTGGCAAAATGCTGCTCATATATTCGGCAGCAAATGAAACATTATTTGTTAGAATCATTAGTGAAAATTTATTGATAAAGATTTTCAACTGGAACTAGGCTTCAATATCTAGTAGTCCCAAGCATCTTGTACAAGCTTATTCTGTATGAACTTCGGGCAGTTTCCCTTCTATTCCCTAATCATTTGATAAAATGTCAATGAGTGTGATGCTCAGAATAGTTCCGCTGAATGAAGAGGTTCTTCCTCTCTATCTACAGTACAACGCAAGATCTTGGGTACACATATATAGTTAGGGTGCTTAAGACTTTTGTACAATATTGTAGTAATTTTACATATTGCACTGTACTGCCACAAAAAAAATTCAATATACATGTGAGTGATGATTAACCTGATTCTGATATGGGTCTCTATCGTGGACTGAGGGTGGGAAGGGGCAGGGAGGTTAAATCCTTGCTGGAAAAAAGGAAAGAGAGAGGGGAGGGAGCAGAAATCATCAGAGAGACATTCTGTAATGATCAATAAACCATTTGTTTGGAATCAAATGACCTTGCCTGGGTATGTGTGCACCCGAGCCAACCTACCACCCTGGCACTCCTCTGCCACCTGTCCCACACCCCTTCCGTTGTGCTCCACCCTTGCCATTCCCAACAGACTTTGCTCCCGCCAGATTTACAAGCGCGCTGTCATGTTGACAAATACCGTACTGTGCAAGTGCTGTGTCTTGTCCCAGGCTCTCGCTGCCTGTTTGTGTTGTGTGCATCTACGGAAGCTGTAACACTTCTTCTCTGCTTCCCTTTCTTCACAGCATTGAACTCGACGAGCTTCCACTGGTGCAGACTGCTGCCAATTTGTTCAAAGACATGTGTTATAGATACCGGGAGGAGCTGATGGCTGGGATCATCGTTGCTGGCTGGGATAAAAGAAATGGTGGACAGGTAAAGATTGAGGGGATTTAACTGGTCATATTATATCATCACTAATATCAAAAATCTAGTTTATGAGGCCGCAAAGTTTCCTCCGTCACCACTTGGCCATATTCAGCTTCAGATTAGTCCTACGTCAGTCATTGTCCCTCTAATTTGTAATGACCAGTGTGTGCAAAAATCTTGTGCTGTACAACTTTTTGCCTGGTGACAATCTGTGCGCACTGAATTTTTAAGTGGAAGTAAACCTGACGCAATTCTAAGGATAATAAATTACCAAGTCCAGTAGCTGCACATTCCTGACCTCTTGAACTTTCAGTGGAGCAGTTTCTACTGTTTCATTACACTTTAAGTGAACTAGCAATTCTGTTGTGCTTTACACCTTTTGCTTCTGTGAAATTTGACATAGTGAATCAATAATTTCTTCAATAAAAACAGTATAAGTAAGCCAGTTCTAAAATCTGCAGGCAAATCATCACAAACTCCACACTGCCTGCATCTGAAACCGGAAAAGGAAATGTGATTGTGTACGATCATGAAATATGCTTACACGCTAACGAGATAGAGGGTGACAACCTTTTGTGCACAGTTTAAATTCCTTTGAGCGCTAGTAGCAAAAGATGTGTGTGCGCACACACCTTAGAAGAACATTGGTGTCAATCCTCTATTGTTGGACTTTTTCAATTTGATTTGGGAGTCCCTTCAGAATGTTTCTGGCATTGATCCTGTGGTAGCTAAAATTAAAGGTAAATGTGGGGCAGATATTATCTTCCTATCTGGTGTCCATCCATCAAAGTCTTGATGAGGACAATAGAAAACTCAAAAGTTGACCTCTGCAAGATGCCAAACTCTATTCAGCCCATCCCAAGCAGTGAGCAGATCTAAAGGTTGTTGCTCCCAGCTCAATCACAGGACTTTCATATTGCAGTGCAGTCACATTTTCTTACAGCAATTCTTAATCACTGACATTCATTGGCTTCAGCCATTGATAATTCTGCAGCTGAAATCAGAATCAGATTTAATATCACTGATATATGTCATGAAGTTTGTTGTTTTGTGACAGCAGTACAATGCAATACACAAAAAAACTATAAATAACAATAAGAACATATGTTTGTTCATTATGTGCCATGCAGTTTGACATGGGCGATCATGGTCTTTCCATGACTGATTGTTCTTGGCAAATTTTTCTACAGAAGTGATTTGCCATTGTCACCTTCTAGGCATTGTCTTTACGAGATGGGTGACCCTAGCCAGTATCAATACTCTTCAGAAATAGTCTGCCTGGTGTCAGTGGTCGCATAACTGGAACTTGTGATATGCACCAGCTGCTCCCATGGCTTCATGTGACCCTGATTTGCGGGGGGGGGGGGGGGGCGGTGCTACACTTTGCCAAGGGTGACGTATAGGCCAGTGGAGGGAAGGAGCACCTCGCACCTCCTTTAGTAGAGACGTGTCTCCACCCCACTACCCAAAGAACATATATATAAATTAAATTAGTCGTGCAAAAAGAGTAAAAGGAATAACGAGGTAGTGTACATGGGTTCATTGTCTGCTCAGAAATCAGATGGCAGAGGGAAAGAAGCTGTTCCTGAAACATTGAGTGTGTCTCCTCAGGCTCCTGTACCACCTCCTTAATGGTAGTAATGAGAAGAGGAAAGGTTCTGGGTCATGGGGTGTTACGGGGAAGTAGATTCACGGATTTGATGAGAGAAGATGCTGATTGTGAATAAGCATGTTAACTATTTACAAGACAAACAGTGAAGCACTCAGCCAGACATCTAAGTCAAACAAGCAGTTATGTAGGCCCTCTAAGTTAGAAGACCACAACACTACACAGTCAATAACCTCTTATACAGATTCTTATCTAAACTTGAGTGCCCAAAGTGGCAGGAGAAAACAGACACTAACCGTACCACACCGTGGCAAATACTAAACTTGAGTGTGCAAAGGCCTTCTGCACTACAACATATGCCCCCCCACACACACACACACACACACACACACACACACACACTTTACCATTTCCGTGGCACACCCTGTCTGTCTGGTCCAAGGTGACCCGAGAATGAAAAAGAGAGAGCATGCTTACTGCGTGCTAGATTTAAACCCCACCATCACCATGATGTCTTCAGCTTCACAGAAGCCAGTGCAAGAGGCTGTAGTGCGCCTTACATGGGCCAGTCCCCGCCTCCCATGGGGGAGTGGCTTTCGATGAGCTGCCAAGTTAAGACATTCAACCCCCTGAAAGTCACAGCACCGAGTCACTCATCCGCAGGCTAGTATAACCCCCGCTATACTACACACTATACTACAAACAAGACATAACACAATAATACCCAGAATTATCAGCACACCAGTTACTACCCAGTCTGTTAACAGTAGTCTACCAGCCTCCCTGCATCCCAAAAGACCAACTCTTCCCCCCCGCCCCCAAACCCCTGGGTGCAGTTGTTCTGAAGCAAGCCCCCTACTTTCCTGATCTTATTTACTGAGCGCTGGATATGATCAGCCAAGTGAGCAACATTTCCTGACTTGTCAGTGATGTAGGTGCAGTATTTCTGACCAGGTGAAACCTTTCCCAGTGAGAGGGTAGTGTAAGGCCATTCAGTTCTGCAAGGCAACCATTTGAATAGCCATCACTTCGGCTGATACTCAGGTGGGTGCATCCTCCATGTGCTTCAGAGCTGTGGTCTTCTCGTTGGCCAATGCCTCCATCGGGCTGTGCGCATCAGTTCCCAGGTCAGCTTGGCCATACCATACAGGGCAAAGGCTATCACCCAGAAACTTCCTGCCTCTGTGATATGCCCTTTACTGTGCTGAACTACATAAGCAGGGTGCTCGTTCGGGCAGTGCATATGTACGGTATTGGAAGATGTACCATCCCATGAGAAGCCACAGCATTCAGTACGTACTATTTGGTGTCCAGGGGGTGCCCACCTCCACGGTAGCATTCAATGTCAACATAGTCATCCCAGGATACTGCTCCCACTCACACTGGCTATACCCCACTGTCTGGTTCATTGTGCCACCTGCACCAACACTCTCTGTTGGGAGAGGGATTACTGTCCGAGTTGGGACCTTGGGGTTAGACAAATCGTGTGTAGGGATGTCCTTAAAACACTTACTGCATTGGCATTACTGTGACAGAAGTTCTTTAAGACAGACCATTCTCATACTATGGGGGGAGGTTGGCTGTATTGAATACTCTCTCCTTGCTTCCCCCAAAACAGAATGCCAAAGCTGAGTAACTGGACAAGTTCCTCCAACAGTTCTGTTTGTCATTGGAGAGGATTGGTGTCAGCAGCAGTGCGATGGTACCCTTACGCAGTCTGAAGCATTGGTGTGGTCTCATATTCGTACATGAATGTGTTGTACGATCTCACAAGGACCACCATCATCGCCGTAAGCAGCTACCACTTTGACATTTTGTAACATGGGGAGACACAAACACTCTGTCCTTCAAAGTTCAAAGTGTGTATACATTCCACAACCTTGAGATTCATCTCCATACAGGCAGCCACAAAACAAGAAACCCAAAAGAACCCATTAAAAAATATTTGACGAGTGCCCAATGTGCAGAGAGAGAGAAAACAAAAAGTGCAAATAGCATTTAAAATGGAAGTGAGACCTCATCATGAAGCCCAGAGCAGGCCACAGCCTCAGCTTCAGTTCATCATGTAGCAGAGTAAAACATTGTGGAGTCCGCACCAGCCAGAGCAGGCCCACAGGCTTGGGCTCGATGCAGCAAAAAGGACGTCACTCCTGCTTCCCCTGGTAACACTACACACCACATATTCTCCAGTCCAAGCACCACAATCTCTCTCTGCTCCAGTGGCCCCTAAGGTGGCTGCACCCAAAATTTCTGGGATTCCTCTTCGAGGTCCTCGTGCCTCATCGCATCCATAACATCTCTCTTTGGCATGTTAGACATGTCCTCCTATGTGAAGACTAACACAAAACAGTCATTCAAGTCCTCAGCCACATTAGACACCTTTTTCAGCTTAATTTTTTGATTTTATTTTATTTAGATATATATTGTGGAATAGGCCCTTCCAGTCCAATTGGCCACGCTGCCCATTTACACTAGCCTAATCACAGGACAATGTACAATGACCAATTAACCTACTAACCTGTACAGCTTTGGACTGTGGGAGGAAACCCACACATTCACGGGTGGAATATACAATCTCCTTGTAGGGGGACTCAACACCCTGAGCTGAAATAGCATCATGCTAACCTCTATGCTACAAAATGTTTTATGATCTGTTTTAATATTTTGTGCTAGTTTCCTTTCATGATCTGTCTTCACACTTATTGCTTGCTTAGTGATTCTTAGTTGGTTTTTAAAAGTTTCTCACTAATCTTGGTGACTTTGTATGCATGAACTTGTGTTTGATGCCTTCTGTTTCCTTAGTTGTGTCTCCACCTTTATTGTTCTTTCTTTTAACTGGTATATACTTTCGTTGAGCTCTGTGAGAGTCTTCTACTGTTCTTCATCTGTCCCATCGTATAGCCTGTGTTCCCAGTCTATGCCAGCAGCTCCTCCCTCATCCCATTGTAGTCTCCCTTGAATAGGCATAGTGCACTGGTTTTAGATTGAACTATTGTACTCTCCACTTGTATGAGAAATTCAACTGTGCAGTGATCACTTTTTCGGAGGATCTATAACTACAAGCAACATTAGCTTTACCTGGCTCATTGCACAGGACCAGATCTAAGATAACATTTTCCCATGTAGGTTCACTAACCTGCCCCTGTATAGAAACAACAGTGCCCGTGAATGGAAAACTATAAGAAGTAGAGGTTACAGACCAATCCATCACGGTTACAGCCCTCCCCACCATTGACACATCTTCATGAACTACTGTTACAGGAAAGCAGCATCCATCACCAGTGACCTCCACTATCCAGGCCATGCTCTCTTCTCACTGCTGTCATCAAGAAGAAGGTACAAGAGTATCAGGACCTACACCACAAGGTTCAGCAACAGTTACTACTCCTCAATCATCCGGCTCTTGAACAAAAGGGAATAACTTCACTCAACTTGTAGTAATGTGGAAACTAGCACAGATCCTAACCTAAGCATGCGACAACTTACAATGATCAATTAACCTACCAACATGCTGTTTTCTGGCTGCTGCCATCAGGAGGAAGGTACAAGAGCTCAGACCTCACACCAGCAGGTTCAGGAACAGTTATTACCCCTCAGCCATTAGGCTCTTGAAACAGGATAACTTCACTCAATTTCACTTGTCCCATCATTGAAATGGAGTCACTTTCAAAGACTCTTCATCTCATGTATTGTTTGTTTATTATTTTATTTTTGTATTTCAAATCAAAGTATATCTATTACCAAATAATGTATAAATGATACAACCTTGATTTTTTAAAAACGCAAACAACAGGAATTCTGCAGATGCTGGAAATTCAAGCAACACACATAAAAGTTGCTGGTGAATGCAGCAGGCCAGGCAGCATCTCTAGGAAGAGGTACAGTCGACGTTTCAGGCCGAGACCCTTCGTCAGGACTAACTGAAGGAAGAGTGAGTAAGGGATTTGAAAGTTGGGGGGGGAGGGAGAGATCCAAAATGATAGGAGAAGACAGGAGGGGGAGGGATGGAGCCAAGAGCTGGACAGGTGATTGGCAAAAGGGATACGAGAGGATCATGGGACAGGAGGTCCGGAAAGAAAGATGGGGGGTGGGGGGGGGGGACCCAGAGGATGGGCAAGGGGTATATTCAGAGGGACAGAGGGAGAAAAAGGAGAGTGAGAGAAAGAATGTGTGTATAAAAATAAATAACAGATGGGGTACGAGGGGGAGGTGGGGCCTTAGCGGAAGTTAGAGAAGTCGATGTTCATGCCATCAGGTTGGAGGCTACCCAGACGGAATATAAGGTGTTGTTCCTCCAACCTGAGTGTGGCTTCCTCTTTACAGTAGAGGTAAAGTAGAGGTTTCTACCTCCTACCCAAGATCCACAAACCTGCCCGTCCTGGCAGACCTATTGTCTCAGCTTGCTCCTGCCCCACCAAACTCATTTCTGCATACCTCGACACGGTTTTATCCCCCCCTTGTTCAATCCCTTCCTACTTAGGTTCGTGACACTTCTCACGCTCTTAAACTTTTCGATGATTTTAAGTTCCCTGGCCCCCACCGCTTTATTTTCACAATGGATGTTCAGTCCCTATATACTTCCACCCCCCCCCATCAGGAAGGTCTCAAAGCTCTACGCTTCTTTTTGGATTCCAGACCTAATCAGTTCCCCTCTACCACCACTCTGCTCCGTCTGGTGGAATTAGTCCTTACTCTTAATAATTTCTCCTTTGGCTCCTCCCACTTCCTCCAAACTAAAGGTGTAGCTATGGGCACCCATATGGGTCCTAGCTATGCCTGCCTTTTTGTTGGCTTTGTGGAACAATCTATGTTCCGTGCCTATTCTGGTATCTGTCCCCCACTTTTTCTTCGCTACATCGACGACTGCATTGGCGCTGCTTCCTGCACGCATGCAGAGCTCGTTGACTTTATTAACTTTGCCTCCAACTTTCACCCTGCCCTCAAGTTTACCTGGTCCATTTCCGACACCTCCCTCCCCTTTCTAGATCTTTCTGTCTCTGGAGACAGCTTATCCACTGATGTCTACTATAAGCCTACTGACTCTCACAGCTATCTGGACTATTCCTCTTCTCACCCTGTCTCTTGCAAAAACGCCATCCCCTTCTCGCAATTCCTCCGTCTCCGCCGCATCTGCTCTCAGGATGAGGCTTTTCATTCTAGGACGAGGGAGATGTCCTTTTTTAAAGAAAGGGGCTTCCCTTCCTCCACTATCAACTCTGCTCTTAAACGCATCTCCCCCATCTCACGTACGTCTGCTCTCACTCCATCCTCCCGCCACCCCACTAAGAATAGGGTTCCCCTGGTCCTCACCTACCACCCCACCAGCCTCCAGGTCCAACATATTATTCTCCGTAACTTCCGCCACCTCCAACGGGATCCCACCACTAAGCACATCTTTCCCTCCCCCGCTCTCTCTGCTTTCCGCAGGGATCGCTCCCTACACGACTCCCTTGTCCATTCGTCCCCCCTATCCCTCCCCACTGATCTCCCTCCTGGCACTTAACCGTGTAAGCAGAACAAGTGCTACACATGCCCTTACACTTCCTCCCTTACCACCATTCAGGGCCCCAAACAGTCCTTCCAGGTGAGGCGACACTTCACCTGCGAGTCGGCTGGGGTGATATACTGCGCCCGGTGCTCCCGATGTGGCCTTTTATATATTGGCGAGACCCGACGCAGACTGGGAGACCGCTTTGCTGAACACCTACGCTCTGTCCGCCAGAGAAAGCAAGATCTCCCAGTGGCCACACATTTTAATTCCACATCCCATTCCCATTCTGACATGTCTATCCACGGCCTCCTCTACTGTAAAGATGAAGCCACACTCAGGTTAGAGGAACAACACCTTACATTCCGTCTGGGTAGCCTCCAACCTGATGGCATGAACATCGACTTCTCTAACTTCCGCTAATGCCACACCTCCCCCTCGTATCCCATCTGTTATTTATCTTTATACCCACATTCTTTTTCTCACTCTCCTTTTTCTCCCTCTGTCCCTCTGAATATACCCCTTGCCCATCCTTTGGGTTCCCCCCCCCCCCGCCCCTGTCTTTCTTCCCGGACCTCCTGTCCCATGATCCTCTCGTATCCCTTTTGCCAATCACCTGTCCAGCTCTTGGCTCCATCCCTCCCCCTCCTGTCTTCTCCTATCATTTTGGAACTCCCCCTCCCCCTCCCACTTTCAAATCCCTTACTCACTCTTCCTTCAGTTAGTCCTGACGAAGGGTCTCGGCCTGAAACGTCGACTGTACCTCTTCCTAGAGATGCTGCCTGGCCTGCTGCATTCACCAGCAACTTTGATGTGTGTTGCAACCTTGAGATTTCTTTGCTTACAGGAAGCCGTAAAGCAAGAATTCTGATAGAACCCAATTAAAAAAATAAAATCACCCGACACGTGGAGAAAGGTGGGGGGGGGGGGAAGAAAAGCACAAATCATGCAAGCAATAGAAGCAAGTAACAACATTCTGAACTAGATTGAGTCCTTTTGGTTTGGAATTTGCACAGCTTGTTGACTTCTGCACTCTATTTGAATGCCTAAGTTGGGTGGTCTTTCATTGATTCTGTTATGGATTTATTGAGTATGCCCACAAGAAAATGAATCTCAGGGTTGTTTTATGCATGTTGATATAAATTTACTTTGAACTTTGAACATGCTGTTCAAGAAAGCTATCACAGATACATTCTATGTAGCCCCTAAGACTGCCTCGACTACCTTGATTCACCCAATCTGTGTAGGAGCTTTGAGAGCTTTTTAGTACAGAGAGACCTAGGGATACAGGTGGTGACATGTGTTCTGTTGTGAAGAATGTATTTGGCAGATTTCTATTCATCGAGGCATTGAGTTCAGGAGTTGGGATATCATGTTGCAGCTACACAAGTCGTTGGTGAGACCACACTTGTGAGCAGTTAACGATCAGGCCCTTCAGCCCCACTTGTCATGCTGATCACAGTGCTGACCATAGTACTCACCAAGTTGGTCCTGCTTAACCGTGTTTGGTCCATATCATGCAAAGCCCTTCCAATCCAAATACTTATTTAATTGACTTGGTATGAAGTGAAAGGGAAGATTGGTAGCTTGGGTTGCTTGCTTGTTTATAGGGTTGTTCGCCGATCTGAAGGTTGGGTCGCAAATGTTTCTTCACCAGTTGTGACATCATCATTGCGCAATTGAGTGTTGTTTCTGCTGCGAGCTCAGTTTCTGTTGGTCCGACTCACCGTTCTGATTGGTTGGCTGTTGTGTTGGCCGCTAGTCTCCACTGGTTCCCGGCCAACCGCATAGCTGGGTGATCTCTGCTGTCCCGTATCCCTGGTTATCGGTTGTTGTGAGCGTTGGCTCCTCAGCTGTCCACAGCTCACCCCTCTGCCCCGATCCCACAGGCACATTGGTTTGTAAATTGCGTCCAGTGCAATATGTGTAGAGTCTTTCGTTGAGAACCAAGCTCCTAAGAATTCTCTTCATTTCTTGTATATTCTTTTGACTTCTGTATATTGTTCTTGTATTTGTTCCAACCTCTTTCTCTCTCGCTGTCTCTGGCAGCTGATTACATATATGCATTGGCCTTTGCGTGGACAATTGCCCTTTAGGCTCCCTCTTAAATCTTTCAGCCGTCACAAACCTGTGTTGTAGTTCTGGTGAAGGTGTTACTCCTCTGGAGTGGTGTAGAAAAGAGGATGTTTCTGGGACTGGAGGCCTTGAGCTAGAGGAGAGGATGGACTTTTTCTTTGGAGCGCAGGAGAATTGAAAGGTGCCATTACAGAGGTTTAAAGTCATGGGGAGCCTGGGTAAGATGGAAGGTTACAACAGTTTTCCACAGACCTTTCCGTGACCATCCACTCTGTAATGTAGGGCAGTTTAAAACTAGATGCTATAGATTTGTTGGAGAGGAGGGGTGGCTTTTAAAGCAGATCTGAGGAGAAACTTTTTTACAGAGGGGGATGTATATGTGGAATAAGCTGACAGGACGATGTAAAGGTGAGTGCGATTATATTTTAAAAGAAACATTTAGGCAGTTACTTGGATAGATAATATTTAGATGGTAATAGGCCAAATGCAGGTGAATGGGACTAGCTGGGATAGGTATCTTGGGCAGTGTGGACAATTTGGGGTTAAAAGGCCTGTTTCCATGCTGTATACAGTACTGTGCAAAAGTCTTGGGGATGTGTATGTGTGTGTACGTACACGCACACCACACACACACACACACACACACACACACACACACACACACACCACCCCTGCACACACACCACACACACACACACACCACCCCTGCACACACACCACACACACACACACACCACCCCTGCACACACACCACACACACACACACACACACACACACACACACACACACCACCCCTGCACACACACACCACCCCTGCACACACACCACACACCACCCCTGCACACACACCACACACACCACCCCTACACACACCACACACCACCTCCACACACAGCACCTTCACACACCACACACACACCCCACCCGCACACAACCCACACGCACACACCACCCATGCACACAACCCCCACGTGCACACAACCCCCACGTGCACTCGCACACCCACACACACCACGCACACCCACACACGCACACCCACACACGCACACCACCTACACACACACACATGCAGTCACACACACATGCACACTAACAGACACAAACACACACACACACACAATGTATTTATAAACTATATATAACCTATATAAAATAAACTATATATATATATATGTATGTGTGTGTGTATATATATATATATATATATATATATATGTATGTATATGTAGTTTATACATACAGAGTCTTAGGCACCCAAGCAATATATACGTGCCTTAGACAGGGCAAGTTTAACACAAGATCTTGAAAGAGGGTTGATGCTGAACAGGGGTGAGATAACAATATCTCCATACAGAACATAAGGAATATCTGTAATTTATTGTCACAGGGGCTGAATTTATTTGAACAAGGGACAGATTTTTCGATGCAAAGGGCATCGAGGGGTATGGGGAAAGGGTGAGAATGTGTACGATAGTAGGGGTCAAGCTCAAGTTTGTTGTCATTTCAGCTGTTACATGTCGACTGCCAAACGAAACAACTTTCCTCCCTACCAAGGTGCACAGCATGGTACATATAACTCTCACGCACAGCACATAAGTAATATTACCACATACAAATTAACGTATTATAAGGTGCAGTTGCAAGTTAAAAAGTAGAGAGTGTAACACTACTGGCGATACATACGTGATGAGAACTGGGTGGTGGCGGGGAGTTCAGTAGTTTTGTTGGCCTGCTTCCCATCCTAATAGTTTTTGTCCTCGTGCTACCATACCTCCTGATGGTGGGGGAGGTGGGGTGTCAGAGGTTGTTGGATGGGTGGGAGGGTTCATTGACAATGCTAAGGGCCCTGCATATGCAACACTCCTGATGAATATTTTGGTATGGGTGCAAGAGAAATCCCGATGATCCTCTCGGCATAAGATATTGGAGCTGAGTTAAGCCATTTGGTCCATCGAGTCTGCTCTGCCATTTCATCATGGCTGATCCATTTCCCTCTCCTGCCTTCTCCCTGTATCCCTTCATGCCCTGACTGTTCAAGAATCTTATCAACCTCTGCCTTAAATATACCCAAAGACTTGACCTCCACAGCCATCTGTGGCAATGAATTCCACAGATTCACCACTCTTTGGCTAAAAAAATTCCTCCTCATCTCCATTCTAAAAGGATGCCCCTGTATTCATTCTAGGGCTGTGTCCTCTGGTCTTAGACTCTCCCACCATAGGAAACATCCTCTCCACATCCACTCTATTGAGGCCTTTCAACATTCAATAGGTTTCAATGAGGTCACCCCTCATTCTTCTGAATTCCAATCCGTGGAAGCCCAGAGCCATTGAGCATTTCCCATGACAAACCATTCAATCCCGTAATCATTTTCGTGAATCTCCTTTGAACCCTCTCCAATGTCAGCATATCATTTCTTAGATGAGGGGCCCCAAAGTTGCTCAAAATGCTGCAGATGGTTATAAAGCTTCAGCATTACATGCTTGCTTTTATATACTAGTCAGCTGGAAGTGAGCGCTAACATCACATTGCCTTCCTAACCACTGACTCAGCCTGCAAATTAACCTTTAGGGAATTTTGCATGAGGCTTTCCAAGTCCCTTTGCACCTTAGATTTTTGAATTTTTTCTCCATTCAGAAAATAGTTTATGCTTTTATATCTTCTACCAAAGTGCATGACCATACACTTCCCGACACGGGTGTTCCATCAGCAGTCTTGTAATCCTTTGTAGGGTCTCACAGTCTGATGCCTTGCAATTCCCTTACCAGACGGTGATGCAGCTCTCAATGGTGAATGGCAGAGTTGACTCCGATAACTGGCTTACTTTTGCTCCTTTTTTTTTATTTGTTTGTTTTTAAGAGAGCATCAAATGGTCACCAGTGCTGTGAATTTTTAGCATTTGGTGAAGGGCAGAGGTATGTTGCATGATCTCATTCTTGATCTGAGTGTGGGTTGCGTTTGAAGAACAATGAATCATGTTGTCTGTGATTCTAGGTGTACACGATCCCAATGGGTGGGATGATGGTGCGGCAGCCATTCTCGATTGGTGGCTCTGGAAGTACCTATATATATGGATATGTTGACTCCAGCTACAAACGAGAAATGACAAAAGAGCAGTGCTTGGACTTCACGGCAAATGGCAAGTACACACTGAATGCTGAATGTCTCCTTTCATATCTGATCAGTCAGAGGGGTTAATGTTCCCATGTAAGGGTAAGAAGTAAAGATGGAAAATTGATGAAGCTTTGATTAACAAGGGACATTGGAGGTTTAATCAGCCAAAGGAGAAAGCGTACACTCAGTGGCCACACTATTACTTACCTCCTGCCTCCTGTATCTACTAAAGTGGCCACTGAGTGTACGCTCATTTTTGCAGCTGTAGCCCATTCACTTCAACGTTTGACATGTTGTTCATTCTGAGATATTCTTCTGCACACCACTGTTGTAAAGTGTGGTTAATTGAGTTACTGTCACCTTCCTGTCAGCTTAAACCAATCAGGCCATTCTCCTCTGTCCTGTCTCATTAACAAGGTGTTTTGCCCACAAAACTGTCACTCGTTTTTTTTTGTGTTTTTTTTGCACTATTCTCTGTAAACTCCAGACATTTTCCCAATCTTTTTTTTATCCCATGGGCCAGTCTGTAGAGACTGTTGTGCATGAAAATCCCAGAAGATCGGCAGTTTCTGAGATACTCAAACCATCCCATCTGGCATCAACAATCATTCCACAATTAAAATAACTTAGTTGACATTTCTTCCCCATTCTGATGTTTGGTCTGAACAAGTGAAGCTCTTGACCAGGTCTACATGCTTTTATAGCATTACATAGGAACTTACAAAGGTTGATTGGGGTTTGGGCCCCTAATTTAAGAAAGGATGTGTTGGATTGCAGAAGGGCAGAGGAGGTTCACAAGAGTGATCCTGGAAATGAAAGAGTTAACATATGAGGAATGCTTGATGGTCTGGGGCTGTACTCACTGGAGTTGAGAACAATGAGGGGGATCTCATTGATACCTATTGAATCTAGGAAGTCCTAGATAGAGTGGATACGGAGGGGTTGTTTCCTATAGTGGAGGAGTCTGGGACCTGAGGGCACAACCTCAGAATACAAGGGTGTTCCTTTAGAATAGAGTAGGAATTACTTTAGCCAGAAGGTGGTGAATCTTGGGAATTCATTGTCACAAACAGCTATGGAGGCCAAGTTATTTAAGGCAGAGGTTGATAGGTTCTTGATTAGTAAAGGCATCAAATGTTATGGGGAGAAGGCAGGAGAATGGGGTTGAGAGGGATAATAAATTAGCCATGATGGAATGATGGAGCAGACTTGATGAGCCAAATGGCCTAATTCTACTCATGTCTTTTGGTCAACCTCTCTAGCCAACTACATTTCCTTGTCTCATTGGGACAAACCTATCCAGAAACCAACGTAGGTGCTCCCTAACTAACCTCCACATTTCTGCTGTTCATTTCCCTGATAACATGTTCCCAATTTGTGCTCCCAAGTTCCTGCCCGATACCAATGTAATTAGCACACACCCCCCCCCCCGACTGAACACTTGCCCATATCGTCGTTGCCCTTGGCTATGCTAAAGTCTCTGTCTCTAAAATGCTTGCCCACTGAGAGGTCTGTCACCTGACCAAGTTCGTTGCCCATTACCAGATCCATGGCCTGTCCTCTTCTCTAGTCACTGCATACTGTCTCAGTAGTCATTCCTAGACACACCTAATTCTGCCCCAGCTGAATCTTCTGCACTAAAAAGGTGCTAATCAGTATTAGGAAAATTAAAGTCACCCATGACATCCACCCTGTTATTTTAGCAATTTTTCAAAATCTGCCCACTTATCTGCTTCTTGGTAACCTGGTGGGGGAGGGGGTATAGAATACTCACAATAGTGATTGCCTCCTTCCTATTTCTGACTTGCCCCACAGAGACTAGATGATTTCCCTGCCCCTACTCTTTTACCTCCCTCCCTATCCCCTTCACAATACTTCAATCCTGAAGTCGTGCCCTCTTGTCCTAGACTCCCCTACCATGGGATATAATTTTGCCATATCTAATTTGTTCAGGCCTTTTACCATTCAGAGTGAGATTCTCACCGCCCCCCCCCACCCCCCCCATTCTCCTGAACTCCAGGGAACACATCTCAAGAGCTACCAGATGTTTCTCATACGGTAACCCTTTCATTCTTGGAATCATTCTCGTGAATCTTGTCTGAACCCTCTCCAATGTCAGTATATCCTTTCTAAAATAAGGAGCCCAAAAGTGCACACAATGCTCCCAAGTGTGGCCTCACGAGTGCCTTATAGAGCCTCAACATCACACCCCTGCTCTTATATTCTATACCTCCAGAAATGAATGTCAACATTGCATTTGCCTTCTTCACCACCAACTCAACCTGGAGGTTAACCTTTAGGGTATCCTGCAAAAGGACTGCCAAGTCCCTTTATATTTCTGCATTTTGAATTTGCTCTCCATCTAAATAATAGTCTGCCTGTTTATTTCTTCCACTAAAGTGCATGACTATATACTTTCCAACATTGTATTTCATTTGCCACTTCTTTGCCCATTCCCCTAAACTATCAAAGTCTCTCTGCAGGCTCTCTGTTTCCTCCACACTACCTGCTCTGCCACCTATCTTTGTATCATTGTCAAATCTTAGCCACAAATCCATTAATCCCATAGTCCAAATCATTGACATACATCGTAAAAAGCAGCAGTTCCAACACCGACTCCCGTGGAACTTCAGCCAGCCAGAATAGGATCCCTTTATTCCCACTCTGCTTTCTGCCGATCAACCAGTGCTCCACCCATGCTAGTAACTTCCCTGTAATTCTATGGGCTCTTATCTTACTTAGCAGCCTCCTGTGCGTCACCCTGTCAAAGGCCTTCTGAAAATTCAAGTACATCGCATGCACTGCATCTCCTTTGTCTATCCTGCTTGTAATTTCCTCAAAAAATTGCAGTCGGTTAGTCAGGCAGGATTTTCCTTTCAGGAAACCATGCTGGCTTTGGCCTATCTTGTCATGTGCCTCCAGGTACTCCGTAATCTCATCCCTAACTATCGATTCCAACAACTTTCCAACCACTGATGTCAGGCTAACAGGTCTATATTTTCCTTCCTGCTGCTTCCCTCCCTTCTTAAATAGCGGAGTAACATTTGCAATTTTTCAGTCATCCAGTACAGTGCCAGAATCTATTGATTCTTGAAAGATCATTGTTAATGCCTCCGCAATCTCTCCAGCTACTTCCTTCAGAACCCGAGGGTGCATTCAATCAGGTCCAAGGGATTTATCCACCCTCAGACCATTAAGCTTCCTGAGCACCTTCTCAGTTGTAATTTTCACTGCACATACTTCACTTCCCTGACACTCTTGAATGTCCAGTATACTGTAGATGTCTTCCACTGTGAAGACTGATGCAAAATACACATTCAGTTCCTCTGCCATCTCTGTGTCTCTCATTACAATATCTCCAGCATCATTTTCTATTGGTCCTATATCTACCCTCCACTCTCTTTTACCCTTTATATACTTATAAAAGCTTTTAGTATCTTCTTTGATATTAGTTGCCAGCTTCCTTTCATAATCCATCTTTTCCTTCCTAATGACCTTCTAAGTTTCCTTCTGCAAGTTTTTAAAAGCTTTACAATCCTCTATCTTCCCACTAGCTTTGGCTTCCTCGTAAGCCCTCTCTTTTGCTTTTACTTTGGCTCTGACTTCACTTGTCAGCCACAGTAGTGTCCTTCTTCCCTTTGAAAATTTCTTCTTATTTGGAATATATCTATCTTGCACCTCCCTCATTTTTCGCAGGAACTCCAGCCATTGCTGCTCTGCTGTCCTTCTTGCTAGTGTCCCTTTCCAGTCAACCTTGACCAGTTCCCCTCTCATGCCATTGTAATTTCCTTTATTCCACTGAAATAAAGGAACTAAAATCAACCGATTCTGCTTTGTCTATCCTGCTCTTTAATTCTTCAAAGAATTCCAACAGATTTGTCAGGTGAGATTTTCCCTGAGGAAAACATGCTGACTACGGCCTATTTTATCATGTGCCTCCAAATACCCTGAAACCACATCCTTAACAATAAACTCCAACATCTTCCCAACCACTGAAATCAGACTAACTTGCCTATATAATTTCCTTTCTTCTGCTTCTTTCCTTGTTGAAGAATGAAGTGGCAGTTGCTATTTTCCATTCTTCTAGAACCATTCCAGAATGTAGTGATTCTTGAAAGATCATTACTAATGCCTCCAAGATCCCTTCAGCCACCTCTTTCGGAACCCTGAGATGTACACCATCTGGTCCAGGTGACTTGTCTACCATCAGATTTTTCAGTTCTCCAAGATCTTCTCCCTAGTAATAGCAATTTTGGCAACTTGGCACATTTCTATGCACTGACACTCTGGAATGTCCTGTGTACTGTTTCTGTCTTCCACAGTGAAATACTTATTCAGTTCATCCGCTATTTTCTTGTCCTCCGTTACTACCTCTCCAGCATCGTTTTCCAGAGGTCCAATATCATACTTTCATATTCCATCTTTACCACCTTAATGACGTTTTTAGTGTCTTCTGTTGGTTTTTAAAAGCTTCTGAATGCTCTAACTTCCCACTAATTTTTGCTCTATTATATGACCTCACTTTGGCTTTAATGTTGGCTTTGACTTTTCTTGTTAGCCATGGATGTATGTACCTTGTGCCTTCTGAATTGCTTCCAGAAATTATAGCCATTGCTGCTCTGCCGTCATCCCTGCCAGTGTTCTTTTCCAGTGAATTCTGGCCAACTCCTCTCTCGGGCTTCTGAATTTACCTTTACTCCATTGTAATATTGATACATCTGACTTTAGCTTCTCCAACTCAAATTTCAGGGTGAATTCAATCATATCATGATCACTTCCCCCCAAGGGCTCTTTTACCTTAAGCTCTCTTAATCAATTCTGGTTTATTGCACAGCACCCAATCCAGAACTGCTGATCTTCTGGTGGGCTCAATCACAAGTTGCTCTAAAAAGCATTTTAGAAATTTCCCCTCTTGGGATCCAGGACCAACCTGATTTTCCCAATCTACCTGCATATTGAAATCCCCCTTGACTATTGTAACATTGCTCTTTTGGCCTGCCTTTTCTGTCTCCTGTTGTAATTTGTAGACCACATCCTTACTACTGTTTGGGGGGTCTGTATACAACTCCCAT
This sequence comes from Mobula birostris, assembly GCF_030028105.1. NCBI lineage: Eukaryota > Metazoa > Chordata > Chondrichthyes > Myliobatiformes > Myliobatidae > Mobula > Mobula birostris. Next base: position 96,495,383 of record NC_092374.1, read on the forward strand.
CAGGCTGTGTTTACCCTTGCAGTTCCTTAGCTCTATCCATAATGATTCAACGCCTCTTGACCCTCTTTCTAATGATTTTTTTTTAACCAACGGAACAATGCTGCCCCCTCAGCCTTCCTGCCTGTCCTTTCAATACAGTGTGTATCCTTGGACAATAAGCTCCCAGCTATAATCTTCTTCCAGCCATGATTCTTTTTTTTTTAAATTTTATTTTTATTTGGATAAGGAATTCACAAATATCATGTACTTTTTTCACACATATAACCTTTTCCATTTTTTTATATGTATAAAACTATAATTATTTATACATTCTTAAGTATACATTGAGATGATATAAAAGGAAATTAGACACTTAAATAGATAATTATGTACTGTGGTAATTCTAATCTATTAGGCTAAGTAATGGTATTAGTTGTTAAGAAAAATAGTAATAATAGTTTCCATATAACTCTTCTGGACCATTTCCACTGGTCCAAAATGTTGTATGTAAGCCTATGTAACAACCATTGTAGGTGTTTATATCCTAATTTGTTCATGCTTGCTCCTGCCCGCAGTCATAATTATCCAATCCCTATGTACTTATTTACTTAATTTTTTCATTTTTTTTATCCCTTTCCCAAATCTTACCCTTTACTTGTGTTAATTCTCTATTTTCCAAAAGAAAAGAAAAGAAAAAAAAAAGACATTTAGACTAGGGGTGCTTACGTTAGCAATATTACTGTGTTGATGAGAAGAGCAGTATAAATCATTAGGAGAGTCATCTAAAGTCTGCTCGCATTGGGGTTATATATTCAATCCATTTATTCCAGATTTGATAAAATTTTTCTTTTTGAATTCTCAGGGAGTAAGTCAACTTTTCCATTTTAAATATTTCCAAGATAATTTCGTGCCAGTCTCCTAATGTAGGTGGTATTGGATTTAGCCACTTTCCGGTGATTGATTTCTTACTTGCCGCTAAGAGGACCTGCAGCAACTTTATATCTTCCTTCTGTTCAAGAAACAATACATGCCCCAAATAGAGCGTCTCAAAGTTTAGAGGTATCTAGGACCTAAGTACCTTAACTAATGTTCTATGAATGCCTTCCCAATATAGACTTAATTTAGGGAATCCCAGAAAATATGAAAATGATTTGCCTCATTGGAGCCGCACCTTCTCCAACACGTCACGTTTGTATCTTTATATTTTTCCTGATATGGAGTCTTGAAGTATCTTATAATGTTTTTCCAACAGTGTTCTCTCCAGGTCAAAGAATTAGTCGAGGACCATTGAAAGCTGCAGATTTTCCCCCAAGCCTCCTCTGAAAGTACCAACCCCGCTTCTTTCTCCCACTTCTCTTTAATATACAGTGTATTTACATTTTTAGCATGGGAGGGTGCATTATATAATCAAGAAACTGATTTTCTAGGTATTGAACTGCAAGCCGAATTCAGAATCTTGAAAAATTCTAATTCTACTGTTGATAGGTCTGTATATCTACAACTCTGGTTAACATAGTTTCGTACTTGAAGGTACCTAAAAAAGTCATTGTGTTCTAGGCCATGTTTGTCCTGCAGGATTTGGAAACTTTGTAATACTCTTTTATCTATAAATGAGAGGTAGGTTGTAAGACCTTTCTTTATCCATAGCTCAAATCTTTTATCTCCTCTGTTGGGAAGGAATTTGGTATCATATGCACACCATCTAAAGAGTTTTAACATGTTATTAATTCCACATGAATTAACCACCTTCTGCCATACTTTTAATGTAAGATTTATCCAACTGTTTTTAAATTTTTCCAACTGAGCCATCAATCCTTTGTCAGCTATTGAGGCCTGTAGAGGAAAACTGTCAACTAATCCAAATTCTATTTCCTTCCATCTAGCCTTATATTCACTATTACACCAATATAACAGAGGGGTTATCTGTGAGGCATAAAAATAATTTCTCAGGCAAGGAAGAACCATATTTCCTCCTTCCTTCCCTAACTGTAAGGTGTTATATCGAATTCTAGGTTTCTTTCCTTGCCAAATGCGGGAAATCCATTTGTCCCATTCCCTGAATTGATTATCATCCACCTCCACCGGTAAAGTACGGAAAAGATACAATAACCGAGGAAGAATATTCATTTTTATAGTATTTATCCTTGAATTTAAACTTAAAAAGGGGATAAGATTCCATCTATGCATATCTGCTTTTATCTCTGAGATTAATGGCCCATAATTTACCTGTGACAGTGTTGAAAGATCCTTCGGCAGGGTTATTCCTGAATATTTTAATGATTTAGCTTCCCACCTAAGATCGTATGTATCCTGCAATTTTTTGGATGGTGTATAATTTAGGGACATAACCTGCATTTTCTTTACATTTATTTTATAACCTGATATTTTCCCAAAGTCATCCAACAGTGTAAACAATCCTATAACTGATTTTTCTGGTTCACTCAGATAGACCAAAACATCATCTGTGAATAACGCCACTTTCTGTTCAATCCCTGCCACCTTGATACCTTTTACGATTTCGCTCTGCCTATTAGTTGGGCAAGCGGTTCAATATATAGCGCAAAAAGGAAGGGAGAAATTGGGCATCCCTGTCTAATGCCTCTCTGTAAGATGAAGGAATAAGAGAGGTCCCCATTTATCTTAATTCGGGCTGTAGGGCTGTCATATAGAGTCTGAATTACTTTAATAAACTTTTCTTGAAAGCTGAATCTTCCTAACACTCTGTATAGGAATGCCCAACTAACCGAATCAAAAGCTTTCTCAGCGTCCAATCCTACTACCATTGTCTCTGTCTCGTTCTTAATAACCTGTTCTAATATGTGCAGAGTTCCTGTCCTGTGTTTGTCTTTGTTGAATAAATCCAGTCTGGTCTAAATGGATTAGGCCAGGTAAAAGCTTTTCCAATCTGCGCGCTAATATAGATGTAAATAGTTTGTAATCTAAATTAAGAACACTAATTGGCCGATAATTGCCACATTCTAGTTTATCTTTACCCTCTTTAGGAATAACTGAAATAATCGCTTCTCTCCAGGAAGGTGGAGTTTCTCCTCTCTGCAAGATCCAATTAAAGGTGTTAAGTAGTAATGGGGCTAACTGTGTCTTCAGGGACTTGTACCACTCTGAGGTAAACCCATCAGAACCCGGGGACTTTCCAGCCTTTAACCTAGAGATGGCCACGTTCAGATCTTTGACAGTTACTGGTTCTAATAAACTTTCATTTTGTAAATCTGTAAGTTTAGGTAGATCTAAAAAATTCAATACACTGTCTATCTAGGGCTCATTGGGGGCCCGGGGTTGGGAGTACAGCTCTCGATAATATGTTTCAAAACTCTCTTGAATTTTCCCTATTGTACTCTCCACAAGCTTTGTCTTTGGATTCTTTATTTTATGAATTGTATTGTCTGCTTGTTGTTTTTGTAATTTATATGCTAATAATCTAGCTGATTTACCTCCTACTTCATAATTCTTTTGTCTCAGGTAAAGAAAATTTCTTTGAGTTTCCAACGTATAAATATCGTCAATTTCACTTTGCAATTTCCTAATTTCCTGTTTTCGATTTGAATTACTTTTGTTGCTATCTACAACTTGAAGTTGTTTTGATTTTCCTTGAAGGTCTGCTAATTTTTGTGCATTGATTTTTTTCATGTGAGTGGTAATGGAAATAATTTTCCCTCTCAGTACAGCTTTCAATGTATCCCATAAGATCACTGGTGATGTTTCTCCCGTGTCATTAAGGTCTAGATATTCTTTGATTTCTCCTCTTAATCTCTCCATTACTTTCGGGTTATTGAGTATATGTGAGTTTAGCCTCCATAGTGTTTTCCTCATTTTCCTTTCCAGGATTAGAGACATAGAGACTGGGCTATGATCCGACAGATCAATTGTTGCAATATTACAGTTTTTTATCCTGAGTCTATCTGTATTAAAGATAAAGAAATAGTCTATCCTTGAATAGGCTGAATGAGGGAAAGAGTAATGTGTATAATCTTTACTAGTAGGGTGTAATTCCCTCCAGACATCTATAATTCCCAACTCCTCCATCAATGAATTCATTTTCCGAGTCAGAGGTTTATCCTGAGTAACTATTCTTGAAGAATCTAATACAGGATTTAATCTAATATTAAAATCCCCTCCACAAATTACTACCCCTTGAGAACTGACCATTAGGTCAAAAATGTGTCTATAAAATGACCATTCACAACCTGGAGGAGCATAAACATTCAGCAATGTTATTTCTGTACCTTCTATTCTTCCTGTGATTTTTACAAACCGTCCTTCTTTGTCTTTAGTCTCTGAAATATGTTCATAATTAAGAGTACTTGATATTAAAGTAGCTACCCCTCTTTTGTGACTCAATTTATATGATGAATAAAATACATGCTTAAAGCCCATTCTTTTTAATTTTCCATGTTCAGATTGGCTCATATGTGTTTCCTGGAGGAAAGCTATTTGTGCCCTCTCTTTTTTCAATTTAGACATAATCTTATTTCTTTTAATTGGATTCAAAACCCCATTAACATTATAGGAAATTATTTTTATCAATTCAGTTTGCATTTTTCTCTAGTAGAAAAAAAAACACTCTCCTTTTCTAACCAAACAGTAAGCAATCCCTTCTCAACAGTAAACCAAGACATATAACCACACCCTAGACATTTTTGAACGTGTAACATTTGAAAATTTTTCCCGAATTCCCACAGTGAGGCCTGAGCACTGACCCGCCTCAGTTCAGAGGGATAACCTCTATCTTCACCCTGTGTTAGAGGGCCCTCAGCAGTTTGAATAATCATAGAGAATTTTCTCCTATTTATGTCTCGACCAAATTGCTATCATTCAAGTTATTTCGCCCAGTTTATTTTCAGTTACCAGTTTTCATTTTACCTTTAAGTCCGATTTTCTCTTTTCAGTCATTTCTCTTAATTAATCTGTATTCTCTGTACATTCGCGTCTGAATATTTGCAGCTTTTCCTTGTAGTTTGACACTCTGGTTCGTGTGGAGCGTCCTCGCCCCACTAACTGCCACGACTTCTGCCGAATCCTCTCCAGTAGCGACTCTGGTTGGGTGATAACTTTAATAGGTAGTCCCCGGTCTGCCAGGACCAACGTTGCCTCCTCCACCAGTAAGTTTTTGTCCCTTCGTCGTAAAAGACTCTCAGCTGAGCTGGATACAGGGTCTGGAATCTGATGTTGTTTTCCTTCAGGACCCTCCGTGTTTCCGTATATTCCTTCCGTCTGGCAAGAATCCCCGGTGCGTAGTCGTGGTCTAAACTGATTTTACAGTTGCTCCACATGAAACCTTTCTTTTGCCATGCCCTTTTAAGCACCTCTTCCTTCGTTCTGTAACTGAGAAATCTGACCAGAATCGATCTGGGCTGGGCGCCTGCTGGAGGCTGTGGTGCCAACGCGCGGTGAGCTCTTTTGCGGCCGGTATATCAAGGTTCTCTCTAAGCAGCTTCTCTATGAAGGGAATCATCAATCCGGGTTTACCTTCGGTTCCTTCGGGAACTCCGTAAATCCTCACATTTTCCCTTCTTGAGCGGCCTTCTTGATCTATTAGTTTCCACTGGAGCTGGTTTTGCAGCTTCAGCATTTCTGCTATCACCTCCTCTGCGTTTTGTAGCTTCTTTTCAATTCCAACAATCCTCGCTTCAGCTTCATCTATCCGCGAGTTAGTTTTTACTATTTCTCCTTTAATATCTTCCAGCTGTTTGCTGTTATCTTGTCGGAAATCGCAAATCTCTCCGAGAATCAAAGACAGAGTCACCGATTCCCCCTCATTATCTCCGTCCTGGCTTGCCGTGTGGGAGCTAGGCCCGTCGCCTTGCTGCGTCTCTTTATGTTTATCAGCCTTCGGAGCAGACTTTTTAATCTTGTTCTTAGACATCATCCTTGCCCCTTTTATTAATATAGTTATGCAATATTAAGTATTTGTCTAAATTCGATTTTGGGGCAGTTTACCTTTTTTGTCGAGAGACCTTTTCCTTACGCCGCCATTCCCTTGATGACCCGGAAGTCCCCTCTCAGCCATGATTCAGTGATACCTACAACATCATACATGCCAATCTTCCACTGTGCTACAAGTTCATCTACCTTATTCTGTATACTGCTCATATTCAAATACAACACCTTAAGTCCTGTATTCACCCTTTTTGATTTTGTCCACCTTTTACATTGCAACTCATCCCATTGACTAATTTTGCTCTATCATCAGCCTCTTCTTGCTAGGAGTCCCACTACACAGTGCCTCTGTTGTAAACCAACTACCTCACCCTCAGTACTATCACTCTGGTTACCATCCCTGTGCCAAATTAATTTAAACCCTCTCAAACAACTCTAGCCAACCTGCCTGCAAGGATATTGAACCCCCTTGAGTTCAGCTTGTAACACATTTTCTCAAACCCTGGAAACAGCCTTGTAAATCTTGCATGCACTTTTTTCAGTTTAGTAATATTTTCCATAGAATAAGGTGGTCAATACTGAACACAATACTCCAATGTGGCCTTAGCAGCATCGTGTACATCCAAACTTCTGTGCTCATTGCCGCAACTGATGATGAGTCTTCTTCACCACTCCACTTTCCTGAACTCCCAAGTATTTGACTTCACTCACTGAATTAAACTTCATTTGCCCACTTAACGAGCTGTTCAAGATCTCCCTGTAATTTTGATAACCTTCATTGTCCACCACACCAGCTGTTTTAGCGTTGCAGGCAAACTCACTCATCAAACCGTGTACATTCTTATCCAAATCATTGATCTAGGTGGCAAATAATGAGCACACCACTAATCACAGGTCTTCACTCTAAGAGACAATCTTCCACCATCACCATCTCTCTACCATCACGCCAACTGAGTACCCAATTAGCAGGCTCTAACCTTGTCAAAGATCCCTTCGCCATGGACTGGAGATTGGCTGACTGGCAGAAGGCAGTGAGTGGGAGTAAAGGGGGGCCTTTTCCGGTTGGCTGCCAGTGACTACTGGTGTTCCTGGGTTGGGTCCAGGACTTTAATGTTGTATGTCAATGATCTAGATGACAGAGTTAGTGGATCATACAGAGATAGGTGGAATGGCAGGTACTGTTGAGGAAGCAGGGAGTCTGCGGAAGGACTTGGACAGATTAGAAGAATGGGCAAAGTGGCAAATGGAATGTAGAGTAGGGAAGCATGTTATTTATTCAGAGATACAGCATGATAATGGGCCCTTCTGGCCCAGTGAACCCAGTTGCACCTGTGTGACCTGCTAACCCACACACCTTTGCATTGCTGGAGGAAAGCCACGTGGTCACGGTGAGAATGTACGAACTCCTACAGCCAGTGCTGGATTTGAACACGAGTCCCTGGCGCAGTAATAATGTTACACTAACTGCCAAGCTACTGTGCCAGCAGTACTCATGCACTTCCGTAGAAGGAATAAAGGTATCGACTAGTTTCTAAAAGGGAAGCAAGGTCAGAAATGGGGTCTTGGGAATCCTAGTGCAGGATTCATTAAAGGTTAACCTGCAGGTTGAATTGGTGGTGAGGAAGCCAAGTGCAATGTTAGCACTCATTTTGAGAGGACTAGAACATCAAAGCAAGGATGTAATCCTGAAGCTTTACAAAGCATTGGTCAGACCACATTTGAAGAACTGTGAGTGGTTTTGGGCCCCTTATCTAAGACAGGAGGTGCTGGCCTTGGAGAGTGTGCAGAGGAAGTTTATAAGAATGATCCTGGCAATACAGGGGTGGAGATACAAGGAGCATTTTGATGGCTCTGGGTCTGTACTCACTGGAGTTCGGAAGAATGAGGAGGGGATCTCATTGAGAGGCCTAGATAGAATGAACATAGAGAAGATATTTCAAACAGTGAGAGAGTTTAGATCCAGAGGACACAGTTTTAGAATAGAAGGACATCCCTTTAGAACACATGAGGATGATTTTCTTTAACCAGAGAGTGGTGAATCTGTGGAATTTGTTGTCGCAGATGGCTGTGGAGGCCAAGTCTTTGGGTATATTTAACGCAGAGGTTGAAAGGTCCTTGATTAGTAAGAATGTCAAAAGTTACAGGGAGAAGGCAGGAGGACCAATAGTGGAGCAGGCTTAATGTGCCAAATAGCATAATTCTGCTCCTACGTCAATGGTATTTAGGCTTTCTTTGTCTTAAAATGAAATTATCGTCACTGGAAATTAAAGAATCCACTATACCTGTCTGATTAACTGCACTTTCTGTACAATTACATCGAGTATTTTCTTCTTGTGTAATTCATGTCACAGCAAAGTATTTCCCAGCTATCACCACTTAGTTATCTTGCTAGAAATTGTTTGTGAAATAAGCGTTTGGGAACCGTATTTAAATAGAAAAGAACTCTCACTGGATGGTTGTGCCTGGTGTCTTGACAAAAATTAGCCCTTTAAGGAACAGCAAGTTTTATTCTTAACTGCAGCTGTGGTTTACAACCATCCCCCATCTTCAATTTGTGTTTCAGCTATCGCACTTGCGATGGATCGCGATGGTTCAAGTGGCGGGGTGATTCGTCTCGCAGCCATCACTGAGAAAGGAGTCGAACGCAAGGTCATATCTGGCAGCCAGCTACCTTGCTTCACGTCAGCTTGAAGGTGGTGAAGTTCAGCTTTCTGTTTGTGTCGCACCCGAATAGTCCTTTTGTTAAAATATGTTTTAAAGTTCTCTGTGTTATTCCATGTTTCAGACCGTAACATATAACGTAACAAATAAAACTGTGGAGTTGATCAGACTTGTCTGAAATCTGATGCCTGTGTTGAGTCATTTCATTGAAGCCATCTCCCAGTCAATCCAACCAACCTAAGCAGCCCACTGGAGGAGCTTGGTCAGTCTGCGTGGGGAGATCTGTGCGTCAGGACAATTACTCACTTCTGCTCCAAGCCCTTCTCTCCCGCCCCCCCCCCCAACGTGCGCACACACCCCTCCTTCACGCTCTCTGCCCCAACACATGCACACAGCCCTCCTTTCTCCTCCCCCCACATCACCTTCACCCTCTCCTCCCAACACAGACAACTCCTGTCCTCTCCCCCAGCGCAGACAACTCCTGTCCTCTCCCCCAGCACAGGCACACACTGACCTCCTTTCTCCTCCCCCCCACACCACCTTCACCCTCTCCTCCCAACACAGACAACTCCTGTCCTCCCCCCAACGCAGACAACTCCTGTCCTCTCCCCAACACAGACAACTCCTGTCCTCTCCCCCAGCGCAGATGACTCCTGTTCTCTCCCCCAGCACAGGCACACACTGACTTCCTTTCTCCTCTGCCTCCTGCACACACACTCACAGCCACTCCTCCTTACCCCTCTCTCCTCGTGCACACACACTCACACACATACTGTCAGATAGGCTCACACACCTCCATACCCCTCCCCTCATGTGCACACAGTCACACCTCCTTGCCCCTCCTCCCCTGACGTACACAGACATACACACACAGACACAGGCCTCACATGCATAGAGAGACACAAAAATCCCTGCATACTGAAACAGACACACCCCCTTCCCCCTTGCACACACACACTCACGGTCTCGGTCTCTGTTTCTGTCTGTCTGTCTCTCTCTCTCTCTCTCTCTCTCTCTCTCTCTCTCTCTCTCTCTCTCTCTCTCTGTCTCTCTCTGTCTGTCTGTCTGTCTCTCTCTCTCTCTCTCCTCCCCCCCCCCCCCACACACAGAGGTTTCAGTTTGTCATTTGTCTCTCGTCCACCACCCTCTAACGTGCCTAGTGCACGGCAGGGGATGCATTGAGACCTACCTTGCCGTTTCTCTGCCCGAGTGCGGTTCTCTTCAATATTAACGTCAATTCCAGTCCACAAGCGTAAAGGAGAACTTTTAACTATTTCTTTAATTGTTACTCCAGATCTGATGCTGCACAAAGGAAGACACAACAAGATAAAAAAAAATTAAAGAATAAATGTAAATACATCAACATCATCATTATGTGCCATGTGGTATGATGTGGGTCTTTCCATGACCATGATTGTTCTTGGTAAATATTTCTACAGAAGTGGTTTGCCATTGCCGCCTACTGGGCAGTGTCTTTACAGGACGGGTGATCCCAGTCATTATCAATACTCTTCAGAGATTGTCTGGCGTCAGTGGTCGCATAACCAGGACTTATGATATGCACCGGCTTTAGTAGAGGCATGTCTTCATTCCATCACCCAAATAAATACATCTGATAGTTTTTATACACACAGTGATTGTATATGTATAAAGTGACGGTAGGTACATGAGGAAATGATAAAAGTAGTGGTGGTTGGGGGTGTGGAGGGGTGGGTTAGTGGGTGGAGGTGTTGATGGGCCTTAGAGCTTGGGATAGTGCTTCTGAGCCTGGTGGTCCTGTTGTGGGTGCTGTGTTACCTCCCCCTGATGGGAGTGGGATGAGCTGGGTGGGAGGGATACTGCTGGTCTTTTCTCAGCACCTTCCTGTGTGTTTGTTCTTGATGCCGTTGGGCAGTTTTGTCTCCCTGTCCGCTACAGAACAGTGTCTGTACCATGCAGTGATGCAGCTTGTTCTGATGCATCTGCACAAGGAGCTGTGCATGGTCCAGCTCTCTTCAGTTTCCTCAGGAAGTAAAATTCCAGGTGCATTTATTATCAAAGCACGTTCGCATATGTCACCATTTACAACACTGAGATTGGATTTCTTGCGGGCATACTCAGTAAATCCATGGAATAATAACCATAACAGGAACAATGAAAGACCGCACCAATTTTGCAGTTCAGCCAGAGAGCAGAAGACCGCAGACTGCAAATAAATAATAATAAATATATAACAATATGTATCGAGAACATAGGATGAAGAGTTTGAAAATGTGGAAATATTTCAATGTTTTAATACCCTCGTCCAACACAATTATTCGTCTAAATATTGACAGTTGTCATCCCAATCTCCGCCTCCTTTGCAGGAGGAAGGCCCTCGTCTGAAGTTTATCCTCTGTCCTGGACTCGCCTTGATTCTACCATCTATTTTTTCGCCATCTGAGGGCTTCAATGTCAAACCCCTGCAAAGCCGGGAGTTAATCCTGTGCTGTGATGAATCGCCACGACAGAGAAGGAGCGAAGGTTGGCGACAGTCCCCGGTAGATGCTCGTACGACTCCAGGATCAGAGAGTTCACTGCGGTCTGAGAGAGTTCACCGAGGGCTGAGCCCCAGTATCTGAGAGTGGGCTCTCCGCGACCCCGGCCTCTCGGAAGAGAGATCTCTGCGGACGGCCAGCGTCTGGAGGCGATCTTTGCTAATTTCCAGTATCCGGCGTTTCCGACACATCAACAAGTGAATTCTCTGCAGACCCAAAACCTCCCGCCAATCCTTCCCCGCTCTTTAAAGCAACTCACGTTGCTTGTAGCAATTTATTAATGAGAAAATTCGAGTGAGCGCAGAAGGTTAAAAACTTTATCCAGAGTCGGATGAGTCTCCAGCGATGTCTGACAATGGAATGGGCTTCTTGCCTTTTGATAAACCAATCTTTGCTCCCATCCCTGCGCGTCTTGGTGGCCGGAGGATTTATCGATGTGATGGATAAGGGAGGAGCTCATTACCGATCCTTGACTAAAGTTTCCATAGCCCCGGATTAAGTCGATTTTCAGTAGAAACTCAACGCACCAGGAGAGCGAAACAGACACAAACTGCCGCGCAGCCGCCTGTTGCAAAGTGGCGAGCGGATTACTGAGGATTTGCCCTTTATAGAGTGGCCGAGAATGTAATTTCAACAGAGAATCATTCGATTCAGGGCGTTTCCAGAGAAACCGCTTTGTTGACCGGGGATTTCGTTTAATTCGCGATCTGTGCCCTGTTGCGTTAAACCCCGGAGCACACCCCGTAGCCGGAGTTGAAAGCATCCGCCGGAGTCTGGGCGTTTGCCGTTGTGTTTCGCAACAGGAAAGAGCCAATGAACTTCAGCCCCCGCTCGTGAGGCTGGCGTGAAAGGGGTTCAGCTTCAAAGTTCAGGGATGTTGAAACCGATTGTTTCGGGATTGGATTATCGCAGAGTTCTGATCTCATTACCCACAAAAAATAATATTAATCCAACCTAATATCTCAGGGGATAATTCCAGCCATCCTAGCGGTGCGTAAATAATTATCTAATCAGTAGCTGGTAGGCGGATCCTGAATCTCAGAATTTTCTCCAAAAAAAATCTCTTTGCACGCCTGAACATGGGGTTTAATAAAAAAAACCAATCGTCACTTCCTCTCTGTAATGACCAGAAGCCACTTACGCCTAAAACCCCGGAATGGGGAAAAAAGTCTTAGAGAAAGATCAGTTTTCTGTCCAGGAATTGGTAGACAGAAGGGTCAGTGTTGGGGATAACAGGATATTATGAAAGAGGGGCTGATAGAGGGAGAAAGAGTGCTGGTCAGGTGGGTAGACAGATCCAAACTGTGCACAGAGATGTGTAAAACTTTCTTTAACCCTGAACCAATTGCTCGGCCTCTCCAACTTGGAATGACCTGAGAACTGACGTTGATCCTGGCCCCTCCATCTAAAATCGAGGTAACTTTTTTGCAGAGTTATGATTTGCAGAATCACTTTGGAGAGCCATAGAGCACTACAGCACAAAACAGGCACTTCGGCCCATCTAGTGCATGCTGGCCTAGTCTGCCTAGTCCTATCTACCGGTACCAGGACTATAGCCCTACCTCTCCCATTCATGTACCTATCCAAACTTCTCCAAAATATTGCACTTAACATCAAATCCACTAGCAGCTTGTCCACTCTTGCACCACCTCCTGAACCCCTTCGAGTTTCCCTTAAATATTTCACCTTTCACCCTTAACATGCAACCTCTAGTTCTAGTCTCACCCAGACTGAAGGGGGAAGCCTGTTTGCATTCTCACTACCTACACCGCTATCAAATCGTCCCTCATTCTCTCTGTCCCAGTGAATAAACTCCTAACCTGTTTTACTTTTCCCTGTAGCTCAGGTGCTTAAGTCCTGGGAACATCCTGGTGAATTTTCTCTGCATGCTTTCAACCTTACTGACCTCTTTCCTGTAGGTAGGCGACCAGAACTACACACAATACTCCAAACCCAACCTCACCAGCGCCTTGCACAACTCCAGCATAACATCCTAACTCCTGTACTCAATGGCCAAGTTTATGAAGAGCAATGTGCTAACAACTCTCTTTACAACCCTCAAGGAATAATTGATCTGTGTTCCCAGATCCCTCTGTTCTACCACACTCCCCAATGCCCTGTCTCTCACTGTGTAAGACCTACCCTGGTTTGTCGTCCCAAAGAGCAACACCTCACACTTAAATCCCGTCTGCCATTTTTCAGCCCAGTTTTCCAGCTGGTCAATAGTCAATAGGTGCAGGAGTAGGCCATTTGGCCCTTTGAGCTAGCACCACCATTCACTGTGATCATGGCTGATCATCCACAATCAGTACCCTGTTCCTGCCTTCTCCCCATATCCCTTGACTCCACTATCTTTAAGAGCTCTATCTAACTCTTTCTAAAAGAATCCAGAGAATTGGCCTCCACTGCCTTCTGAGGCAGAGCATTCCACAGAACCACAACCCTCTGTGTGAAAAAGTTTTTCCTCAACTCCATTCTAAATGGTCTACCCCTTATTCTTAAACTGTGGCATCTGGTTCTGAACTCCCCCAACGTCGGGAACATGTTTCCTGCCTCTAGCGTGTCCAATCCCTTAATAATCTTATATGTTTCAATCAGATCCCTTCTCATCTTTCTAAATTCCAGTGTATACAACCCCAGTTGCTCCAATCTTTTAACATATGACATTCCTGCCATCCCTGGAATTAACCTCGTGAAACTACGCTGCACTCGCTCCATAGCAAGAATGTGCTTCCTCAAATTTGGAGACCAGAACTGCACACAATACTCCAGGTGGGGCCTCACCAGGGCCTTGTACAACTGCTGAAGGACCTCTTTGCTCCTATACTCAACTCCCCTTGTAATGAAGGCCAACATGCCATTAGCTTTCTTCACTGCCTGCTGTACCTGCATGCTTACTTTCAGTGACTGATGAACAAGGACACCCAGAGCTCGTTGTTCTTCCACTTTTCCTAACTTGACATCATTCAGATAGTAATCTGCCTTCCTGTTCTTGCCATCAAAGTGGATAACCTCACATTTATCCACATTAAACTGCATCTGCCCACTCACCCAATCTGTCCAAGTCACCCTGTGTTCTCATAACATCCTCCTCACCTTTCACACTGCCACCCAGCTTTGTGTCATCTGCAAATTTGCTAATGTTACTTTTAATCCCTTCATCTAAATCATTAATGTATATTGTAACTAGCTGCGGTCCCAGCACCGAGCCTTGTGGTACCCCACTAGTCACTGCCTGCCATTCTGAAAAGGACCCGTTAATCCCTACTCTTTGTTTCCTGTCTGCCAACCAATTTTCTATCCATGTCAGTACCCTACCCCCAATACCATGTGCTCTAATTTTGCCCACTAACCTCCTATGTGGTCCAGATCCTGCTGTAAGCTTTGCAAACTTTCTTCACTGTCCCCAGTTTTGGTGTTATCCACAAACTTGCTGTTCCAGTTTACCACATCAGTGATATTGATGACAAACTTCAGAGCACCAGAACCGATCCCTACGGCATTCCGCTAGTCACAGGCCCACGGTCAGAGAGACAACCACTCTCTGGCTTCTCCCGCTAAGCCAACGTTGAATCCATTTACTACCTCATCCTGAGTGACAAGTGACTGAACCTCCTGGACCAGCCACCTACTCCTGATGTCAGGCTCACGGGCCTATAATTTTCCACCCTATCCTTGGTGTCATTATTAAACGACAGAACAATATTAGCTATCGTCCAATCCTCCCTGGTGTGAAGGAGGCTTGAAGGTGACCTTACAGAGATTTATAAAATTATGAATGGTGGAGGGGGTCAGAGTCCTTTTTCCACAGGGTAGGCAAGTGTAAAGTTAAAGGTTACAGTTTTAAGATGAGAGTGGTAGATGTGCTTGGGAACTTTTTCACACAGTGTTTGATGACTATATGGAGTGAGCTGTGAGGGGAAGTGGTAAAGTATGTTGCTTAAAAGACATTAGAAACATAGAAACATAGAAAATAGGTGCAGGAGTAGGCCATTCGGCCCTTCGAGCCTGCACCGCCATTCAGTATGATCATGGCTGATCATCCAACTCAAAACCCTGTACCTGCCTTCTCTCCATACCCCCGATCCCTTTAGCCACAAGGGCCATATCTCACTCCCTCTTAAATATAGCCAATGAACTGGGCTCAACTGTTTCCTGTGGCAGAGAATTCCACAGATTCACCACTCTCTGTGTGAAGAAGTTTTTCCTAATCTCGGTCCTAAAAGGCCTCCCCTTTATCCTCGAACTGTGACCCTTTGTTCTGGACTTCCCCAACATCGGGAACAATCTTCCAGCATCTAGCCTGTCCAATCCCTTTAGGATTTTATACGTTTCAATCAGATCCCCCCTCAATCTTCTAAATTCCAACGAGTATAAGCCTAGTTCATCCAGTCTTTCATCATATGAAAGTCCTGCCATCCCAGGAATCAATCTGGTGAACCCTCTATGGCAAGGATGTCTTTCCTCAGATTAGGGGACCAAAACTGCACACAATACTCCAGGTGTGGTCTCACCAAGGCCTTGTACAACTGCAGTAGTACCTCCCTGCTCCTGTACTCGAATCCTCTTGCTATAAATGCCAGCATACCATTCGCCTTTTTCACTGCCTGCTGTACCTGCATGCCCACTTTCAATGACTGGTGTATAATGACACCCAGGTCTCGTTGCACCTCCCCTTTTCCTAATCGGCCACCATTCAGATAATAATCTGTTTTCCTATTTTTGCCATCAAAGTGGATAACTTCACATTTATCCACGTCAAATTGCATCTGCCATGAATTTGCCCACTCGCCTAACCTATCCAAGTCACCCTAAATCCTCTTAGCATCCTGCTCACAGCTAACACTGCCGCCCAGCTTCGTGTCATCCGCAAACTTGGAGATGCTGCATTTAATTCCCTCATCCAAGTCATTAATATATATTGTAAACAACTGGGGTCCCAGCACTGAGCCTTGCGGTACCCCACTAGTCACTGCCTGCCATTCTGAAAAGGTCCCATTTATTCCCACTCTTTGCTTCCTGTCTGCCAACCAATTCTATATCCAAATCAATGCCTTACCCCCAATACCGTGTGCTTTAAGTTTGCACACTAATCTCCTGTGTGGGACCTTGTCAAAAGCCTTTTGAAAATCCAAATATACCACATCCACTGGTTCTTCCCTATCCACTCTACTAGTTACATCCTCAAAAAATTCTATGAGATTCGTCAGACATGATTTTCCTTTCACAAATCCATGCTGACTTTGTCCGATGATTTCACCGCTTTCCAAATGTGCTGTTATCACATCTTTGATAACTGACTCCAGCAGTTTCCCCACCACCAATGTCAGGCTAACTGGTCTATAATTCCCTGGTTTCTCCCTCCCTCCTTTTTTAAAAAGTGGGGTTACATTAGCCACCCTCTAATCCTCAGGAACTAGTCCAGAATCTAACGAGTTTTGAAAAATTATCACTAATGCATCCACTATTTCTTGGGCTACTTCCTTAAGCACCCTGGGATGCAGACCATCTGGCCCTGGGGATTTATCTGCCTTAATCCCTTCAATTTACCTAACACCATTTCCCTGCTAACATGTATTTCCCTCAGTTCCTCCATCTCACTGGACCCTCTGTCCCCTACTATTTCCGGAAGATTATTTATGTCCTCCTTAGTGAAGACAGAACCAAAGTAATTATTCAATTGGTCTGCCATGTCCTTGCTCCCCATAATCAATTCACCTGTTTCTGTCTGTAGGGGACCTACATTTGCCTTAACCAATCTTTTTCTTCTCATATATCTATAAAAGCTTTTACAGTCAGTTTTTATGTTCCCTGCTAGTTTTCTCTCATAATCTTTTTTCCCCTTCCTAATTAAGCCCTTTGTCCTCCTCTGCTGGACTCTGAATTTCTCCCTGTCCTCAGGTGAGCCACTTTTTCTGGCTAATTTGTATGCTTCTTCTTTGGAATTGATACTAGGGCAGGTTTGGAGCAAGGATCCTTAACCTTTTTAGGCCATAAACTCCTTTGTCAGTCCAGTGAGGCCTAGGAACCCCTTTGTCAGTCCGGTGAGGCCTAGGAACCCCTTTGTCAGTCCAGTGAGGCCTGTGGACCCGTTTGTCAGTCTGGTGAGGCCTGTGGACCCGTTTGTCAGCCCGGTGAGGCCTGTGGACCCCTTTGTCAGTCCGGTGAGGCCTGTGGACCCGTTTGTCAGTCCGGTGAGGCCTGTGGACCCCTTTGTCAGGCTGGTGAGGCCTAGGGACCCCTTTGTCAGTCTGGTGAGGCCTAGGGACCCCTTTGTCAGTCTGGTGAAACTTACAGATCTCTTCTCAGAATAATGTATTTAAATATATAAAATAAAATACATAAGATTACAATAAAGCAATTACATTGAAATACAGTTATCAAAATATAAAAAAAAACAACAAATTTGTGATATAGTAATATATCTGCCTTTCTACTAACACATTAAACAACAAGACCATACATTTAAAATATAGGCAAGTTAAAATTCAATTTTATTTTTATAGACATATCAGTGTGAAGACTGAGTAAGAACATTAAACTGTGTCTGTGTCTGTGTGTTGGGGTGGGGTGGTCTTTGACAAAGCAACATGCATGTCTTGTCGGACATTGAATGCAGGGCTGCCCGCTAGTTAGCCAGCTAAGTCGCACGAGCATCTGCAGAGAGGAAGACTGTGAACACGTTCGATATAACGTTGGTTCTAACAAGGATTGTAATTTCCAGGCTGTGATGAGCATGATGTAAATGACATTTTGAGATATTTATAACAGCTGAAATGTGATATGAAAATATCTGTGATTTCTATTGGTGGAAAAAGTCATGGATAGTGATACCATTACTCTGGTTTGTTGCCCACGTTCATCGTTGAGGAAAATGCTACATTTCATTTAGAGGTTAGTGAAAATAAAAGTGTAGATCTTTCCCATCCAAGCTCAGAAACCCCCTGGTATGTATGCAGAGAGGCGTGGGGGCTGCTGAAGGGGGTCTCTGGACCCCGGGTAAGAACCCGTGGTTTAGAGGGACAAGGGCCAAGGAGGAGAAATGAGATGAGCTCAGGACTTGATATGCATGACTTGTACATGCTGTGTAAATCTTGGCAACAAATCTCACACCCTGTGCCCGTGATATTAAACCCGAGTCTGATTCTGACTCTTAAGTGATTTGAATGGACTCTGGAAAAGGCTTTAACGAGGTTCCGTGTGGGAGACCTGCTTCAAAAGGAGAGATCCAGCACAAAGCTCAATATACATTATTATTCAATATATTAATAATATACACAGTACAACCTCAAGGTCTGTCCCCTTACAGGCAAAGCAAAGAAACCTGAAGGAATCCATTAAAAAAAAACTAACAAACACCCAATGCACAGAGAGAATAAGAGAAAAAACACCAACTTTGCAAACAATAAAAGCAAGCAAATAGTTTTCCGAACTGAAGTCCACGGAAGGAAGTCCAACCAGGGACAGGGAGTGACAGCCTCAGATCAGGGCAGGGCTGAGCAAATGTCACAGAGCAGTGAGCTGAACCCAGCCTGGCCCTCTCCTCAGGCCATGACACCCAGAACACCAAATGACACAGGAGCAGAATTAGGCCATTTGACCCATCGAGTCTGCTCCGCCATTCAATCGTGGCAGATCCTTTTTCCGGCCTTCTTCCCGTAGTCCAGTCCAGAACCTATCAATCTCCACCTTAAATACACCCAATGGCCTGCCCTCCACAGCTACACGTGGCAACAAATTCCACAAATTTTACTAACACATTAAACAACAAGACCATACATTTAAAATATAGGCAAGTTAAAATTCAATTTTATTTTTATAGACATATCACTTATTTTTATTGACAATAAACTGGACTGGTCAAAGAACACTGAGGCTGTCTACAAGAAGGGTCAGAGCCGTCTCTATTTCCTGAGGAGACTGAGGTCCTTTAACATCTGTCGGACGATGCTGAGGATGTTCTATGAGTCTGTGGTGGCCAGTGCTATCATGTTTGCTATTGTGTGCTGGGGCAGCAGGCTGAGGGTGGCAGACACCAACAGAATCAGCAAACTCATTCGTAAGGCCAGTGATGTTGTGGGGATAGAACTGGACTCTCTGACGGTGGTGTCTGAAAAGAGGATGCTGTGTAAGTTGCATGCCATCTTGGTCAATGTCTCCCATCCACTACATAATGTACTGGGTGGGCACAGGAGTACATTCAGCCAGAGACTCATTCCACCGAGATGCAGCACAGAGCGTCGTAGGAAGTCATTTCTGCCTGTGGCCATCAAACTCTACAACTCCTCCCTTGGAGGGTCAGACACCCTGAGCCAATAGACTGGTCCTGGACTTATTTCATAATTTACTGGTATAATTAACATATTACTATTTAACTATTTATTACTATTTTTTCTATTACTAGTTATTATTTCCATGACTATTACTATTTACTAATAGTAGTATTACTATTACTATTTTTATTACTATTTATTATTTATGGTGCAACTGTAATGAAAACCAATTTCCCCCGGGATCAATAAAGTATGACTATGACTATGAAATTCACCACCCTTTGGCTGAAGAAATTTCTCTGCATCTCTATCTTGAAAGTGCCCCCTCTATCCTGAAGCTGTGCCTTGTTGTCCTGGAGTCCCCCACCATGGGAAAGATCCTTTCCACATCTACTCTGTCTAGGCCTTTCAACATTTGAAAGGTTTCAGTGAGATCCCCCCTCATTCTTCTAAATTCCAGCGAGTACAGACCCAGAGGCATTAAACGTTCCTCGTATGATAACCCTTTCATTCCCAGAATCATCCTTGTGAACCTCCCCTCAACCCTCTCCAATGCCAGCACATCTTTTCTTAGACGAGGAGCCCAAAACTGTTCACGATACTCAAGGTGAGGCCTCACCAGTGCCTTATAAAGCCTCAGCATCACATCCCTGCTCTTGTATTCTAGACCTCCTGAAATGAATGCTAACATTGCATTTGCCTTCCTCACCACCAACTCAACCTGCAAGTTAACCTTTAGGGTATTCTGCACATGGACTCCCAAGTCCCATTGCATCTCATATTCCTGGATTTTCTCCCCATTTAGAAAATAGTCCACACTACCAAAGTGCATGACCATGCATTTTCCAACATTGTATTTCATTTACCACTTTCTTGCCCATTCTCCTAATCTGTCTAAGTCCTTTTGCAGCCTACCTGTTTCCTCAACACACTAACCTTCATATCATCTGCAAACTTGGCAACATTTAAATCATTGATATACAGAAGTGGTCCTAACACCAGCCTCTGCAGAACACACCAGTCACTGGCAGCCAACCAGAAAAGGATCCTTTTATTTCCACTCACTGCCTCCTACCAATCAGCCTATGCTCTAACCATGTTAGTAACTTTTCTGCACTACCATGGACTCTTAACTTGCTAAGCAGCCTCATGTATGGAGCCTTGTCAAAGATCTTCTGAAAGTTCAAATAGACAACATCCACTGCATGCTTTTGTCTATCCTATTTGTAATCTGCTCAGAGAATTCCAACAGGTTTGTCAGGCAGGATTTTCCCTGAAGGAAACCATGCTGACTTTGTACTATCTTGTCCTGTGTCACCAAGCACTCCATAACCTCATCCTTAACAATTGACTCTTAACAGCTTCTCAACCACGAGGTCAGGCTAACTGGTCTATAATTTCCTTTCTGCTGCCTTCCCCCTTTCTTAAAGAGTGGAGTGACATTTTCAATTTTTCAGTCCTCTGGCATAATGCCAGAGTCTAATGATTTTTCGAAGATATTTACAAATGCCTCCACAATCTCTTTCAGAACCCTAGCGTGCAGTTCACCTAGCCCAGGTGACTTATGTACCCCTAGGACTTTCAGCTTTTTGAGTAATAGTAACTGAACTTACTTCTCTTCCTTCAGACTCTTCAACACCTGGCACACTGCTAATGTCTTCCACAGTGAAGACTGATGTAAAATACTCATTTAGTTCATCAGCCATCTCCTGTCCCTCGTTATTTCTCCGGCCTCATTTTCTAGCAGTCCTATATTTACCGTCATCTCCCTTTTATTGTTTTACATACTTGAAAAAGTTTTTATTATCCACTTTGATATTGTTTGCTAGCTTGCCTTCATATTTCATCTTTTCCCTCCTGATGATTCTTTTAGTTGCTCTCTGTAGGGTGTTTAAAAGCTTCCCAACCCTCTGTCTTACCGCTAAATTTAGTTTTTCTGTATGCTTTCTCTTTTGCTTTTACATTAGCTTTGACGTTCCTTGTCAGCCATGCCCTGACCTTTTCAATCTGGCTGGGAGCTTAAGTCGTCCAAACGCTGGATTCTGTTGCTTCGATACACTTTGGTGCCTGGACCCTGCCGTGCTGATTGGTCCTGGAGCCGACCTTCCAGACTGGCAAACCGACCTGGTGATAGGAGCCAGGCATAATGGGGGGAGTTTGTTCTTGCAATTGCTCGCCTGTGACCTGTGGTTCCCATGGGGACACACTGTAATCGCTCTGTGCAGATCATCCACACTATAAACCCACTGTGTGGGTTATCTATGTAATAATCTCTCTGTGTGTCAAATATCTCTTCCTCTGGATCACATGATCAGTAATCCATTTGAACCAAATACCTGCTCAGTGATCTCTCTCGGGAGAATACCTCTATTGTTTCTTTATGGTCTATAGGCCCAATAATCGGTGAGGAATATCTGTGTGGTGAACCTCCTAAATTGTGAATTCAGTCGACTGCATCATGTTCCCTAGCCGTCCCAGCAACCAGGACATCTTCAAGGAGCGACGCCTCGAAAGATACACCCCCATCAGCCGGGACAGGCCTCTTCTCATTGTTACCATCAAGGAGGAGGTACAGGAGCCTGAAGACACACACTCAGCAATTCAGGACCAACTTCCTCCCCTCTGCCGTCGGATTTCTGAATGGACAATGAACCCATGAACACCAACTCACTACTATTTTATTTCTAGTTTTACCCTAATTATCTAATTTAACTATATGTATACACTTCTTACGGTAATGCACAGATTTTATTATGTACTTGCATGTACTGCAGCCGTATGACAAATTTCACATTTGCCAGTGATATTAAACCTGATTGTAACTCTATGAATATTATAAAAACTTTGGGTGAAATCCCTCTGCAATAAGTTCTATGTCTGGAATATGCTCGCAGTACAATCCCTGAGCAGAATATCTGTACAGCAGTGTTTCTGGCTAGTTGGCGCTGTATGTGGAACACGCATACAGGATTAGATTTATGTCCAACAACTGCAGTGACAAATGACTGCTGAGGTTCCAACAGGAGTCTCCCACGAGAGTTCCCTGAAAGAGTGCTAATGCCTGCACAAAACACCAGGTGAACAGGGCACCTCAGGAGGTCAACAGAAATCTTTTGGTTCTGACACTACAAGCACAGTGGCCACAACAAATGAGCATGTGGAAGGCACAAGCTGTCACTGTCCTGTTACTTTCACCTTCTCAATCTCTCAGCAGGCAATGAATCAAGGTCGAGTGTGGGGGTTGGGGTGCTTTAAAGTCACAATGACTTAGAATATATCATTGAACATGGGGGTTTTGCAACTTCCTTCTATTTATTGAGATACAGATCAGAATAGCCCTTCCGGCCCTTTGACCCCCAAACCCAACAAACCCCCAATTTAATCCGAGCCTAATGACGGGACAATTTACAATAACCAATTAACCTACCAACCTGCTCTCTTCTCACTGCGGCCATCAGGAAGAAAGCACAGGAGCCTCAGGACCCACACCGCCAGGTTCAGGAACATTTATTATTGCTCAACCATCAGGCTCTTGACCCAAAGGGGAAAGCTTTACTCAATTTCAAATGCCAGTCCATGAAATGTTCCCACAGCCAATGGACTCACTTTCAAGGACCCTTCATCTCAGTTTCTCAATATCTATTGCTCACGTATTTAGGATTATTATTATTTCTCTCTATATCGATCAGCAGTTTGTTGTCCTTTGCATGCTGCTTCAATACTCAAGTTGCTGTGGCCTTTCATCAATACTTTTGTGGTTTTAAATCTCTTATTGAGTATGCCCACAAGAAACTGAATCACAGGGTTGTATATGGTGACATACAGTTTATGCACTTTGAGAATAAATTTACTTTGAACACTCAACCAGTATGTTTTTTCAATGTGAAGGAAAGCAGAGCACAGAAAGGAAACCCATGCGGTCACGGGGAGAGTGCACAAACTCCTCACAGGAAACCCATGCGGTCATGGGGAGAGTGTTCAAACCCCTCACAGGGGTCACGGGGAGAGTGTACAAACTCCTCACAGGAAACCCACGTGGTCACGGGGAGAGTGCACAAACTCCTCACAGGAAACCCATGCGGTCACGGGGAGAGTGTACAAACTCCTGACAGGAAACCCACTTGGTCACGGGGAGAGTGTACAAACTCCTCACAGGAAACCCACACGGTAACGGGAAGAGTGTACAAACTCCTCACAGGAAACCCACGCAGTCACGGGGAGAGTGCACAAACTCCTCACAGGAAACCCACGTGGTCACGGGGAGAGTGCACAAACTCCTCACAGGAAACCCACACGGTAACGGGAAGAGTGTACAAACTCCTCACAGGAAACCCACGCAGTCACGGGGAGAGTGCACAAACTCCTCACAGGAAACCCACGTGGTCACGGGGAGAGTGCACAAACTCCTCACAGGAAACCCACACGGTAACGGGAAGAGTGTACAAACTCCTCACAGGAAACCCATGCGGTCACGGGGAGAGTATTCAAACCCCTCACAGGGGTCACGGGGAGAGTGTACAAACTCCTCACAGGAAACCCACGTGGTCATGGGGAGAGTGCACAAACTCATCACAAGAAACCCACGCGGTCACGGGGAGAGTGTACAAACCCCTCACAGGAAACCCATGTGGTCATGGGGAGAGTGTACAAACTCCTCACAGGAAACCCACACGGTAACGGGAAGAGTGTACAAACTCCTCACAGGAAACCCACGCAGTCACGGGGAGAGTGCACAAACTCCTCACAGGAAACCCACGTGGTCACGGGGAGAGTGCACAAACTCCTCACAGGAAACCCACACGGTAACGGGAAGAGTGTACAAACTCCTCACAGGAAACCCACGCAGTCACGGGGAGAGTGCACAAACTCCTCACAGGAAACCCACGTGGTCACGGGGAGAGTGCACAAACTCCTCACAGGAAACCCACACGGTAACGGGAAGAGTGTACAAACTCCTCACAGGAAACCCATGCGGTCACGGGGAGAGTATTCAAACCCCTCACAGGGGTCACGGGGAGAGTGTACAAACTCCTCACAGGAAACCCACGTGGTCATGGGGAGAGTGCACAAACTCATCACAAGAAACCCACGCGGTCACGGGGAGAGTGTACAAACCCCTCACAGGAAACCCATGTGGTCATGGGGAGAGTGTACAAATTCCTGACAGGAAACCCACTTGGTCACGGGGAGAGTGTACAAACTCCTCACAGGAAACCCACGTGGTCACGGGGAGAGTGCAGAAACTCCTCACAGGAAACCCACACGGTAACGGGAAGAGTGTACAAACTCCTCACAGGAAACCCACGCAGTCACGGGGAGAGTGCACAAACTCCTCACAGGAAACCCATGCGGTCACGGGGAGAGTATTCAAACCCCTCACAGGAGTCATGGGGAGAGTGTACAAACTCCTCACAGGAAACCCACGTGGTCATGGGGAGAGTGCACAAACTCCTCACAGGAAACCCACACGGTAACGGGAAGAGTGTACAAACTCCTCACAGGAAACCCACGCAGTCACGGGGAGAGTGCACAAACTCCTCACAGGAAACCCATGCGGTCATGGGGAGAGTATTCAAACCCCTCACAGGGGTCATGGGGAGAGTGTACAAACTCCTCACAGGAAACCCACGTGGTCATGGGGAGAGTGCACAAACTCCTCACAGGAAATCCACGCGGTCATGGGGAGAGTGTACAAACTCCTCACAGGAAACCCACGTGGTCACGGGGAGAGTGTACAAACGCCTCACAGGAAACCCACGCGGTCACGGTGAGAGTGTACAAACTCCTCACCAACAAGAAACCCACGCGGTCACGGGGAGAGTGCACAAATTCTCACAGGAAACCCACGCGGTCTCGGGTAGAGAGCACAAACTCCTCACAGGAAACCCACATGGTCACGGGGAGAGTGCACAAACTCCTCACAGGAAATCCATGCGGTCATGGGGAGAGTGAACAAACTCCTCACAGGAAACCCACGCGGTCACAGGGAGAGTGTTCAAACCCCTCACAGGAAACCCACGCAGTCACGGGAAGAGTGTACAAACCCCTCACCCACAAGAAACCCACGTGCTCATGGGGAGAGTGCACAAACATCTCACAGGAAACCTACGCGGACACGGGAATAGTGTATAAACCCCTTACTGGAAACCCACGCGGTCACGGGGTGAGTGTACAAATTCCTGACAGGAAACCTACGCGGTCACGGGGAGAGTGTACAAACTCCAGACCCACAGGAAACCCACGCAGTCACGGGGAGAGTGTACAAACTCCTCACCAACAGGAAACCCACGCGGACACGGGCTGAGTGCACAATCTACTCACAGGAAAACCACCTGGTCACAGGGAGAGTGTTCAAGCCCCTCACAGGAAACCCACGCGGTCACGGGAGAGTGTTCAAACCCCTCACAGGGGTCACGGGGAGAGTGTACAAACTCCTCACAGGAAACCCACGTGGTCATGGGGAGAGTGCACAAACTCATCACAAGAAACCCACGCGGTCACGGGGAGAGTGTACAAACCCCTCACAGGAAACCCATGTGGTCATGGGGAGAGTGTACAAATTCCTGACAGGAAACCCACTTGGTCACGGGGAGAGTGTACAAACTCCTCACAGGAAACCCACGTGGTCACGGGGAGAGTGCAGAAACTCCTCACAGGAAACCCACACGGTAACGGGAAGAGTGTACAAACTCCTCACAGGAAACCCACGCAGTCACGGGGAGAGTGCACAAACTCCTCACAGGAAACCCATGCGGTCACGGGGAGAGTATTCAAACCCCTCACAGGGGTCATGGGGAGAGTGTACAAACTCCTCACAGGAAACCCACGTGGTCATGGGGAGAGTGCACAAACTCCTCACAGGAAACCCACACGGTAACGGGAAGAGTGTACAAACTCCTCACAGGAAACCCACGCAGTCACGGGGAGAGTGCACAAACTCCTCACAGGAAACCCATGCGGTCATGGGGAGAGTATTCAAACCCCTCACAGGGGTCATGGGGAGAGTGTACAAACTCCTCACAGGAAACCCACGTGGTCATGGGGAGAGTGCACAAACTCCTCACAGGAAATCCACGCGGTCATGGGGAGAGTGTACAAACTCCTCACAGGAAACCCACGTGGTCACGGGGAGAGTGTACAAACGCCTCACAGGAAACCCACGCGGTCACGGTGAGAGTGTACAAACTCCTCACCAACAAGAAACCCACGCGGTCACGGGGAGAGTGCACAAATTCTCACAGGAAACCCACGCGGTCTCGGGTAGAGAGCACAAACTCCTCACAGGAAACCCACATGGTCACGGGGAGAGTGCACAAACTCCTCACAGGAAATCCATGCGGTCATGGGGAGAGTGAACAAACTCCTCACAGGAAACCCACGCGGTCACAGGGAGAGTGTTCAAACCCCTCACAGGAAACCCACGCAGTCACGGGAAGAGTGTACAAACCCCTCACCCACAAGAAACCCACGTGCTCATGGGGAGAGTGCACAAACATCTCACAGGAAACCTACGCGGACACGGGAATAGTGTATAAACCCCTTACTGGAAACCCACGCGGTCACGGGGTGAGTGTACAAATTCCTGACAGGAAACCTACGCGGTCACGGGGAGAGTGTACAAACTCCAGACCCACAGGAAACCCACGCAGTCACGGGGAGAGTGTACAAACTCCTCACCAACAGGAAACCCACGCGGACACGGGCTGAGTGCACAATCTACTCACAGGAAAACCACCTGGTCACAGGGAGAGTGTTCAAGCCCCTCACAGGAAACCCACGCGGTCACGGGAGAGTGTTCAAACTCCTCACCCACTGGAAACCCACGCGGTCACGGGGAGAGTGTACAAACCCCTCACCCACTAGAAACCCAAGCAGTCACGGGGAGAGAGCAGAAACATCTCACAGGAAACCCACGCGTTCACGGGGATAGTGTATAAACCCTTCACTGGAAACCCACGCGGTCACAGGGAGAGTGTTCAAATCAATCAAAGTAAACGCACGCGGTCACGGGGAGTGTGTTCAAACACCTCTCCCAGAGGAAACCCACGTGGTCACGGGAAGAGGCTACAAACTCTTCACCCACAGGAAACCCACGCGGTCACTGGGAGAGTGTACAAACCCCTCACAGGAAACCCACGCGGTCACGGGGAGAGTGTACAACCCCCTCACAGCAAACCCACGCGGTCATGGGGAGAGTGTACAAACTCCTCACAGGAACCCCACGCGGTCTCGGGGAGAGTGTTCAAACCTATCACCGGAAACCCACGCGGTCACGGGAAGAGGCTACAAACTCCTCACCCACAGGAAACCCACGCGGTCACGGGAAGAGGCTACAAACTCCTCACCCACAGGAAACCCACGCGGTCACGGGGAGAGTGTACAAACTCCTCACAGGAAACCCACGCGGTCACGGGGAGAGTGTACAAACCCCTCACAGGAAACCCACGCAGTCACGGGGAGAGTGTACAAACTCCTCACAGGAAACCCACGCAGTCACGGGAAGAGTGTACAAACCCCTCACCCACAAGAAACCCACGTGCTCATGGGGAGAGTGCACAAACATCTCACAGGAAACCTACGCGGACACGGGAATAGTGTATAAACCCCTCACTGGAAACCCACGTGGTAACGGGGAGTGTGTACCATCTCCTCATAGGAAACCCACGGGGTCATGGGGAGAGCGTGCAAACTCCTCACCCACAAGAAACCCAAGCAGTCACGGGGAGAGTGTACAAACCCCTCACAGGAAAACCACGTGCTCACGGCGAGAGTGCACAAACATCTCACAGGAAACCCACGCGGTCATGGGGATAGTGTATAAACCCCTCACTTGAAACCCACGCGGTCACGGGGTGAGTGTACAAATTCCTGACAGGAAACCCACGCGGTCACGGGGAGAGTGTACAAACCCCTCACAGGAAACCCACGCAGTCACGGGGAGAGTGTACAAACTCCTCACCCACAAGAAACCCACGTGGTCACGGGGAGAGTGTACAAACTCATCACAGGAAACTCACCCGGTCACGGGGAGAGTGCACAAACTCCTCACCGGAAACCCACGCGGTCACGGGGAGAGTGTGCAAACTACTCACCCACAGGAAACCCACGCGGTCACGGGGAGAGTGTGCAAACCTATCACAGGAAACCAACGCGGTCACGGGGAGAGTGTTCAAATCAATCAAAGGAAACACACGCGGTCACAGGGAGTGTGTTCAAACACCTCACCCTCAGGAAACCCACGTGGTCAGGGGAAGAGTGTACAAACCCCTCACCCACAAGAAACCCACGCGGACTCGGGCAGAGTGCACAAACTCCTCACAGGAAACCCACGCCGTCACGGGGAGAGTGTTCAAACCCCTCACAGGAAACCCACACAGTCACGGAAAGAGAGTAGAAACCCCTCACCCACTGGAAACCGAAGCGTTCACGGGGTGAGTGTACAAACTCCTCACAGGAAGCGCACGTGCCCACCGGGATAGTGTATAAACCCCTCACTGGAAACCCACGCGGTCACGGGGTGAGTGTACAAATTTCTGACAGAAAACCGACGCGGTCACGGTTAGAGTGTACAAACTCTTCATAGGAATCCCACGGGGTCACGGGGAGAGTCTACAAACTCCTCACCACAAGAAACCCACGCGATCACGGGGAGAGTGTACAAACTCTTCACCTGAAAGCCACAGGGTTACGAGGAGAGTGCACAAACCCCTGACAGGAAACACACGCAGTCACGGGGAGTGTGCACAAACTCCTCACAGCAAACCCACGTGGTCACAGGGAGAGTGTATAAACCGCTCACAGGAAACCCACGCGGTCACGGGAAGAGTGTACAAACTCCTCACAGAAAGCCCACGTGGTCACGGGGAGAGTGTTCAAACCCCTCACAGGACACCCACGCGGTTAAGGGGAGAGTGCACAAACTCCTCACAGGACACCCACGCGGTCACGGGGAGAGTGTACAAACTCCTCACAGGAAACCCACGCGGTCACGGGGAGAGCGCAAAAACTCCTCAAAGGAAACCCACGCGGTCACGGGGAGTGTGTACAAACTCCTCACAGGAAACCAACGTGGTCACGGGGAGTGTGTTCAAACGTATCATAGGAAACCCACGCGGTCATGGGGAGAGTGATCAAACGTACCATAGGAAACCAACGCGGTCACGGGGAGAGTGTTCGAATCAATCAAAGTAAACGCACGCGGTCACAGGGAGTGTGTTCAAACACCTGACCTACAGGAAACCCACGTGGTCACGGGAAGAGGCTACAAACTCCTCACCCACATGAAACCCACGCGGTCAAGGGGAGAGTGTACAAACCCCTCACAGAAAACCCACGCGGTTACGGGGAGAGTGTACAAACTCCTCACAGGAAACCCACGCGGTCACGGGAAGAGTGTACAAACCCCTCACAGGAAACCCACGCGGTCACGGGGAGAGTGTACAAACTCCTAACCCACAGGAAACCCATGCAGTCTCGTGGAGAGTCGACAAACTCCTCACCAACAGGAAACCCTCGCGGACACGGGCTGAGTGCACAAACTCCTCACAGGAAACCCAGGCGCTCACGGGGAGAGTGTACAAACCCCTCACAGGAAACCCACGCGGTCACGGGAAGAGCATACAAACCCCTCACCCACAAGAAACCCACGCGGTCACGGGGAGAGTGCACAAACTCCTCACAGGAAACCCATGGTGTCACGGGGAGAGTGTTCAAACCCCTCACAGGAAACCCACGCGATCAAAGGGAGAGTGCACAAATTCCTCACAGGAAAACCACGCGATGACGGGGAGAGGGTTCAAACCCATCACAGGAAACCCACGCGGTCACGGGGAGAGTGTTCAAATCAATCAAAGTAAACGCACGCGGTCACGGGGAGCGTGTTCAAACACCTGACCTACAGGAAACCCACGTGGTCACGGGAAGAGTGTACACACTCCTCACAGGAAACCCAGGCGCTCACGGGGAGAATGTACAAACCCCTCACAGGAAACCCACGCGGTCACGGGAAGAGTGTACAAACCCCTCACCCACAAGAAACCCACGTGCTCATGGGGAGAGTGCACAAACATCTCACAGGAAACCTACGCGGACACGGGAATAGTGTATAAACCCCTCACTGGAAACCCACGTGGTAACGGGGAGTGTGTACCATCTCCTCATAGGAAACCCACGGGGTCATGGGGAGAGCGTGCAAACTCCTCACCCACAAGAAACCCAAGCAGTCACGGGGAGAGTGTACAAACCCCTCACAGGAAACCCACGTGCTCACGGCGAGAGTGCACAAACATCTCACAGGAAACCCACGCGGTCACGGAGATAGTGTATAAACCCCTCACTTGAAACCCACGCGGTCACGGGGTGAGTGTACAAATTCCTGACAGGAAACCCACGCGGTCACGGGGAGAGTGTACAAACCCCTCACAGGAAACCCACGCAGTCACGGGGAGAGTGTACAAACTCCTCACCCACAAGAAACCCACGTGGTCACGGGGAGAGTGCACAAACTCCTCACCGGAAACCCACGCGGTCACGGGGAGAGTGTGCAAACTACTCACCCACAGGAAACCCACGCGGTCACGGGGAGAGTGTGCAAACTACTCACCCACAGGAAACCCACGCGGTCACGGGGAGAGTGTGCAAACCTATCACAGGAAACCAACGCGGTCACGGGGAGAGTGTTCAAATCAATCAAAGGAAACACACGCGGTCACAGGGAGTGTGTTCAAACACCTCACCCTCAGGAAACCCACGTGGTCAGGGGAAGAGTGTACAAACTCCTCACCAAGAGTAAACCCAAGCGGTCATGGGGAGAGTGTACAAACTCCTCACAGGAATCCCACATGGTCTCGGGGAGAGTGTACAAACACCTCACCCACAAGAAACCCACGCGGACTCGGGCAGAGTGCACAAACTCCTCACAGGAAACCCACGCCGTCACGGGGAGAATGTACAAACTCCTCACAGGAAACCCACGCCGTCACGGGGAGAGTGTTCAAACCCCTCACAGGAAACCCACGCGGACATGGGCTGAGGGCACAAACTCCTCACAGGAAAACCACGCGGTCACAGGGAGAGTGTTCAAACCCCTCACAGGAAACCCACACAGTCACGGAAAGAGAGTAGAAACCCCTCACCCACTGGAAACCGAAGCGTTCACGGGGTGAGTGTACAAACTCCTCACAGGAAGCGCACGTGCTCACCAGGATAGTGTATAAACCCCTCACTGGAAACCCACGCGGTCACGGGGTGAGTGTACAAATTTCTGACAGAAAACCGACGCGGTCACGGTTAGAGTGTACAAACTCTTCATAGGAATCCCACGGGGTCACGGGGAGAGTCTACAAACTCCTCACCACAAGAAACCCACGCGATCACGGGGAGAGTGTACAAACTCTTCACCTGAAAGCCACAGGGTTGCGAGGAGAGTGCACAAACCCCTGACAGGAAACACACGCAGTCACGGGGAGTGTGCACAAACTCCTCACAGCAAACCCACGTGGTCACAGGGAGAGGGTATAAACCGCTCACAGGAAACCCACGCGGTCACGGGGAGAGTGCACAAACTCCTCACAGGACACCCACGCGGTCACGGGGAGAGTGTACAAACTCCTCACAGGAAACCCACGCGGTCATGGGGAGAGCGCAAAAACTCCTCAAAGGAAACCCACGCGGTCACGGGGAGTGTGTACAAACTCCTCACAGGAAACCAACGCGGTCACGGGGAGAGTGTTCAAACCCATCACAGGAAACCCATGTGGTCACGGGGAGTGTGTTCAAACGTATCATAGGAAACCCACGCGGTCATGGGGAGAGTGATCAAACGTACCATAGGAAACCAACGCGGTCACGGGGAGAGTGTTCGAATCAATCAAAGTAAACGCACGCGGTCACAGGGAGTGTGTTCAAGCACCTGACCTACAGGAAACCCACGTGGTCACGGGAAGAGGCTACAAACTCCTCACCCACATGAAACCCACGCGGTCACGGGGAGAGTGTACAAACCCCTCACAGAAAACCCATGCGGTTACGGGGAGAGTGTACAAACTCCTCACAGGAAACCCACGCGGTCACGGGAAGAGTGTACAAACCCCTCACAGGAAACCCACGCGGTCACGGGGAGAGTGTACAAACTCCTAACCCACAGGAAACCCACGCAGTCTTGTGGAGAGTCGACAAACTCCTCACCAACAGGAAACCCTCGCGGACACGGGCTGAGTGCACAAGCTCCTCACAGGAAACCCAGGCGCTCACGGGGAGAATGTACAAACCCCTCACAGGAAACCCACGCGGTCACGGGAAGAGCATACAAACCCCTCACCCACAAGAAACCCACGCAGTCACGAGGAGAGTGCACAATCTCCTCACAGGAAACCCATGGTGTCACGGGGAGAGTGTTCAAACCCCTCACAGGAAACCCACGCGATCAAAGGGAGAGTGCACAAATTCCTCACAGGAAAACCACGCGATGACGGGGAGAGGGTTCAAACCCATCACAGGAAACCCACGCGGTCACGGGGAGAGTGTACAACCTCCTGACCCACAGGAAACCCACGCAGTCTCGTGGAGAGTGGACAAACTCCACACCAACAGGAAACCCTCGCGGACACGGGCTGAGTGCACAAACTCCTCACAGGAAACCCAGGCGCTCACGGGGAGAATGTACAAACCCCTCACAGGAAACCCACGCGGTCACGGGGAGAGTGTACAAACCCCTCACATGAAACCCACGCAGTCACGGGAAGAGTGTACAAACCCCTCAGCCACAAGAAACCCAGGTGCTCATGGGGAGAGTGCACAAACATCTCACAGGAAACCTACGCGGACACGGGAATAGTGTATAAACCCTTCACTGGAAACCCACGTGGTAACGGGGAGTGTGTACCATCTCCTCATAGAAAACCCACGGGGTCACGGGGAGAGCGTACAAACTCCTCACCCACAAAAAACCCAAGCAGTCACGAGGAGAGTGTACAAACCCCTCACAGGAAACCCACGTGCTCACGGCGAGAGTGGACAAACATCTCACAGGAAACCAACGCGGTCACGGGGATAGTGTATAAACCCCTTACTGGAAACCCACGCGGTCACGGGGTGAGTGTACAAATTCCTGACAGGAAACCTACGCGGTCACGGGGAGAGTGTACAAACTCCAGACACACAGGAAACCCACGCGGTCACGGGGAGAGTGTACAAACTCCTCACCACCAGGAAACCCACGCGGACACGGGCTGAGTGCACAATCTACTCACAGGAAAACCACGTGGTCACGGGGAGAGTATTCAAACCCCTCACAGG
The DNA here is from genome assembly GCF_030028105.1 of Mobula birostris. NCBI lineage: Eukaryota > Metazoa > Chordata > Chondrichthyes > Myliobatiformes > Myliobatidae > Mobula > Mobula birostris. Next base: position 96,529,002 of record NC_092374.1, read on the forward strand.
AAACACACGCGGTCATGGGAGAGTGTTCAAACTCCTCACAGGAAACCCACGCGGTCACGGGAAGAGTGTACAAACTCCTCACAGGAAACTCAGTCGGTCATGGGGAGAGTGTTCAAACCCATCACAGGAAAACCACGCGGTCACGGGGAGAGTGTACAAACTCCTCACCCACAAGAAACCCACGTGGTCACGGGGAGAGTGTACAAACTCATCACAGGAAACTCACGCGGTCACGGGGAGAGTGTGCAAACTACTCACCCACAGGAAACCCACGCGGTCACGGGGAGAGTGTGCAAACCTATCACAGGTAACCAACGCGGTCACGGGGAGAGTGTTCAAATCAATCAAAGGAAACGCACGCGGTCACGGGGAGAGTGTACAAACTCCTCACCCACAGGAAACCCACGCGGTCACGGGGAGTGTGTACAAACACCTCACCCACAGGAAACCCACGCGGTTACGGGAAGAGGCTACAAACTCCTCACCCACAGGAAACCCACGCGGTCACAGGGAGAGTGTACAAACCCCTCACAGGAAACCCACGTGGTCACGGGGAGAGTGTACAAACTCCTCACTCACAAGAAACCCACGCGGTCACGGGGAGAGTGTACAAACTCCTCACAGGAAACTCACGCGGTCACGGGGAGAGTGTACAAACTCCTCACAGGAAACCCACGCGGTTACGGGAAGAGATTACAAACCCCTTACCCACAAGAAACCCAGGTGCTCATGGGGAGAGTGCACAAACATCTCACAGGAAACCTACGCGGACACCGGAATAGTGTATAAACCCCTCACTGGAAACCCACGTGGTAACCGGGAGAGTGTACACACTCCTCATAGGAAACCCACGGGGTTACGGGGAGAGCGTACAAACTCCTCACCCACAAGAAACCCACGTGATCACGGGGAGAGTGTACAAACATTTCACATGAAACCATGGGATTACGAGGATTGTGTACAAACCCCTGACAGGAAAGACACGCAGTCACGAGGAGAGTGTATAAACTCCTCACAGGAAACCCACGGGGTTACGAGGAGAGTGTACAAACTCCTGACAGGAAACACACGCAGTCATGGGGAGAGTGTACAAACTCCTCACAGAAATCCCACGCAGTCACGGGGAGACTATACAAACTCCTCACAGGAAACCCACGCGGTCAGGGGGAGAGTGCACAAACTCCTCACAGGACACCCACGTGTTCACGGGGAGAGTGTACAAACCCCTCACAGGAAACCAACACGGACACGGGGAGAGTGCACAAACCCCTCACAGCATACCCACGCGGTCGCGGGGAGAGTGCACAAACATGTAACAGGAAACCCACACGGTCACGGGGATAGTGTATAAACCTCTCACAGGAAACCCACGCGGCTACGGGGAGAGTGTACAAACTCCTCTCAGGAAACCTCCGCGGTCACGGGGAGAGTGTACAAACTCCTCATCCACAAGAAACCCATGCGGTGACGGGGAGAGTGTACAAACTGCTCACAGGAAACCCACATGGTCTCGGGGAGAGTGTACAAACACCTCACCCAAAAGAAACCCACGCGGACACGGGCAGAGGGCACAAACTCCTCACAGGAAACCCACGTGATCACGGGGAGAGTGTTCAAACCCCTCAAAGGAAATCAACGCGGTCACAGGGAGAGTGTTCAAACTCCTCACAGAAAAGCTATGCGGTCACGGGGAGAGTTTACAAACTCCTCACAGGAAACCCACGCGGTCACGGGGAGAGTGTTCACATCAATCAAAGGAAACGCACGCGGTCACGGGGAGTGTTTTCAAACTCCTCACCCACAGGAAACCCTCGCGGTCACGGGGAGAGTGTACAAACCCCTCACAGGAAAGCCACGCGGTTACGGGGAGAGTGTACAAACTCCTCACCCACAGGAAACCCACGCGGTCACGGGGAGAGTGTTCACATCAATCAAAGGAAACGCACGCGGTCACGGGGAGTGTTTTCAAACTCCTCACCCACAGGAAACCCTCGCGGTCACGGGGAGAGTGTACAAACCCCTCACAGGAAAGCCACGCGGTTACGGGGAGAGTGTACAAACTCCTCACCCACAAGAAACCCAAGCAGTCACGGGGAGAGTGTACAAACCCCTCACAGGAAGCCCATGTGTTCACGGGAGAGTGCACAAACTCCTCACAGGAAAAACACGCGGTCATACGGAGAGTGTACAAACTCCTCACAGGAAACCCCCGCTGTCACGGGGAGAGTCTACAAACTCCTCACCCACTGGAAACCCAAGCGGTCACGGGAAGAGTGTACAAACTCTTCACATGAAACCCACGGGGTTACTAGGAGAGTGCAGAAACCCCTGACAGGAAACACACGCAGTCACGGGGAGAGTGCACAAACTCCTCACAGGAAACCCACGTGGTCTCGGGGAGAGTGTATAAACCGCTCACAGGAAACCCACGCGGTCATGAGGTGAGTGTACAAACTCCTCACAGAAAACCCACGCGGTCACGGGGAGAGTGCACAAACTCCTCACAGGACACCCACGCGGTCAAGGGGAGAGTGCACAAACTCCTCACAAGACATCCACGCGGTCACGGGGAGAGTGTACAAACTCCTCACAGGAAACCCACCAGGTCACGGGGTGAGTGCACAGACTCCTCAAAGGAAACCCACGCGGTCACGGGGAGTGTGTACAAACTCCTCACAGGAAACCCCCATGGTCACGGGGAGAGTGTTCAAACCCATCACAGGAAACCCACGCGGTCACGGGGAGAGTGTACAAACTCCTCACCCACAAGAAACTCAAGCAGTCACGGGGAGAGTGTACAAACTCCTCACAGGAAACCCACCAGGTCACGGGGTGAGTGCACAGACTCCTCAAAGGAAACCCACGCGGTCACGGGGAGAGTGTACAAACTCCTCACCCACAGGAAACCCACGCGGTCACGGGGAGTGTGTACAAACACCTCACCCACAGGAAACCCACGCGGTTACGGGAAGAGGCTACAAACTCCTCACCCACAGGAAACCCACGCGATCACAGGGAGAGTGTACAAACCCCTCACAGGAAACCCACGTGGTCACGGGGAGAGTGTACAAACTCCTCACTCACAAGAAACCCACGCGGTCACGGGGAGAGTGTACAAACTCCTCACAGGAAACTCACGCGGTCACGGGGAGAGTGTACAAACTCCTCACAGGAAACCCACGCGGTTACGGGAAGAGATTACAAACACCTCACCCACAAGAAACCCAGGTGCTCATGGGGAGAGTGCACAAACATCTCACAGGAAACCTACGCGGACACCGGAATAGTGTATAAACCCCTCACTGGAAACCCACGTGGTAACCGGGAGAGTGTACACACTCCTCATAGGAAACCCACGGGGTTACGGGGAGAGCGTACAAACTCCTCACCCACAAGAAACCCACGTGATCACGGGGAGAGTGTACAAACATTTCACATGAAACCCATGGGATTACGAGGATTGTGTACAAACCCCTGACAGGAAAGACACGCAGTCACGAGGAGAGTGTATAAACTCCTGACAGGAAACCCACGGGGTTACGAGGAGAGTGTACAAACTCCTGACAGGAAACACACGCAGTCATGGGGAGAGTGTACAAACTCCTCACAGAAATCCCACGCGGTCACGGGGAGACTATACAAACTCCTCACAGGAAACCCACGCGGTCAGGGGGAGAGTGCACAAACTCCTCACAGGACACCCACGTGTTCACGGGGAGAGTGTACAAACCCCTCACAGGAAACCAACACGGACACGGGGAGAGTGCACAAACCCCTCACAGCATACCCACGCGGTCGCGGGGAGAGTGCACAAACATCTAACAGGAAACCCACACGGTCACGGGGATAGTGTATAAACCTCTCACAGGAAACCCACGCGGCTACGGGGAGAGTGTACAAACTCCTCTCAGGAAACCTACGCGGTCACGGGGAGAGTGTACAAACTCCTCACCCACAAGAAACCCATGCGGTGATGGGGAGAGTGTACAAACTGCTCACAGGAAACCCACATGGTCTCGGGGAGAGTGTACCAACACCTCACCCAAAAGAAACCCACGCAGACACGGGCAGAGTGCACAAACTCCTCACAGGAAACCCACGCGATCACGGGGAGAGTGTTCAAACCCCTCAAAGGAAATCAACGCGGTCACAGGGAGAGTGTTCAAACTCCTCACAGAAAAGCTATGCGGTCACGGGGAGAGTTTACAAACTCCTCACAGGAAACCCACGCGGTCACTGGGAGAGTGTTCACATCAATCAAAGGAAACGCACCCGGTCACGGGGAGTGTTTTCAAACTCCTCACCCACAGGAAACCCTCGCGGTCACAGGGAAAGTGTACAAACCCCTCACAGGAAAGCCACGCGGTTACGGGGAGAGTGTACAAACTCCTCACCCACAAGAAACCCAAGCGGTCACGGGAAGAGTGTACAAACTCTTCACATGAAACCCACGGGGTTACTAGGAGAGTGCAGAAACCCCTGACAGGAAACACACGCAGTCACGGGGAGAGTGCACAAACTCCTCACAGGAAACCCACGTGGTCACGGGGAGAGTGTATAAACCGCTCACAGGAAACCCACACGGTCATGAGGTGAGTGTACAAACTCCTCACAGAAAACCCACGCGGTCACGGGGAGAGTGCACAAACTCCTCACAGGACACCCACGCGGTCAAGGGGAGAGTGCACAAACTCCTCACAAGACATCCACGCGGTCACGGGGAGAGTGTACAAACTCCTCACAGGAAACCCACCAGGTCACGGGGTGAGTGCACAGACTCCTCAAAGGAAACCCACGCGGTCATGGGGAGTGTGTACAAACTCCTCACAGGAAACCCCCATGGTCACGGGGAGAGTGTTCAAACCCATCACAGGAAACCCACGCGGTCACGGGGAGAGTGTACAAACTCCTCACCCACAGGAAACCCACGCGGTCACGGGGAGAGTGTTCACATCAATCAAAGGAAACGCACGCGGTCACGGGGAGTGTTTTCAAACTCCTCACCCACAGGAAACCCACCAGGTCACGGGGTGAGTGCACAGACTCCTCAAAGGAAACCCATGCGGTCACGGGGAGTGTGTACAAACTCCTCACAGGAAACCCCCATGGTCACGGGGAGAGTGTTCAAACCCATCACAGGAAACCCACGCGGTCACGGGGAGAGTGTACAAACTCCTCATCCACAAGAAACCCAAGCAGTCACGGGGAGAGTGTACAAACCCCTCACAGGAAAGCCACGCGGTTACGGGGAGAGTGTACAAACTCCTCACCCACAGGAAACCCACGCGGTCACGGGGAGAGTGTTCACATCAATCAAAGGAAACGCACGCGGTCACGGGGAGTGTTTTCAAACTCCTCACCCACAGGAAACCCACCAGGTCACGGGGTGAGTGCACAGACTCCTCAAAGGAAACCCATGCGGTCACGGGGAGTGTGTACAAACTCCTCACAGGAAACCCCCATGGTCACGGGGAGAGTGTTCAAACCCATCACAGGAAACCCACGCGGTCACGGGGAGAGTGTACAAACTCCTCATCCACAAGAAACCCAAGCAGTCACGGGGAGAGTGTACAAACCCCTCACAGGAAACCCATGCGGTCATGGGGTGAGTGTACAAAGTCCTCACAGAAAACCCACGGGGTCACGGGGAGAGTGCACAAACTCCTCACAAGACTTCCACGCGGTCACGGGGAGAGTGTAAAAACTCCTCACAGGAAACCCACCTGGTCACGGGGAGAGTGCACAGACTCCTCAAAGGAAACCCACGCGGTCATGGGGAGTGTGTACAAACTCCTCACAGGAAACCAACGCGGTCACGGGGAGAGTGCACAAACTCCTCACAAGACACCCACGCGGTCACGGGGAGAGTGTAGAAACTCCTCACAGGAAACCCACCTGGTCACGGCGAGAGTGTACAAACTCCTCACCCACAAGAAACCCAAGCAGTCACGGGAGTGTGTACAAACTCCTCACAGGAAACCCACGCGGTCACGGGCAGAGTGCCGAAACTCCTCACAGGAAACCCACGCGGTCACGGGGAGAGTGCACAAACTCCTCACAGGAAAAACACGCGGTCACAGGGAGAGTGTACAAACTCCTCACAGGAAACCCCCGCTGTCACGGGGAGAGTCTACAAACTCTTCACCCACTGGAAACCCAAGCGGTCATGGGAAGAGTGTACAAACTCTTCACATGAAACCCACGGGGTTACTAGGAGAGTGCACAAACCCCTGACAGGAAACACACGCAGTGACGGGGAGAGTGCACAAACTCCTCACAGGAAACCCACGTGGTCACGGGGAGAGTGTACAAACTCCTCACCCACAAGAAACCCAAGCAGTCACGGGGAGAGTGTACAAACCCCTCACAGGAAACCCACCTGGTCACGGGGAGAGTGCACGGACTCCTCAAAGGAAACCCACGCGGTCACGGGGAGAGTGTTCAAACCCCTCAAAGGAAATCAACGCGGTCACAGGGAGAGTGTTCAAACTCCTCACAGAAAAGCTATGCGGTCACGGGGAGAGTTTACAAACTCCTCACAGGAAACCCACGCGGTCACGGGGAGAGTGTTCACATCAATCAAAGGAAACGCACGCGGTCACGGGGAGTGTTTTCAAACTCCTCACCCACAGGAAACCCTCGCGGTCACGGGGAGAGTGTACAAACCCCTCACAGGAAAGCCACGCGGTTACGGGGAGAGTGTACAAACTCCTCACCCTCAGGAAACCCACGCGGTCACGGGGAGAGTGTTCACATCAATCAAAGGAAACGCACGCGGTCACGGGGAGTGTTTTCAAACTCCTCACCCACAGGAAACCCTCGCGGTCACGGAGAGAGTGTACAAACCCCTCACAGGAAAGCCACGCTGTTACGGGGAGAGTGTACAAACTCCTCACCCACAATAAACCCAAGCAGTCACGGGGAGAGTGTACAAACCCCTCACAGGAAGCCCATGTGTTCACGGGAGAGTGCACAAACTCCTCACAGGAAAAACACGCGGTCACACGGAGAGTGTACAAACTCCTCACAGGAAACCCCCGCTGTCACGGGGAGAGTCTACAAACTCCTCACCCACTGGAAACCCAAGCGGTCACGGGAAGAGTGTACAAACTCTTCACATGAAGCCCACGGGGTTACTAGGAGAGTGCAGAAACCCCTGACAGGAAACACACGCAGTCACGGGGAGAGTGCACAAACTCCTCACAGGAAACCCACGTGGTCACGGGGAGAGTGTATAAACCGCTCACAGGAAACCCACGCGGTCATGAGGTGAGTGTACAAACTCCTCACAGAAAACCCACGCGGTCACGGGGAGAGTGCACAAACTCCTCACAGGACACCCACGCGGTCAAGGGGAGAGTGCACAAACTCCTCACAAGACATCCACGCGGTCACGGGGAGAGTGTACAAACTCCTCACAGGAAACCCACCAGGTCACGGGGTGAGTGCACAGACTCCTCAAAGGAAACCCACGCGGTCACGGGGAGAGTGTACAAACTCCTCACCCACAGGAAACCCACGCGGTCACGGGGAGTGTGTACAAACACCTCACCCACAGGAAACCCACGCGGTTACGGGAAGAGGCTACAAACTCCTCACCCACAGGAAACCCACGCGATCACAGGGAGAGTGTACAAACCCCTCACAGGAAACCCACGTGGTCACGGGGAGAGTGTACAAACTCCTCACAGAAATCCCACGCGGTCACGGGGAGACTATACAAACTCCTCACAGGAAACCCACGCGGTCAGGGGGAGAGTGCACAAACTCCTCACAGGACACCCACGTGTTCACGGGGAGAGTGTACAAACCCCTCACAGGAAACCAACACGGACACGGGGAGAGTGCACAAACCCCTCACAGCATACCCACGCGGTCGCGGGGAGAGTGCACAAACATCTAACAGGAAACCCACACGGTCACGGGGATAGTGTATAAACCTCTCACAGGAAACCCACGCGGCTACGGGGAGAGTGTACAAACTCCTCTCAGGAAACCTACGCGGTCACGGGGAGAGTGTACAAACTCCTCACCCACAAGAAACCCATGCGGTGATGGGGAGAGTGTACAAACTGCTCACAGGAAACCCACATGGTCTCGGGGAGAGTGTACCAACACCTCACCCAAAAGAAACCCACGCGGACACGGGCAGAGTGCACAAACTCCTCACAGGAAACCCACGCGATCACGGGGAGAGTGTTCAAACCCCTCAAAGGAAATCAACGCGGTCACAGGGAGAGTGTTCAAACTCCTCACAGAAAAGCTATGCGGTCACGGGGAGAGTTTACAAACTCCTCACAGGAAACCCACGCGGTTACCGGGAGAGTGTTCACATCAATCAAAGGAAACGCACGCGGTCACGGGGAGTGTTTTCAAACTCCTCACCCACAGGAAACCCTCGCGGTCACGGGGAGAGTGTACAAACCCCTCACAGGAAAGCCACGCGGTTACGGGGAGAGTGTACAAACTCCTCACCCACAAGAAACCCAAGCGGTCACGGGAAGAGTGTACAAACTCTTCACATGAAACCCACGGGGTTACTAGGAGAGTGCAGAAACCCCTGACAGGAAACAGACGCAGTCACGGGGAGAGTGCACAAACTCCTCACAAGAAACCCACGTTGTCACGGGGAGAGTGTATAAACCGCTCACAGGAAACCCACGCGGTCATGAGGTGAGTGTACAAACTCCTCACAGAAAACCCACGCGGTCACGGGGAGAGTGCACAAACTCCTCACAGGACACCCACGCGGTCAAGGGGAGAGTGCACAAACTCCTCACAAGACATCCACGCGGTCACGGGGAGAGTGTACAAACTCCTCACAGGAAACCCACCAGGTCACGGGGTGAGTGCACAGACTCCTCAAAGGAAACCCACGCGGTCACGGGGAGTGTGTACAAACTCCTCACAGGAAACCCCCATGGTCACGGGGAGAGTGTTCAAACCCATCACAGGAAACCCACGCGGTCACGGGGAGAGTGTACAAACTCCTCACCCACAAGAAACCCAAGCAGTCACGGGGAGAGTGTACAAACCCCTCACAGGAAAGCCAGGCGGTTACGGGGAGAGTGTACAAACTCCTCACCCACAGGAAACCCACGCGGTCACGGGGAGAGTGTTCACATCAATCAAAGGAAACGCACGCGGTCACGGGGAGTGTTTTCAAACTCCTCACCCACAGGAAACCCACCAGGTCACGGGGTGAGTGCACAGACTCCTCAAAGGAAACCCACGCGGTCACGGGGAGAGTGTACAAACTCCTCATCCACAAGAAACCCAAGCAGTCACGGGGAGAGTGCACAAACAGCTCACAGGAAACCCATGCGGTCATGGGGTGAGTGTAAAAAGTCCTCACAGAAAACCCACGGGGTCACGGGGAGAGTGCACAAACTCCTCACAAGACTTCCACGCGGTCACGGGGAGAGTGTAAAAACTCCTCACAGGAAACCCACCTGGTCACGGGGAGAGTGCACAGACTCCTCAAAGGAAACCCACGCGGTCATGGGGAGTGTGTACAAACTCCTCACAGGAAACCAACGCGGTCACGGGGAGAGTGCACAAACTCCTCACAAGACACCCACGCGGTCACGGGGAGAGTGTAGAAACTCCTCACAGGAAACCCACCTGGTCACGGCGAGAGTGCACAGACTCCTCAAAGGAAACCCACGCGGTCACGGGAGTGTGTACAAACTCCTCACAGGAAACCACGCGGTCACGGGCAGAGTGCCGAAACTCCTCACAGGAAACCCACGCGGTCACGGAGAGAGTGCACAAACTCCTCACAGGAAAAACACGCGGTCACAGGGAGAGTGTACAAACTCCTCACAGGAAACCCCCGCTGTCACGGGGAGAGTCTACAAACTCCTCACCCACTGGAAACCCAAGCGGTCACGGGAAGAGTGTACAAACTCTTCACATGAAACCCACGGGGTTACTAGGAGAGTGCACAAACCCCTGACAGGAAACGCACGCAGTCACGGGGAGAGTGCACAAACTCCTCACAGGAAACCCACGTGGTCACGGGGAGAGTGTACAAACTCCTCACCCACAAGAAACTCAAGCAGTCACGGGGAGAGTGTACAAACTCCTCACAGGAAACCCACCAGGTCACGGGGTGAGTGCACAGACTCCTCAAAGGAAACCCACGCGGTCACGGGGAGAGTGTACAAACTCCTCACCCACAGGAAACCCACGCGGTCACGGGGAGTGTGTACAAACACCTCACCCACAGGAAACCCACGCGGTTACGGGAAGAGGCTACAAACTCCTCACCCACAGGAAACCCACGCGATCACAGGGAGAGTGTACAAACCCCTCACAGGAAACCCACGTGGTCACGGGGAGAGTGTACAAACTCCTCACTCACAAGAAACCCACGCGGTCACGGGGAGAGTGTACAAACTCCTCACAGGAAACTCACGCGGTCACGGGGAGAGTGTACAAACTCCTCACAGGAAACCCACGCGGTTACGGGAAGAGATTACAAACACCTCACCCACAAGAAACCCAGGTGCTCATGGGGAGAGTGCACAAACATCTCACAGGAAACCTACGCGGACACCGGAATAGTGTATAAACCCCTCACTGGAAACCCACGTGGTAACCGGGAGAGTGTACACACTCCTCATAGGAAACCCACGGGGTTACGGGGAGAGCGTACAAACTCCTCACCCACAAGAAACCCACGTGATCACGGGGAGAGTGTACAAACATTTCACATGAAACCCATGGGATTACGAGGATTGTGTACAAACCCCTGACAGGAAAGACACGCAGTCACGAGGAGAGTGTATAAACTCCTGACAGGAAACCCACGGGGTTACGAGGAGAGTGTACAAACTCCTGACAGGAAACACACGCAGTCATGGGGAGAGTGTACAAACTCCTCACAGAAATCCCACGCGGTCACGGGGAGACTATACAAACTCCTCACAGGAAACCCACGCGGTCAGGGGGAGAGTGCACAAACTCCTCACAGGACACCCACGTGTTCACGGGGAGAGTGTACAAACCCCTCACAGGAAACCAACACGGACACGGGGAGAGTGCACAAACCCCTCACAGCATACCCACGCGGTCGCGGGGAGAGTGCACAAACATCTAACAGGAAACCCACACGGTCACGGGGATAGTGTATAAACCTCTCACAGGAAACCCACGCGGCTACGGGGAGAGTGTACAAACTCCTCTCAGGAAACCTACGCGGTCACGGGGAGAGTGTACAAACTCCTCACCCACAAGAAACCCATGCGGTGATGGGGAGAGTGTACAAACTGCTCACAGGAAACCCACATGGTCTCGGGGAGAGTGTACCAACACCTCACCCAAAAGAAACCCACGCAGACACGGGCAGAGTGCACAAACTCCTCACAGGAAACCCACGCGATCACGGGGAGAGTGTTCAAACCCCTCAAAGGAAATCAACGCGGTCACAGGGAGAGTGTTCAAACTCCTCACAGAAAAGCTATGCGGTCACGGGGAGAGTTTACAAACTCCTCACAGGAAACCCACGCGGTCACTGGGAGAGTGTTCACATCAATCAAAGGAAACGCACCCGGTCACGGGGAGTGTTTTCAAACTCCTCACCCACAGGAAACCCTCGCGGTCACAGGGAAAGTGTACAAACCCCTCACAGGAAAGCCACGCGGTTACGGGGAGAGTGTACAAACTCCTCACCCACAAGAAACCCAAGCGGTCACGGGAAGAGTGTACAAACTCTTCACATGAAACCCACGGGGTTACTAGGAGAGTGCAGAAACCCCTGACAGGAAACACACGCAGTCACGGGGAGAGTGCACAAACTCCTCACAGGAAACCCACGTGGTCACGGGGAGAGTGTATAAACCGCTCACAGGAAACCCACACGGTCATGAGGTGAGTGTACAAACTCCTCACAGAAAACCCACGCGGTCACGGGGAGAGTGCACAAACTCCTCACAGGACACCCACGCGGTCAAGGGGAGAGTGCACAAACTCCTCACAAGACATCCACGCGGTCACGGGGAGAGTGTACAAACTCCTCACAGGAAACCCACCAGGTCACGGGGTGAGTGCACAGACTCCTCAAAGGAAACCCACGCGGTCATGGGGAGTGTGTACAAACTCCTCACAGGAAACCCCCATGGTCACGGGGAGAGTGTTCAAACCCATCACAGGAAACCCACGCGGTCACGGGGAGAGTGTACAAACTCCTCACCCACAGGAAACCCACGCGGTCACGGGGAGAGTGTTCACATCAATCAAAGGAAACGCACGCGGTCACGGGGAGTGTTTTCAAACTCCTCACCCACAGGAAACCCACCAGGTCACGGGGTGAGTGCACAGACTCCTCAAAGGAAACCCATGCGGTCACGGGGAGTGTGTACAAACTCCTCACAGGAAACCCCCATGGTCACGGGGAGAGTGTTCAAACCCATCACAGGAAACCCACGCGGTCACGGGGAGAGTGTACAAACTCCTCATCCACAAGAAACCCAAGCAGTCACGGGGAGAGTGTACAAACCCCTCACAGGAAAGCCACGCGGTTACGGGGAGAGTGTACAAACTCCTCACCCACAGGAAACCCACGCGGTCACGGGGAGAGTGTTCACATCAATCAAAGGAAACGCACGCGGTCACGGGGAGTGTTTTCAAACTCCTCACCCACAGGAAACCCACCAGGTCACGGGGTGAGTGCACAGACTCCTCAAAGGAAACCCATGCGGTCACGGGGAGTGTGTACAAACTCCTCACAGGAAACCCCCATGGTCACGGGGAGAGTGTTCAAACCCATCACAGGAAACCCACGCGGTCACGGGGAGAGTGTACAAACTCCTCATCCACAAGAAACCCAAGCAGTCACGGGGAGAGTGTACAAACCCCTCACAGGAAACCCATGCGGTCATGGGGTGAGTGTACAAAGTCCTCACAGAAAACCCACGGGGTCACGGGGAGAGTGCACAAACTCCTCACAAGACTTCCACGCGGTCACGGGGAGAGTGTAAAAACTCCTCACAGGAAACCCACCTGGTCACGGGGAGAGTGCACAGACTCCTCAAAGGAAACCCACGCGGTCATGGGGAGTGTGTACAAACTCCTCACAGGAAACCAACGCGGTCACGGGGAGAGTGCACAAACTCCTCACAAGACACCCACGCGGTCACGGGGAGAGTGTAGAAACTCCTCACAGGAAACCCACCTGGTCACGGCGAGAGTGTACAAACTCCTCACCCACAAGAAACCCAAGCAGTCACGGGAGTGTGTACAAACTCCTCACAGGAAACCCACGCGGTCACGGGCAGAGTGCCGAAACTCCTCACAGGAAACCCACGCGGTCACGGGGAGAGTGCACAAACTCCTCACAGGAAAAACACGCGGTCACAGGGAGAGTGTACAAACTCCTCACAGGAAACCCCCGCTGTCACGGGGAGAGTCTACAAACTCTTCACCCACTGGAAACCCAAGCGGTCATGGGAAGAGTGTACAAACTCTTCACATGAAACCCACGGGGTTACTAGGAGAGTGCACAAACCCCTGACAGGAAACACACGCAGTGACGGGGAGAGTGCACAAACTCCTCACAGGAAACCCACGTGGTCACGGGGAGAGTGTACAAACTCCTCACCCACAAGAAACCCAAGCAGTCACGGGGAGAGTGTACAAACCCCTCACAGGAAACCCACCTGGTCACGGGGAGAGTGCACGGACTCCTCAAAGGAAACCCACGCGGTCACGGGGAGAGTGTTCAAACCCCTCAAAGGAAATCAACGCGGTCACAGGGAGAGTGTTCAAACTCCTCACAGAAAAGCTATGCGGTCACGGGGAGAGTTTACAAACTCCTCACAGGAAACCCACGCGGTCACGGGGAGAGTGTTCACATCAATCAAAGGAAACGCACGCGGTCACGGGGAGTGTTTTCAAACTCCTCACCCACAGGAAACCCTCGCGGTCACGGGGAGAGTGTACAAACCCCTCACAGGAAAGCCACGCGGTTACGGGGAGAGTGTACAAACTCCTCACCCTCAGGAAACCCACGCGGTCACGGGGAGAGTGTTCACATCAATCAAAGGAAACGCACGCGGTCACGGGGAGTGTTTTCAAACTCCTCACCCACAGGAAACCCTCGCGGTCACGGAGAGAGTGTACAAACCCCTCACAGGAAAGCCACGCTGTTACGGGGAGAGTGTACAAACTCCTCACCCACAATAAACCCAAGCAGTCACGGGGAGAGTGTACAAACCCCTCACAGGAAGCCCATGTGTTCACGGGAGAGTGCACAAACTCCTCACAGGAAAAACACGCGGTCACACGGAGAGTGTACAAACTCCTCACAGGAAACCCCCGCTGTCACGGGGAGAGTCTACAAACTCCTCACCCACTGGAAACCCAAGCGGTCACGGGAAGAGTGTACAAACTCTTCACATGAAGCCCACGGGGTTACTAGGAGAGTGCAGAAACCCCTGACAGGAAACACACGCAGTCACGGGGAGAGTGCACAAACTCCTCACAGGAAACCCACGTGGTCACGGGGAGAGTGTATAAACCGCTCACAGGAAACCCACGCGGTCATGAGGTGAGTGTACAAACTCCTCACAGAAAACCCACGCGGTCACGGGGAGAGTGCACAAACTCCTCACAGGACACCCACGCGGTCAAGGGGAGAGTGCACAAACTCCTCACAAGACATCCACGCGGTCACGGGGAGAGTGTACAAACTCCTCACAGGAAACCCACCAGGTCACGGGGTGAGTGCACAGACTCCTCAAAGGAAACCCACGCGGTCACGGGGAGAGTGTACAAACTCCTCACCCACAGGAAACCCACGCGGTCACGGGGAGTGTGTACAAACACCTCACCCACAGGAAACCCACGCGGTTACGGGAAGAGGCTACAAACTCCTCACCCACAGGAAACCCACGCGATCACAGGGAGAGTGTACAAACCCCTCACAGGAAACCCACGTGGTCACGGGGAGAGTGTACAAACTCCTCACAGAAATCCCACGCGGTCACGGGGAGACTATACAAACTCCTCACAGGAAACCCACGCGGTCAGGGGGAGAGTGCACAAACTCCTCACAGGACACCCACGTGTTCACGGGGAGAGTGTACAAACCCCTCACAGGAAACCAACACGGACACGGGGAGAGTGCACAAACCCCTCACAGCATACCCACGCGGTCGCGGGGAGAGTGCACAAACATCTAACAGGAAACCCACACGGTCACGGGGATAGTGTATAAACCTCTCACAGGAAACCCACGCGGCTACGGGGAGAGTGTACAAACTCCTCTCAGGAAACCTACGCGGTCACGGGGAGAGTGTACAAACTCCTCACCCACAAGAAACCCATGCGGTGATGGGGAGAGTGTACAAACTGCTCACAGGAAACCCACATGGTCTCGGGGAGAGTGTACCAACACCTCACCCAAAAGAAACCCACGCGGACACGGGCAGAGTGCACAAACTCCTCACAGGAAACCCACGCGATCACGGGGAGAGTGTTCAAACCCCTCAAAGGAAATCAACGCGGTCACAGGGAGAGTGTTCAAACTCCTCACAGAAAAGCTATGCGGTCACGGGGAGAGTTTACAAACTCCTCACAGGAAACCCACGCGGTTACCGGGAGAGTGTTCACATCAATCAAAGGAAACGCACGCGGTCACGGGGAGTGTTTTCAAACTCCTCACCCACAGGAAACCCTCGCGGTCACGGGGAGAGTGTACAAACCCCTCACAGGAAAGCCACGCGGTTACGGGGAGAGTGTACAAACTCCTCACCCACAAGAAACCCAAGCGGTCACGGGAAGAGTGTACAAACTCTTCACATGAAACCCACGGGGTTACTAGGAGAGTGCAGAAACCCCTGACAGGAAACAGACGCAGTCACGGGGAGAGTGCACAAACTCCTCACAAGAAACCCACGTTGTCACGGGGAGAGTGTATAAACCGCTCACAGGAAACCCACGCGGTCATGAGGTGAGTGTACAAACTCCTCACAGAAAACCCACGCGGTCACGGGGAGAGTGCACAAACTCCTCACAGGACACCCACGCGGTCAAGGGGAGAGTGCACAAACTCCTCACAAGACATCCACGCGGTCACGGGGAGAGTGTACAAACTCCTCACAGGAAACCCACCAGGTCACGGGGTGAGTGCACAGACTCCTCAAAGGAAACCCACGCGGTCACGGGGAGTGTGTACAAACTCCTCACAGGAAACCCCCATGGTCACGGGGAGAGTGTTCAAACCCATCACAGGAAACCCACGCGGTCACGGGGAGAGTGTACAAACTCCTCACCCACAAGAAACCCAAGCAGTCACGGGGAGAGTGTACAAACCCCTCACAGGAAAGCCAGGCGGTTACGGGGAGAGTGTACAAACTCCTCACCCACAGGAAACCCACGCGGTCACGGGGAGAGTGTTCACATCAATCAAAGGAAACGCACGCGGTCACGGGGAGTGTTTTCAAACTCCTCACCCACAGGAAACCCACCAGGTCACGGGGTGAGTGCACAGACTCCTCAAAGGAAACCCACGCGGTCACGGGGAGAGTGTACAAACTCCTCATCCACAAGAAACCCAAGCAGTCACGGGGAGAGTGCACAAACAGCTCACAGGAAACCCATGCGGTCATGGGGTGAGTGTAAAAAGTCCTCACAGAAAACCCACGGGGTCACGGGGAGAGTGCACAAACTCCTCACAAGACTTCCACGCGGTCACGGGGAGAGTGTAAAAACTCCTCACAGGAAACCCACCTGGTCACGGGGAGAGTGCACAGACTCCTCAAAGGAAACCCACGCGGTCATGGGGAGTGTGTACAAACTCCTCACAGGAAACCAACGCGGTCACGGGGAGAGTGCACAAACTCCTCACAAGACACCCACGCGGTCACGGGGAGAGTGTAGAAACTCCTCACAGGAAACCCACCTGGTCACGGCGAGAGTGCACAGACTCCTCAAAGGAAACCCACGCGGTCACGGGAGTGTGTACAAACTCCTCACAGGAAACCACGCGGTCACGGGCAGAGTGCCGAAACTCCTCACAGGAAACCCACGCGGTCACGGAGAGAGTGCACAAACTCCTCACAGGAAAAACACGCGGTCACAGGGAGAGTGTACAAACTCCTCACAGGAAACCCCCGCTGTCACGGGGAGAGTCTACAAACTCCTCACCCACTGGAAACCCAAGCGGTCACGGGAAGAGTGTACAAACTCTTCACATGAAACCCACGGGGTTACTAGGAGAGTGCACAAACCCCTGACAGGAAACGCACGCAGTCACGGGGAGAGTGCACAAACTCCTCACAGGAAACCCACGTGGTCACGGGGAGAGTGTACAAACTCCTCACCCACAAGAAACCCAAGCAGTCACGGGGAGAGTGTACAAACCCCTCACAGGAAACCCACCTGGTCACGGGGAGAGTGCACGGACTCCTCAAAGGAAACCCACGCGGTCACGGGGAGTGTGTACAAACTCCTCAGAGGAAACCAACGCGGTCACGGGGAGAGTGCACAAACTCCTCACAAGACACCCACGCGGTCACGGGGAGAGTGTAGAAACTCCTCACAGGAAACCCACGCGGTCACGGGCAGAGTGCAGAAACTCCTCACAGGAAACCCACGCGGTCACGGGGAGAGTGTAGAAACTCCTCACAGGAAACCCACGCGGTCACGGGCAGAGTGCACAAACCCCTCACAGGAAACCCGCGCGGTCACGGGGAGAGTCTACAAACTCCTCACCCACTGGAAACCCACGCAGTCACGGGGAGTGTGCACAAACTCCTCACAGGAAAAACACGCGGTCACAGGGAGAGTGTAGAAACTCCTCACAGGAAACCCCCGCTGTCACGGGGAGAGTCTACAAACTCCTCACCCACTGGAAACCCACGCAGTGACGGGAAGAGTGTACAAACTCTTCACATGAAACCCACGGGGTTACAAGGAGAGTGCACAAACCCCTGACAGGAAACACACGCAGTCACGGGGAGAGTGCACAAACTCCTCACAGGAAACCCACGTGATCACGGGGAGAGTGTACAAACTCCTCACCCACAAGAAACCCAAGCAGTCACGGGAAGAGTGTACAAACCCCTCACAGGAAACCCACCTGGTCACGGGGAGAGTGCACGGACTCCTCAAAGGAAACCCACGCGGTCACGGGGAGTGTGTACAAACTCCTCAGAGGAAACCAACGCGGTCACGGGGAGAGTGCACAAACTCCTCACAAGACACCCACGCGGTCACGGGGAGAGTGTAGAAACTCCTCACAGGAAACCCACCTGGTCACGGCGAGAGTGCACAGACTCCTCAAAGGAAACCCACGCGGTCACGGGAGTGTGTACAAACTCCTCACAGGAAACCCACGTGGTCACGGGGAGAGTGTAGAAACTCCTCACAGGAAACCCACGCGGTCACGGGCAGAGTGCAGAAACTCCTCACAGGAAACCCACGCGGTCACGGGGAGAGTGTAGAAACTCCTCACAGGAAACCCACGCGGTCACGGGCAGAGTGCACAAACCCCTCACAGGAAACCCGCGCGGTCACGGGGAGAGTGTACAAACTCCAGACCCACAGGAAACCCACACGGTCACGGGGAGTGTGCACAAACTCCTCACAGGAAAAACACGCAGTCACAGGGAGAGTGTACAAACTCCTCACAGGAAAACCCCGCTGTCACGGGGAGAGTCTACAAACTCCTCACCCACTGGAAACCCACGCAGTGACGGGAAGAGTGTACAAGCTCTTCACATGAAACCCACGGGGTTACAAGGAGAGTGCACAAACCCCTGACAGGAAACACACGCAGTCACGGGGAGAGTGCACAAACTCCTCACAGGAAACCCACGCGGTCATGGGGTGAGTGTACAAACTCCTCACAGGAAACCCACGCGCTCACGGGGAGAGTGCACTAACTCCTCACAGGACACCCACGTGGTCAAGGGGAGAGTGCACAAACTCCTCACAAGACACCCACGCGGTCACGGGGAGAGTGTACAAACTCCTCACTTGAAACCCACCTGGTCACGGGGAGAGTGCACAGACTCCTCACAGGAAACCCCCGTGGTCACGGGGAGAGTGTTCAAACCCCTCACAGGAAACCCACGTGCTCACGGGGAGAGTGTACAAACCCCTCACAGGAAACCCGCGCGGTCACGGGGAGAGTGTACAAACTCCAGACCCACAGGAAACCCACGCGGTCACGAGGAGTGTGCACAAACTCCTGACAGGAAACCTACGCGGCCACGGGGAGAGTGTACAAACTCCTCACAGGAAACCCACGCGGTCACGGGGAGAGTGTACCAACTCATCACAGGAAACTCACCCGGTCACGGGGAGAGTGTACAAACTCCTCACCGGAAACCCACGCGGTCACAGGGAGAGTGTGCAAACTCCTCACCCACAGGAAACCCACGTGGTCACGGGGAGAGTGTACAAACCCCTCACCCACAAGAAACCCAAGCAGTCATGGGGAGAGTGCAGAAACATCTCACAGGAAACCAACGCGGTCACGGGGAGAGTGTTCAAATGAATCAAAGGAAACGCACGCGGTCACGGGCAGAGTGTACAAACTCCTCACCCACAGGAAACCCACGCGGTCACGGGGAGTGTGTACAAACACCTCATCCACAGGAAACCCACTCGGTCACGGGGAGAGTGTACAAACTCCTCACTCACAAGAAACCCACGCGGTCATGGGGAGAGTGTACAAACTCCTCACAGGAAACTCACGCGGTCACGGGGGAGAGTGTACAAGCTCCTCACAGGAAACCCACGCGGTTACGGGAAGAGATTACAAACCCTTCACCCACAAGAAACCCAGGTGCTCATGGGGAGAGTGCACAAACATCTCACAGGAAACCTACGCGGACACCGGAATAGTGTATAAACCCCTCACTGGAAACCCACGTGGTAACCGGGAGAGTGTACACACTCCTCATAGGAAACCCACGGGGTTACGGGGAGAGCGTACAAACACCTCACCCACAAGAAACCCACGTGATCACGGGGAGAGTGTACAAACATTTCACATGAAACCCACGGGGTTACGAGGAGAGTGTACAAACTCCTGACAGGAAACACACGCGGTCACGGGGAGAGTGTACAAACTCCTCACAGAAATCCCACGCAGTCACGGGGAGACTATACAAACTCCTCACAGGAAACCCACGCGGTCAGGGGGAGAGTGCACAAACTCCTCACAGGACACCCACGTGTTCACGGGGAGAGTTTACAAACCCCTCACAGGAAAGCAACACGGACACGGGGAGAGTGCACAAACCCCTCACAGCAAACCCACGCGGTCGCGGGGAGAGTGCACAAACATCTAACAGGAAACGCACGCGGTCACGGGGATAGTGTATAAACCTCTCACAGGAAACCCACGCGGTTACGGGGAGAGTGTACAAACTCCTCACAGGAAACCCACGCGGTCACGGGGAGAGTGTACAAACTCCTCACAGGAAACCCACGCGGTCACGGGGAGAGTGTACAAACTCCTCTCAGGAAACCCACGCGGTCACGGGGAGAGTGTACAAACTCCTCACCCACAAGAAACCCATGCGGTGACGGGGAGTGTGTACAAACTCCTCACAGGAAACCCACATGGTCTCGGGGAGAGTGTACAAGCACCTCACCCAAAAGAAACCCACGCGGACACGGGCAGAGTGCACAAACTCCTCACAGGAAACCCACGCGATCACGGGGAGAGTGTTCAAACCCCTCAAAGGAAATCAACGTGGTCACAGGGAGAGTGTTCAAACTCCTCACAGAAAACCTATGCGGTCACGGGGAGAGTTTACAAACTCCTCACAGGAAACCCACGAGGTCACGGGGAGAGCGTACAAACTCCTCACCCACAGGAAACCCTCGCGGTCACGGGGAGAGTGTATAAACCCCTCACAGGAAAGCCACGCGGTTACGGGGAGAGTGTACAAACTCCTCACCCACAAGAAACCCAAGCAGTCACGGGGAGAGTGTACAAACCCCTCACAGGAAGCCCATTTGCTCACGGGAGAGTGCACAAACCCCTCACAGGAAGCCCACGCGGTTACTGGAAGAGTGTACAAACTCCAGACCTACAGGGAACCCACGCGGTCACGGGGAGAGTGCACAAACTCCTCACAGGAAAAACACGCGGTCACAGGGAGAGTGTACAAACTCCTCACAGGAAACCCCCGCTGTCACGGGGAGAGTCTACAAACTCCTCACCCACTGGAAACCCAAGCGGTCACGGGAAGAGTGTACAAACTCTTCACATGAAACCCACGGGGTTACTAGGAGAGTGCAGAAACCCCTGACAGGAAACACACGCAGTCACGGGGAGAGTGTATAAACCGCTCACAGGAAACCCACGTGGTCATGGGGAGAGTGTATAAACCGCTCACAGGAAACCCACGCGGTCATGAGGTGAGTGTACAAACTCCTCACAGAAAACCCACGCGGTCACAGGGAGAGTGCACAAACAGCTCACAGGAAACCCATGCGGTCATGGGGTGAGTGTACAAAGTCCTCACAGAAAACCCACGGGGTCACGGGGAGAGTGCACAAACTCCTCACAAGACTTCCACGCGGTCACGGGGAGAGTGTAAAAACTCCTCACAGGAAACCCACCTGGTCACGGGGAGAGTGCACAGACTCCTCAAAGGAAACCCACGCGGTCACGGGGAGTGTGTACAAACTCCTCACAGGAAACCAACGCGGTCACGGGGAGAGTGCACAAACTCCTCACAAGACACCCACGCGGTCACGGGGAGAGTGCACAAACTCCTCACAAGACATCCACGCGGTCACGGGGAGAGTGTACAAACTCCTCACAAGACATCCACGCGGTCACGGGGAGAGTGTACAAACTCCTCACAGGAAACCCACCAGGTCACGGGGTGAGTGCACAGACTCCTCAAAGGAAACCCACGCGGTCACGGGGAGTGTGTACAAACTCCTCACAGGAAACCCCCATGGTCACGGGGAGAGTGTTCAAACCCATCACAGGAAACCCACGCGGTCACGGGGAGAGTGTACAAACTCCTCACCCACAAGAAACACAAGCAGTCACGGGGAGAGTGCACAAACAGCTCACAGGAAACCCATGCGGTCATGGGGTGAGTGTACAAAGTCCTCACAGAAAACCCACGGGGTCACGGGGAGAGTGCACAAACTCCTCACAAGACTTCCACGCGGTCACGGGGAGAGTGTAAAAACTCCTCACAGGAAACCCACCTGGTCACGGGGAGAGTGCACAGACTCCTCAAAGGAAACCCACGCGGTCATGGGGAGTGTGTACAAACTCCTCACAGGAAACCCACGCGGTCACGGGGAGAGTGCACAAACTCCTCACAAGACACCCACGCGGTCACGGGGAGAGTGTAGAAACTCCTCACAGGAAACCCACCTGGTCACGGCGAGAGTGCACAGACTCCTCAAAGGAAACCCACGCGGTCACGGGAGTGTGTACAAACTCCTCACAGGAAACCCACGCAGTCACGGGGAGAGTGCACAAACTCCTCACAGGAAAAACACGCGGTCACAGGGAGAGTGTACAAACTCCTCACAGGAAACCCCCGCTGTCACGGGGAGAGTCTACAAACTCCTCACCCACTGGAAACCCAAGCGGTCACGGGAAGAGTGTAGAAACTCCTCACAGGAAACCCACGTGGTCACGGGCAGAGTGCACAAACCCCTCACAGGAAACCCGCGCGGTCACGGGGAGAGTGTACAAACTCCAGACCCACAGGAAACCCACACGGTCACGGGGAGTGTGCACAAACTCCTCACAGGAAAAACACGCAGTCACAGGGAGAGTGTACAAACTCCTCACAGGAAAACCCCGCTGTCACGGGGAGAGTCTACAAACTCCTCACCCACTGGAAACCCACGCAGTGACGGGAAGAGTGTACAAACTCTTCACATGAAACCCACGGGGTTACAAGGAGAGTGCACAAACCCCTGACAGGAAACACACGCAGTCACGGGGAGAGTGCACAAACTCCTCACAGGAAACCCACGCGGTCATGGGGTGAGTGTACAAACTCCTCACAGGAAACCCACGCGCTCACGGGGAGAGTGCACTAACTCCTCACAGGACACCCACGTGGTCAAGGGGAGAGTGCACAAACTCCTCACAAGACACCCACGCGGTCACGGGGAGAGTGTACAAACTCCTCACTTGAAACCCACCTGGTCACGGGGAGAGTGCACAGACTCCTCACAGGAAACCCCCGTGGTCACGGGGAGAGTGTTCAAACCCCTCACAGGAAACCCACGTGCTCACGGGGAGAGTGTACAAACCCCTCACAGGAAACCCGCGCGGTCACGGGGAGAGTGTACAAACTCCAGACCCACAGGAAACCCACGCGGTCACGAGGAGTGTGCACAAACTCCTGACAGGAAACCTACGCGGTCACGGGGAGAGTGTACAAACTCCTCACCCACAAGAAACACACGTGGTCACGGGGAGAGTGTACCAACTCATCACAGGAAACTCACCCGGTCACGGGGAGAGTGTACAAACTCCTCACCGGAAACCCACGCGGTCACAGGGAGAGTGTGCAAACTCCTCACCCACAGGAAACCCACGTGGTCACGGGGAGAGTGTACAAACCCCTCACCCACAAGAAACCCAAGCAGTCATGGGGAGAGTGCAGAAACATCTCACAGGAAACCAACGCGGTCACGGGGAGAGTGTTCAAATGAATCAAAGGAAACGCACGCGGTCACGGGCAGAGTGTACAAACTCCTCACCCACAGGAAACCCACGCGGTCACGGGGAGTGTGTACAAACACCTCATCCACAGGAAACCCACTCGGTCACGGGGAGAGTGTACAAACTCCTCACTCACAAGAAACCCACGCGGTCATGGGGAGAGTGTACAAACTCCTCACAGGAAACTCACGCGGTCACGGGGAGAGTGTACAAGCTCCTCACAGGAAACCCACGCGGTTACGGGAAGAGATTACAAACCCTTCACCCACAAGAAACCCAGGTGCTCATGGGGAGAGTGCACAAACATCTCACAGGAAACCTACGCGGACACCGGAATAGTGTATAAACCCCTCACTGGAAACCCACGTGGTAACCGGGAGAGTGTACACACTCCTCATAGGAAACCCACGGGGTTACGGGGAGAGCGTACAAACACCTCACCCACAAGAAACCCACGTGATCACGGGGAGAGTGTACAAACATTTCACATGAAACCCACGGGGTTACGAGGAGAGTGTACAAACTCCTGACAGGAAACACACGCGGTCACGGGGAGAGTGTACAAACTCCTCACAGAAATCCCACGCAGTCACGGGGAGACTATACAAACTCCTCACAGGAAACCCATGTGCTCACGGGAGAGTGCACAAACCCCTCACAGGAAGCCCACGCGGTTACTGGAAGAGTGTACAAACTCCAGACCTACAGGGAACCCACGCGGTCACGGGGAGAGTGCACAAACTCCTCACAGGAAAAACACGCGGTCACAGGGAGAGTGTACAAACTCCTCACAGGAAACCCCCGCTGTCACGGGGAGAGTCTACAAACTCCTCACCCACTGGAAACCCAAGCGGTCACGGGAAGAGTGTACAAACTCTTCACATGAAACCCACGGGGTTACTAGGAGAGTGCAGAAACCCCTGACAGGAAACACACGCAGTCACGGGGAGAGTGTATAAACCGCTCACAGGAAACCCACGTGGTCATGGGGAGAGTGTATAAACCGCTCACAGGAAACCCACGCGGTCATGAGGTGAGTGTACAAACTCCTCACAGAAAACCCACGCGGTCACGGGGAGAGTGCACAAACAGCTCACAGGAAACCCATGCGGTCATGGGGTGAGTGTACAAAGTCCTCACAGAAAACCCACGGGGTCACGGGGAGAGTGCACAAACTCCTCACAAGACTTCCACGCGGTCACGGGGAGAGTGTAAAAACTCCTCACAGGAAACCCACCTGGTCACGGGGAGAGTGCACAGACTCCTCAAAGGAAACCCACGCGGTCACGGGGAGTGTGTACAAACTCCTCACAGGAAACCAACGCGGTCACGGGGAGAGTGCACAAACTCCTCACAAGACACCCACGCGGTCACGGGGAGAGTGCACAAACTCCTCACAAGACATCCACGCGGTCACGGGGAGAGTGTACAAACTCCTCACAAGACATCCACGTGGTCACGGGGAGAGTGTACAAACTCCTCACAGGAAACCCACCAGGTCACGGGGTGAGTGCACAGACTCCTCAAAGGAAACCCACGCGGTCACGGGGAGTGTGTACAAACTCCTCACAGGAAACCCCCATGGTCACGGGGAGAGTGTTCAAACCCATCACAGGAAACCCACGCGGTCACGGGGAGAGTGTACAAACTCCTCACCCACAAGAAACCCAAGCAGTCACGGGGAGAGTGCACAAACAGCTCACAGGAAACGCATGCGGTCATGGGGTGAGTGTACAAAGTCCTCACAGAAAACCCACGGGGTCACGGGGAGAGTGCACAAACTCCTCACAAGACTTCCACGCGGTCACGGGGAGAGTGTAAAAACTCCTCACAGGAAACCCACCTGGTCACGGGGAGAGTGCACAGACTCCTCAAAGGAAACCCACGCGGTCATGGGGAGTGTGTACAAACTCCTCACAGGAAACCCACGCGGTCACGGGGAGAGTGCACAAACTCCTCACAAGACACCCACGCGGTCACGGGGAGAGTGTAGAAACTCCTCACAGGAAACCCACCTGGTCACGGCGAGAGTGCACAGACTCCTCAAAGGAAACCCACGCGGTCACGGGAGTGTGTACAAACTCCTCACAGGAAACCCACGCGGTCACGGGGAGAGTGCACAAACTCCTCACAGGAAAAACACGCGGTCACAGGGAGAGTGTACAAACTCCTCACAGGAAACCCCCGCTGTCACGGGGAGAGTCTACAAACTCCTCACCCACTGGAAACCCAAGCGGTCACGGGAAGAGTGTACAAACTCTGCACATGAAACCCACGGGGTTACTAGGAGAGTGCACAAACCCCTGACAGGAAACACACGCAGTCACGGGGAGAGTGCACAAACTCCTCACAGGAAACCCACGTGGTCACGGGGAGAGTGTACAAACTCCTCACCCACAAGAAACCCAAGCAGTCACGGGGAGAGTGTACAAACCCCTCACAGGAAACCCACCTGGTCACGGGGAGAGTGCACGGACTCCTCAAAGGAAACCCACGTGGTCACGGGGAGTGTGTACAAACTCCTCAGAGGAAACCAACGCGGTCACGGGGAGAGTGCACAAACTCCTCACAAGACACCCACGCGGTCACGGGGAGAGTGTAGAAACTCCTCACAGGAAACCAACCTGGTCACGGCGAGAGTGCACAGACTCCTCAAAGGAAACCCACGCGGTCACGGGAGTGTGTACAAACTCCTCACAGGAAACCCACGCGGTCACGGGAAGAGTGTAGAAACTCCTCGCAGGAAACCCACGCGGTAACGGGCAGAGTGCAGAAACTCCTCACAGGAAACCCACGCGGTCACGGGGAGAGCGAACAAAGTCCTCACCCACAGGAAACCCACGCGGTCATGGGGAGAGTGTACAATCTCCTCATCGAAAACCCACGCGGTCACGGGAAGAGTGTAGAAACTCCTCGCAGGAAACCCACGCGGTAACGGGCAGAGTGCAGAAACTCCTCACAGGAAACCCACGCGGTCACGGGGAGAGTGCACAAATTCCTCACAGGAAACCCACGCGGTCAGGGGGAGAGTGTACAATCTCCTCATTGAAAACCCACGCGGTCTCGGGTAGAGAGCACAAACTCCTCACAGGAAACCCACATGGTCACGGGGAGAGTGCACAAACTCCGCACAGGAACCCCACGAGGTCACGGGGAGAGTGTACAAACGCCTCACAGGAAACCCACGCGGTCACGGGGAGAGTGTACAATCTCCTCACAGGAAACCCACGCGGTCTCCGGTAGAGAGCACAAACTCCTCACAGGAAACCCACATGGTCACGGGGAGAGTGCACAAACTCCGCACAGGAACCCCACGAGGTCACGGGGAGAGTGTACAAACGCCTCACAGGAAACCCACGCGGTCACGGGGAGAGTGTAGAAACTCCTGACAGGAAACCCACGTGGTCATGGGGAGAGTATACAAACTCTGACAGGGAACCCACGCGTTCATGGGGAGAGTGTAGAAACTCCTCACGCATAGGAAACCCATGCGGTCACGGGGAGAGTGTACAAACTATCACAGGAAACCCATGCGGTCACGGGGAGATTGTTCAAGCCCCTCACAGGAAAACCACGAGGTCACGAGGAGAGTGTACAAACTCCTTACAGGAAACCCACGCGGTCACGGGGAGAGTGTACAAACTCTCGCAGGAAACCAACGCGGTCAGGGGGAGAGTGTACAAACTCCTCACAGGAAACACACGCGGTCACGGGGAGAGTGCAGAAACTCCTCACAGGAAACCCACGGGGTTACAAGGAGAGTGCACAAACCCCTGACAGGAAACACACGCAGTCACGGGGAGAGTGCGCAAACTCCTCACAGGAAACCCACGTGGTCACAGGGAGAGTGTATAAACCGCTCACTGGAAACCCACGCGGTCATGGGGTGAGTGTACAAACTCCTCACAGAAAACCCACGCGGTCACGGGGAGAGTGCACAAACTCCTCACAGGACACCCACGCGGTCAAGGGGAGAGTGCACAAACTCCTCACAAGAGACCCACGCGGTCATGGGGAGAGTGTACAAACTCCTCACCCACAGGAAACCCACGCGGTCACGGGGAGAGTGTTCAAACCTATCACAGGAAACCAACAACATCACGGGGAGAGTGTTCAAATCAATCAAAGGAAACGCACGCGGTCATGGGGAGTGTGTTCAAACACCTCACCCTCAGGAAACCCACGTGGTCACGGGGAGAGTGTACAAACCCCTCACAGTAAACCCACGTGGTCATGGGGAGAGTGTAGAAACTCCTCACCCACAAGAAACCCACGCGGTCACGGGGAGAGTGTACAAACCCCTCACAGGAAACCCACGCGGTCACGGGAAGAAATTACAAACCCCTCACCCACAAGAAACCCACGTGCTGATGGGGAGAGTGCACACACTTCTCACAGGAAAACCACGCGATCACGGGGAGAGTGCAGAAACTCCTCACAGGAAACCCACGCGGTCACGGGGAGAGCGTACAAACTCCTCACCCACTGGAAACCCACGCGGTCACGGGGAGAGTCTACAAAGTCCTCACTCACAAGAAACCCACGTGATTACGGGGGGAGTGTACAAACTCTTCACATGAAACCCACGGGGTTACAAGGAGAGTGCACAAACCCCTGACAGGAAACACACGCAGTCACGAGGAGAGTGCACAAACTCCTCACAGGAAACGCACGTGGTCACAGGGAGAGTGTATAAACCGCTCACAGGAAACCCACGTGGTCATGGGGTGAGTGTACAAACTCCTCACAGGAAAACCACGCAGTCATGGGGAGAGTGTTCAAACCCCTCACAGGAAACCCACGCAGTCACGGAAAGAGAGTAGAAACCCCTCACCTACTGGAAACCCACGCGGTCACAGGGAGAGTCTACAAACCCCTCACAGGAAACCCACGCGGTCACGGGGAGAGTGTACAAACTCCTCACCCACAAGAAACCCACGCAGTCACGGGGAGAGTGTACAAACTCCTCACAGGAAACCCACGCGGTCACGGGAAGAGTATACAAACCCCTCACAGGAAACTCACGCGGTCACGGGGAGAGTGTAGAAACTCTTCACAGGAAACCCACGCGGTTACGGGGAGAGTGTACAAACTCCTCAGAGGAAACCCACGCGGTCACCGGAAGAGATTACAAACCCCTCACCCACAAGAAACCCAGGTGCTTATGGGGAGAGTGCACAAACATCTCACAGGATACCTACGCGGACGCGGGAAGAGTGTATAAACCCCTCACTGGAACCCACGTGATCACGGGGACAGTGTTCAAACCCATCACAGGAAACCCACGCGGTCATGGGGAGAGTGTACAAACTCCTCACACACAAGAAACGCACGCGGTCACGGGGAGAGTGTACAAACCCCTCAAAGGAAATCAACGCGGTCACAGGGAGAGTGTTCAAGCTCCTCACAGAAAACCGACGCGGTCACAGGGAGAGTTTACAAAATCCTCACAGGAAAACCACGCGATCATGGGGAGAGTGCAGAAACTCCTCACAGGAAACCCACGCGGTCACGGGGAGAGCGTACAAACTTCTCACCCACGCGGTCACGGGGAGAGTCTACAAACTCCTCACCCACAAGAAACCCACGTGATTACGGGGAGAGTGTACAAACTCCTCACATGAAACCCACGGGGTTACAAGGAGAGTGCACAAACCCCTGACAGGAAACACACGCAGTCACGGGGAGAGTGCACAAACTCCTCACAGGAAACCCACGTGGTCACAGGGAGAGTGTATAAACCGCTCACAGGAAACCCACGCGGTCATGGGGTGAGTGTACAAACTCCTCACAGAAAACCCACGCGGTCACGGGGAGAGTGCACAAACTCCTCACAGGACACCCACGCGGTCAAGGGGAGAGTGCACAAACTCCTCACAAGAGACCCACGCGGTCACGGGGAGAGTGTACAAACCCCTCACAGGAAACCCACCTGGTCACGGGGAGAGTGCACAGACTCCTCAAAGGAAACCCACGCGGTCACGGGGAGTGTGTACAAACTCCTCACAGGAAACTAACGCGGTCACGGGGAGAGTGTACAAACTCCTCACAGGAAACCCACGCGGTCACGGGGAGAGTGTACAAACCCCTCACCCACTGGAAACCCACGCGGTCACGGGGATAGTGTTCAAACCCCTCAGAGGAAACCCACGTGCTCACGGGGAGAGCGCACAAACATCTCACAGGAAACCCACGTGGACACGGGGTGAGTGTACAAACTCTTGACTGAAAACCCACGCGGTCACAGGGAGAGTGTACAAACTACTCATAGGAAACGCACGGGGTCACGGGGAGAGTCTACAAACTCCTCACCCACAAGAAACCCACGCGATCACGGGGAGAGTGCACAAACCCCTCACCCACAGGAAACCCACTTGATCATGGGGAGAGTGTACAAACTACTCACAGGAATCCCACATGGTCTCGGGGAGAGTGTACAAACACCTCACCCACAAGAAACCCATGCGGACATGGGCAGAGTGCACAAACTCCTCACAGGAAACCCACGCGATCACGGGGAGAGTGAACAAACTCCTCACAGAAAACCCACGCGGTCACGGGGAGAGTGTACAAACTCCTCACAAGACACCCACGCGGTCACTGGGAGAGGGTACAAACTCCTCACAGGAAACCAACGCGGTCACGGGGGAGTGTACAAACCTTTCAGAGGAAACCAACAATGTCACGGGGAGAGTGTTCAAATCAATCAAAGGAAACGCACGCGGTCATGGGGAGTGTGTTCAAACACCTCACCCTCAGGAAACCCACGTGGTCACGGGGAGAGTGTACAAACCCCTCACAGTAAACCCACGCGGTCATGGGGAGAGTGTAGAAACTCCTCACCCACAAGAAACCCACGCGGTCACGGGGAGAGTGTACAAACCCCTCACAGGAAACCCACGCGGTCACGGGAAGAGATTACAAACCCCTCACCCACAAGAAACCCACGTGCTGATGGGGAGAGTGCACACACATCTCACAGGAAACTCACGCGGTCACGGGAAGAGTGTATAAACCCCTCACAGGAAACCCACGCGGTCACGGGGAGAGTGTACAAACTCCTCACCCACAAGAAACCCACGCGGTCACGGGGAAGACTGTTCAAACCCCTCACAGCAAACCCACGCGTTTGCGGGTAGTGTGTACAAACCTCTCACAGGAAACCCACGGGGTTACTAAGAGAGTGCACAAACCTCTGACAGGAAACACACGCAGTCACGGGGAGAGTGTATAAACCCCTCACAGGAAACCCACGCGGTCACGGGGTGAGTGTACAAACCTCTCACAGGAAACCCACGTGCTCACGGGGAGAGTGTACAAACTCCTCACAGGAAACCCACGCGGTAACGGGAAGAGTGTACAAACTCCTCACAGGAAACCCACGTGGTCACGGGGAGAGTGTACAATCTCCTCACAGGAAACCCACGCGGTCACGGGAAGAGTGTACAAACTCCTCACAGGAAAGACACACAGTCATGGGGAGAGTGTACAAACTCCTCATCCACAAGAAATCCATGTGGTCACGGGGAGAGTGTACAAGCCCCTCACCAACAAGATATAAACACGGTTACGGGGAGAGAGCACTAACTCCTCACAGGAAACCCACGCGGTCACGGGGAGAGTGTATAAACTCCTCACAAGAAACAAACACAGTCACAGGGAGAGTGTACAAACCCCTCACAGGAAACCCACGCGGTCACGGGGAGAGTGTACAAACTCCTCACAGGAAACCCACGCGGTCACGGGGAGAGTGTACTATCTCCTCACAGGAAACCCACGCGGTCACGGGGAGAGTGCACAAACTCCTCACAGTTAACCCACGGGGTCACGGGGAGAGTGCTCAAACACCTCACAGGAAACTCATGCGATCACAGGGAGAGTGCACAAACTCCTCACAGGAAACCCACGCGGTCAAGGGGAGAGTGTTCAAACTCCTCACAGGAAACCCACACGGTCACGGGGAGAGTGTACAAACTCCTCACAGGAAACCCACGTGTCACGGGGAGTGTGTACAAACGCCTCACAGGAAACCCACGCGGTCACGGGGAGAGTGTACAAACTCCTCATCCACAAGAAATCCATGCGGTCACGGGGAGAGTGTACAAACACCTCACCAACAAGATACCCACACGGTGACGGGGAGAGTGCACAAACCCCTCACAGTAAACCCACGCAGTCCTGGGGAGAGTGTACAAACTCTTCACAGGAAACTCATGCGGTCACGGGGAGAGTGCACAAATTCCTCACAGGAAAACCACGAGGTCACAGGGAGAATGTACAAACTCCTCAAAGGAAACCCACGCGGTCAGGGGGAGAGTGTACAATCTCCTCACAGGAAACCCACACGGTCACGGGGAGAGTGTACAAACCCCTCACAGGAAACTCACCCGGTCACGGGGAGAGTGTACAAACTCCTCATCGGAAACCCACGCGGTCACAGGGAGAGTGTACAAACCCCTCACCCACAAGAAACCCAAGCAGTCATGGGGAGAGTGCAGAAACATCTCACAGGAAACCGAATTGGTCACGGGGAGAGTGTTCAAATCAATCAAAGGAAACGCACGCTGTCACGGGGAGAGTGCACAAACTCCTCACCCACAGGAAACCCACGCGGTCACGGGGAGTGTGTACAAACACCTCACCCACAGGAAACCCACGCGGTTACGGGAAGAGGCTACAAACTCCTCACCCACAGGAAACCCACACGGTCACAGGGAGAGTGTACAAACTCCTCACTCACAAGAAACCCACGCGGTCACGGGAAGAGTGTACAAACTCCTCACAGGAAACTCACGCGGTCACGGGGAGAGTGTACAAACTCCTCACAGGAAACTCACGCGGTCACGGGGAGAGTGTACAAACTCCTCACAGGAAACCCACGCGGTTACGGGAAGAGATTACAAACCCCTCACCCACAGGAAACCCAGGTGCTCATGGAGAGAGTGCACAAACATCTCACAGGAAACCTACGCGGACACCGGAATAGTGTATAAACCCCTCACTGGAAACCCACGTGGTAACCTGGAGAGTGTACAAACTCCTCACAGGAAACCCACGCGGTCAGGGGGAGAGTGCACAAACTCCTCACAGGACACCCACGTGTTCACGGGGAGAGTGTACAAACCCCTCACAGGAAACCAACACGGACACGGGGAGAGTGCACAAACCCCTCACAGCAAACCCACGCGGTCGCGGGGAGAGTGCACAAACATCTAACAGGAAACCCATGCGGTCACGGGGATAGTGTATAAACCTCTCACAGGAAACCCACGCGGTTACGGGGAGAGTGTACAAACTCCTCTCAGGAAACCCACGCGGTCACGGGGAGAGTGTACAAACTCCTCACCCACAAGAAACCCATGCGGTGACAGGGAGAGTGTACAAACTCCTCACAGGAAACCCACATGGTCTCGGGGAGAGTGTACAAACACCTCACCCAAAAGAAACCCACGCGGACACGGACAGAGTGCACAAACTCCTCACAGGAAACCCACGCGATCACGGAGAGAGTGTTCAAACCCCTCAAAGGATATCAACGCGGTCACAGGGAGAGTGTTCAAACTCCTCACAGAAAACCTACGTGGTCACGGGGAGAGTTTACAAATTCCTCACAGGAAACTCACGCAGTCACGGGCAGAGTGCATTAACTCCTCACAGGAAACCCACGCGGTCACGGGGAGAGTGTACAAACCCCTCACAGGAAACCCACGCGGTTACGGGGAGAGTGTACAAACTCCTCACCCACAAGAAACCCAAGCAGTCACGGGGAGAGTGTACAAACCCCACACAGGATGCCCATGTGCTCACGGGAGAGTGCACAAACCCCTCACAGGAAACCCACGCGGTTACGGGAAGAGTGTACAAACTCCAGACCTACAGGAAACCCACGCGGTCACGGGGAGAGTGCACAAACTCCTCACAGGAAAAACACGCGGTCACAGGGAGAGTGTACAAACTCCTCACAGGAAACCCCCGCTGTCACGGGGAGAGTCTACAAACTCCTCACCCACTGGAAACCCACGTGGTCACGGGAAGAGTGTACAAACTCTTCACATGAAACCCACGGGGTTACTAAGAGAGTGCACAAACCTCTGACAGGAAACACACGCAGTCACGGGGAGAGTGCACAAACTCCTCACAGGAAACCCACGTGGTCACAGGGAGAGTGTATAAACTGCTCACAGGAAACCCACGCGGTCATGAGGTGAGTGTACAAACTCCTCACAGGAAACTCACGCGGTCACGGGGAGAGTGTACAAACTCCTCACAGGAAACTCACGCGGTCACGGGGAGAGTGTACAAACTCCTCACAGGAAACCCACGCGGTTACGGGAAGAGATTACAAACCCCTCACCCACAGGAAACCCAGGTGCTCATGGAGAGAGTGCACAAACATCTCACAGGAAACCTACGCGGACACCGGAATAGTGTATAAACCCCTCACTGGAAACCCACGTGGTAACCTGGAGAGTGTACAAACTCCTCACAGGAAACCCACGCGGTCAGGGGGAGAGTGCACAAACTCCTCACAGGACACCCACGTGTTCACGGGGAGAGTGTACAAACCCCTCACAGGAAACCAACACGGACACGGGGAGAGTGCACAAACCCCTCACAGCAAACCCACGCGGTCGCGGGGAGAGTGCACAAACATCTAACAGGAAACCCATGCGGTCACGGGGATAGTGTATAAACCTCTCACAGGAAACCCACGCGGTTACGGGGAGAGTGTACAAACTCCTCTCAGGAAACCCACGCGGTCACGGGGAGAGTGTACAAACTCCTCACCCACAAGAAACCCATGCGGTGACAGGGAGAGTGTACAAACTCCTCACAGGAAACCCACATGGTCTCGGGGAGAGTGTACAAACACCTCACCCAAAAGAAACCCACGCGGACACGGACAGAGTGCACAAACTCCTCACAGGAAACCCACGCGATCACGGAGAGAGTGTTCAAACCCCTCAAAGGATATCAACGCGGTCACAGGGAGAGTGTTCAAACTCCTCACAGAAAACCTACGTGGTCACGGGGAGAGTTTACAAATTCCTCACAGGAAACTCACGCAGTCACGGGCAGAGTGCATTAACTCCTCACAGGAAACCCACGCGGTCACGGGGAGAGTGTACAAACCCCTCACAGGAAACCCACGCGGTTACGGGGAGAGTGTACAAACTCCTCACCCACAAGAAACCCAAGCAGTCACGGGGAGAGTGTACAAACCCCACACAGGATGCCCATGTGCTCACGGGAGAGTGCACAAACCCCTCACAGGAAACCCACGCGGTTACGGGAAGAGTGTACAAACTCCAGACCTACAGGAAACCCACGCGGTCACGGGGAGAGTGCACAAACTCCTCACAGGAAAAACACGCGGTCACAGGGAGAGTGTACAAACTCCTCACAGGAAACCCCCGCTGTCACGGGGAGAGTCTACAAACTCCTCACCCACTGGAAACCCACGTGGTCACGGGAAGAGTGTACAAACTCTTCACATGAAACCCACGGGGTTACTAAGAGAGTGCACAAACCTCTGACAGGAAACACACGCAGTCACGGGGAGAGTGCACAAACTCCTCACAGGAAACCCACGTGGTCACAGGGAGAGTGTATAAACTGCTCACAGGAAACCCACGCGGTCATGAGGTGAGTGTACAAACTCCTCACAGAAAACCCACGCGGTCACGGCGAGAGTGCACAGACTCCTCAAAGGAAACCCACGCGGTCACGGGGAGTGTGTACAAACCCCTCACAGGAAACCCACGCGGTTACGGGGAGAGTGTACAAACTCCTCACCCACAAGAAACCCAAGCAGTCACGGGGAGAGTGTACAAACCTCTCACAGGAAACCCACGTGCTCACGGGGAGAGTGCACAAACCCCTCACAGGAAACCCGCGCGGTCACGGGGAGAGTGTACAAACTCCAGACCCACAGGAAACCCACGCGGTCACGGGGAGTGTGCACAAACTCCTCACAGGAAAAACACACGGTCACAGGGAGAGTGTACAAACTCCTCACAGGAAACCCCCGCTGTCACGGGGAGAGTCTACAAACTCCTCACCCATTGGAAACCCACGCGGTGACGGGAAGAGTGTACAAACTCTTCACATGAAACCGACGGGTTTACAAGGAGAGTGCACAAACCCCTGACAGGAAACACACGCAGTCACGGGGAGAGTGCACAAACTCCTCACAAGACACCCACGCGGTCACGGGGAGAGTGCACAAACTCCTCACAGGAAACCCACCTGGTCACGGGGAGAGTGCACAGACTCCTCAAAGGAAACCCATGCGGTCACGGGGAGTGTGTACAAACTCCTCACAGGAAACCCACGTGCTCACGGGGAGAGTGCACAAACATCTCACAGGAAACCCACGCGGACACGGGGTGAGTGTACAAACTCTTGACAGAAAACCCACGGGATCACAGGGAGAGTGTACAATCTACTCATAGGAAACGCACAGGTCACGGGGAGAGTCTACAAACTCCTCACCCACAAGAAACCCATGCGATCACGGGGAGAGTGTAGAAACTCTTCACATGAAACCCACGGGGTTACAAGGAGAGTGCACAAACCCCTGACAGGAAAAACACGCAGTCACGGGGAGTGTGCACAAACTCCTCACAGGCAACCCACGTGGTCACAGGGAGAGTGTATAAACAGCTCACAGGAAACCCACGCGGTCATGGGGTGAGTGTACAAACTCCTCACAGAAAACCCACGCGGTCACGGGGAGAGTGCACAAACTCCTCACAGGACACCCACGCAGTCAAGGGGAGAGTGCACAAACTCCTCACAAGACACCCACGCGGTCATGGGGAGAGTGTACAAACTCCTCACAGGAAACCCACGCGGTTACGGGAAGAGATTACAAACCCCTCACCCACAGGAAACCCAGGTGCTCATGGAGAGAGTGCACAAACATCTCACAGGAAACCTACGCGGACACCGGAATAGTGTATAAACCCCTCACTGGAAACCCACGTGGTAACCTGGAGAGTGTACAAACTCCTCACAGGAAACCCACGCGGTCAGGGGGAGAGTGCACAAACTCCTCACAGGACACCCACGTGTTCACGGGGAGAGTGTACAAACCCCTCACAGGAAACCAACACGGACACGGGGAGAGTGCACAAACCCCTCACAGCAAACCCACGCGGTCGCGGGGAGAGTGCACAAACATCTAACAGGAAACCCATGCGGTCACGGGGATAGTGTATAAACCTCTCACAGGAAACCCACGCGGTTACGGGGAGAGTGTACAAACTCCTCTCAGGAAACCCACGCGGTCACGGGGAGAGTGTACAAACTCCTCACCCACAAGAAACCCATGCGGTGACAGGGAGAGTGTACAAACTCCTCACAGGAAACCCACATGGTCTCGGGGAGAGTGTACAAACACCTCACCCAAAAGAAACCCACGCGGACACGGACAGAGTGCACAAACTCCTCACAGGAAACCCACGCGATCACGGGGAGAGTGTTCAAACCCCTCAAAGGATATCAACGCGGTCACAGGGAGAGTGTTCAAACTCCTCACAGAAAACCTACGTGGTCACGGGGAGAGTTTACAAATTCCTCACAGGAAACTCACGCAGTCACGGGCAGAGTGCATTAACTCCTCACAGGAAACCCACGCGGTCACGGGGAGAGTGTACAAACCCCTCACAGGAAACCCACGCGGTTACGGGGAGAGTGTACAAACTCCTCACCCATAAGAAACCCAAGCAGTCACGGGGAGAGTGTACAAACCCCACACAGGATGCCCATGTGCTCACGGGAGAGTGCACAAACCCCTCACAGGAAACCCACGCGGTTACGGGAAGAGTGCACAAACTCCTCACAGGAAACCCACGGGGTTACTAAGAGAGTGCACAAACCTCTGACAGGAAACACACGCAGTCACGGGGAGAGTGCACAAACTCCTCACAGGAAACCCACGTGGTCACAGGGAGAGTGTATAAACTGCTCACAGGAAACCCACGCGGTCATGAGGTGAGTGTACAAACTCCTCACAGAAAACCCACGCGGTCACGGCGAGAGTGCACAGACTCCTCAAAGGAAACCCACGCGGTCACGGGGAGTATGTACAAACCCCTCACAGGAAACCCACGCGGTTACGGGGAGAGTGTACAAACTCCTCACCCACAAGAAACCCAAGCAGTCACGGGGAGAGTGTACAAACCTCTCACAGGAAACCCACGTGCTCACGGGGAGAGTGCACAAACCCCTCACAGGAAACCCGCGCGGTCACGGGGAGAGTGTACAAACTCCAGACCCACAGGAAACCCACGCGGTCACGGGGAGTGTGCACAAACTCCTCACAGGAAAAACACACGGTCACAGGGAGAGTGTACAAACTCCTCACAGGAAACCCCCGCTGTCACGGGGAGAGTCTACAAACTCCTCACCCATTGGAAACCCACGCGGTGACGGGAAGAGTGTACAAACTCTTCACATGAAACCGACGGGTTTACAAGGAGAGTGCACAAACCCCTGACAGGAAACACACGCAGTCACGGGGAGAGTGCACAAACTCCTCACAAGACACCCACGCGGTCACGGGGAGAGTGCACAAACTCCTCACAGGAAACCCACCTGGTCACGGGGAGAGTGCACAGACTCCTCAAAGGAAACCCATGCGGTCACGGGGAGTGTGTACAAACTCCTCACAGGAAACCCACGTGCTCACGGGGAGAGTGCACAAACATCTCACAGGAAACCCACGCGGACACGGGGTGAGTGTACAAACTCTTGACAGAAAACCCACGGGATCACAGGGAGAGTGTACAATCTACTCATAGGAAACGCACAGGTCACGGGGAGAGTCTACAAACTCCTCACCCACAAGAAACCCATGCGATCACGGGGAGAGTGTGGAAACTCTTCACATGAAACCCACGGGGTTACAAGGAGAGTGCACAAACCCCTGACAGGAAAAACACGCAGTCACGGGGAGTGTGCACAAACTCCTCACAGGCAACCCACGTGGTCACAGGGAGAGTGTATAAACAGCTCACAGGAAACCCACGCGGTCATGGGGTGAGTGTACAAACTCCTCACAGAAAACCCACGCGGTCACGGGGAGAGTGCACAAACTCCTCACAGGACACCCACGCAGTCAAGGGGAGAGTGCACAAACTCCTCACAAGACACCCACGCGGTCATGGGGAGAGTGCACAGACTCCTCACAGGAAACCCACCTGGTCACGGGGAGAGTGCACAGACTCCTCAAAGGAAACCCACGCGGTCACGAGGAGTGTGTACAAACTCCTCACAGGAAACCAACGCGGTCACGGGGAGAGTGTACAAACCCCTCACCCACTGGAAACCCACGTGGTTACGGGGAGAGTGTACAAACTCCTCACTCACAAGAAACCCAAGCAGTCACGGGGACAGTGCACAAACATCTCACAGGAAACCCACGCGGACACGGGGTGAGTGTACAAAATCTTGACAGAAAACCCACTGGGTCACAGGGAGAGTGTACAATCTACTCATAGGAAACGCACGGGGTCACGGGGAGAGTCTACAAACTCCTCACCCACAAGAAACCCATGCGATCACGGGGAGAGTGTACAAACTCTTCACATGAAACCCACGGGGTTACAAGGTGAGTGCACAAATCCCTGACAGGAAAAACACGCAGTCACGGGGAGAGTGCACAAACTCCTCACAGGAAACCCACGTGGTCACAGGGAGAGTGTATAAACCGCTCACAGGAAACCCACGCGGTCATGGGGAGAGTGCACAAACTCCTCACAAGACACCCACGCGGTCACGGGAAGAGTGTACAAACTCCTCACAGGAAACCCACCTGGTCACGGGAGAGTGCACAGACTCCTCAAAGGAAACCCACGCCGTCACGGGGAGTGTGTACAAACTCCTCACAGGAAACCCACGTGGTCACAGGGAGAGTGTATAAACCGCTCACAGGAAACCCACGCGGTCATGGGGAGAGTGCACAAACTCCTCACAAGACACCCACGCGGTCACGGGAAGAGTGTACAAACTCCTCACAGGAAACCCACCTGGTCACGGGAGAGTGCACAGACTCCTCAAAGGAAACCCACGCCGTCACGGGGAGTGTGTACAAACTCCTCACAGGAAACCAACGCGGTCACGGGGAGAGTGTACAAACTCCTCACAGGAAACCCCCGTGGTCACGGGGAGAGTGTTCAAACCCATCACAGCAAACCCACGCGGTCACGGGGAGAGTGTACAAATCAATCAAAGGAAACGCACGCAGTCACGGGGAGAGTGTACAAACACCTCACCCACAGGAAACCCACGCGGTTACGTGGAGAGTGCAGAAACTCCAAACAGGAAACCCACGCGGTCATGGGGAGAGTGCACAAACCCCTCACCCACAGGAAACCCACTTGGTCATGGGGAGAGTGTACAAACTACTCACAGGAATCCCACATGGTCTCGGGGAGAGTGTACAAACACCTCACCCACAAGAAACCCACACGGACACGGGCAGAGTGCACAAACTCCTCACAGGAAACCCAACCGATCACGGGGAGAGTGAACAAACTTCTCACAGGAAATCAACGCGGTCACAGGGAGAGTGTTCTAACCACCCACAGGAAATCCACGCGGTCATCGGGAGAGTGTACAAACTCGTCACTGGAAACCCATGCGGTCACGGGGAGAGTGCACAAACATCTCACCCCCAAGAATCCCAAGCGGTCACGGGGAGAGTGTACAAACTCCTCACAGGAAACCTACGTGCGCACGGGGAGAGTGCACAAACATCTCACAGGAAACCCACGCGGACACGGGGATAGTGTATAAACCCCTCACTGGAAACCCACGCGGTCACGGGGTGAGTGTACAAACTCCTCACCCACAAGAAACCCACGCGATCACGGGGAGAGTGTACAAACTCTTCACATGAAACCCACAGGGTTACAAGGAGAGTGCGCAAACCCCTGACAGGAAACACACGCAGTCA
This sequence comes from Mobula birostris, assembly GCF_030028105.1. Classification (NCBI taxonomy): domain Eukaryota; kingdom Metazoa; phylum Chordata; class Chondrichthyes; order Myliobatiformes; family Myliobatidae; genus Mobula; species Mobula birostris. The sequence goes on from NC_092374.1 coordinate 96,569,642, forward strand.
CGGGGAGTGTGCACAAACTCCTCACAGCAAACCCACTTGGTCACAGGGAGAGTGTATAATCCGCTCACAGGAAACCCACGCAGTCACGGGGAGAGTGTACAAACTCCTCACAGACAACCCATGCGGTCAAGGGGAGAGTGAACAAGCTCCTCACAGGAAATCAACGCGGTCACAGGGAGAGTGTTCTAACCACTCACAGGAAATCCACGCGGTCATCGGGAGAGTGTACAAACTCGTCACTGGAAACCCATGCGGTCACGGGGAGAGTGCACAAACATCTCACCCCCAAGAATCCCAAGCAGTCACGGGGAGAGTGTACAAACTCCTCACAGGAAACCTACGTGCGCACGGGGAGAGTGCACAAACATCTCACAGGAAACCCACGCGGACACGGGGATAGTGTATAAACCCCTCACTGGAAACCCACGCGGTCACGGGGTGAGTGTACAAACTCCTCACCCACAAGAAACCCACGCGATCACGGGGAGAGTGTACAAACTCTTCACATGAAACCCACGGGGTTACAAGGAGAGTGCACAAACCCCTGACAGGAAACACACGCAGTCACGGGGAGTGTGCACAAACTCCTCACAGCAAACCCACTTGGTCACAGGGAGAGTGTATAATCCGCTCACAGGAAACCCACGCAGTCACGGGGAGAGTGTACAAACTCCTCACAGACAACCCACGCGGTCAAGGGGAGAGTGTTCAAAACCTTCACCCACAGGAAAACCACGCGGTCACGGGAAGAGTGTACAAACTCCTCACCCAGAGGAAACCCAAGCGGTCATGGGGAAAGTGTTCAAACCTCTCACAGAAACCAACGCGGTCACGGGGAGAGTGTTCAAATCAATCAAAGGAAACAAACGCGGTCATGGGGAGAGTGTACAAACTCCTCACAGGAAACCATCGCGGTCACGGAGAGAGTGTACAAACTCCTCACAGGAAACCAACGCGGTAACGGGGAGAGTGTACAAACTCCTCACAGGAAACCCACGCAGTCACGGGGAGAGTGTACAAACTCCTCACAGGAAACCCACGCAGTCACGGGGAGATTGTACAAACTCCTCACAGGAAACCCACACGGTCACGGTAAGAGTGTACAAACCCCTCACCCACAGGAAACCCACGCGGTCATGGGGAGAATGTTCAAACCAATCACAGGAAACCAACAACGTCACGGGGAGAGTGTTCAAATCAATCAAAGGAAACGCACGCGGTCACGGGGATAGTGTATAAATCCCTCACAGGAAACCCACGCGGTCACGGGGAGAGTTTACAAACTCCTCACAGGAAACCCACGCGGACTCGGGCAGAGTGCACAAACTCCTCACAGGAAACCCACGCGGTCACGGAGAGAGTGTACAAACCCCTCACAGGAAACCCACGCGGTCACGGGGAGAATGTACAAACTCCTCACCCACAAGAAACCCACGCGGTCATGGGGAGAGTGTACAAACTCCTCACAGGAAACTCACGCGGTCATGGGGAGAGTGCACAAACTTCTCACAGGAAACCCACACAGTCACGGGGAGAGTGTACTATCTCCTCACAGGAAACCCACGTGGTCACGGGTAGAGAGCACAAACTCCTCACAGGAAACCCACGCGGTCACGGGGAGAGTGCACAAACTCCTCACCAACAGTAAACCCAAGCGGTCATGGGGAGAGTGCACAAACTCCTCACAGGAAACACACGCGGTCACGGGGTGTGTGTACAAATTCCTGACAGGAAACCCACGCGGTCACGGGGAGAGTGTACAAACTCCAGACCCACAGGATACCCACGCGGTCACGGGGAGAGTGCACAAACTCATCACCAGCAGTAAACCCACGCGGATATGGGCTGAGTGCACAAACTCCTCACAGGAAAACCACGCAGTCATGGGGAGAGTGTTCAAACCCCTCACAAGAAACCCACGCAGTCACGGAAAGAGAGTAGAAACCCCTCACCTACTGGAAACCCACGCGGTCACGGGGAGAGTCTACAAACCCCTCACAGGAAACCCACGCGGTCACGGGGAGAGTGTACAAACTCCTCACCCACAAGAAACCCACACAGTCACGGGGAGAGTGTACAAACTCCTAACAGGAAACCCACGCGGTTACGGGGAGAGTGTACAAACTCCTCACAGGAAACCCACGCGGTCACGGGAAGAGATTACAAACCCCTCACCCACAAGAAACCCAGGTGCTTATGGGGAGAGTGCACAAACATCTCACAGGATACCTACGCGGACACGGGAAGAGTGTATAAACCCCTCACTGGAAACCCACGTGGTAACCTGGAGAGTGTACAAACTCCTCACAGGAAACCCACGTGGTCACAGGGAGAGTGTATAAACTGCTCACAGGAAACCCACGCGGTCATGAGGTGAGTGTACAAACTCCTCACAGAGAACCCACGCGGTCACGGCGAGAGTGCACAGACTCCTCAAAGGAAACCCACGCGGTCACGGGGAGTGTGTACAAACCCCTCACAGGAAACCCACGCGGTTACGGGGAGAGTGTACAAACTCCTCACCCACAAGAAACCCAAGCAGTCACGGGGAGAGTGTACAAACCTCTCACAGGAAACCCACGTGCTCACGGGGAGAGTGCACAAACCCCTCACAGGAAACCCGCGCGGTCACGGGGAGAGTGTACAAACTCCAGACCCACAGGAAACCCACGCGGTCACGGGGAGTGTGCACAAACTCCTCACAGGAAAAACACACGGTCACAGGGAGAGTGTACAAACTCCTCACAGGAAACCCCCGCTGTCACGGGGAGAGTCTACAAACTCCTCACCCATTGGAAACCCACGCGGTGACGGGAAGAGTGTACAAACTCTTCACATGAAACCGACGGGTTTACAAGGAGAGTGCACAAACCCCTGACAGGAAACACACGCAGTCACGGGGAGAGTGCACAAACTCCTCACAAGACACCCACGCGGTCACGGGGAGAGTGCACAAACTCCTCACAGGAAACCCACCTGGTCACGGGGAGAGTGCACAGACTCCTCAAAGGAAACCCATGCGGTCACGGGGAGTGTGTACAAACTCCTCACAGGAAACCCACGTGCTCACGGGGAGAGTGCACAAACATCTCACAGGAAACCCACGCGGACACGGGGTGAGTGTACAAACTCTTGACAGAAAACCCACGGGATCACAGGGAGAGTGTACAATCTACTCATAGGAAACGCACAGGTCACGGGGAGAGTCTACAAAATCCTCACCCACAAGAAACCCATGCGATCACGGGGAGAGTGTAGAAACTCTTCACATGAAACCCACGGGGTTACAAGGAGAGTGCACAAACCCCTGACAGGAAAAACACGCAGTCACGGGGAGTGTGCACAAACTCCTCACAGGCAACCCACGTGGTCACAGGGAGAGTGTATAAACAGCTCACAGGAAACCCACGCGGTCATGGGGTGAGTGTACAAACTCCTCACAGAAAACCCACGCGGTCACGGGGAGAGTGCACAAACTCCTCACAGGACACCCACGCAGTCAAGGGGAGAGTGCACAAACTCCTCACAAGACACCCACGCGGTCATGGGGAGAGTGAACAAACTCCTCACAGGAAACCCACCTGGTCACGGGGAGAGTGCACAGACTCCTCAAAGGAAACCCACGCGGTCACGAGGAGTGTGTACAAACTCCTCACAGGAAACCAACGCGGTCACGGGGAGAGTGTACAAACCCCTCACCCACTGGAAACCCACGTGGTTACGGGGAGAGTGTACAAACTCCTCACTCACAAGAAACCCAAGCAGTCACGGGGAGAGTGTACAAACCCCTCACAGGAAACCCCCGTGGTCACGGGGACAGTGCACAAACATCTCACAGGAAACCCACGCGGACACGGGGTGAGTGTACAAAATCTTGACAGAAAACCCACTGGGTCACAGGGAGAGTGTACAATCTACTCATAGGAAACGCACGGGGTCACGGGGAGAGTCTACAAACTCCTCACCCACAAGAAACCCATGCGATCACGGGGAGAGTGTACAAACTCTTCACATGAAACCCACGGGGTTACAAGGTGAGTGCACAAATCCCTGACAGGAAAAACACGCAGTCACGGGGAGAGTGCACAAACTCCTCACAGGAAACCCACGTGGTCACAGGGAGAGTGTATAAACCGCTCACAGGAAACCCACGCGGTCATGGGGAGAGTGCACAAACTCCTCACAAGACACCCACGCGGTCACGGGAAGAGTGTACAAACTCCTCACAGGAAACCCACCTGGTCACGGGAGAGTGCACAGACTCCTCAAAGGAAACCCACGCCGTCACGGGGAGTGTGTACAAACTCCTCACAGGAAACCCACGTGGTCACAGGGAGAGTGTATAAACCGCTCACAGGAAACCCACGCGGTCATGGGGAGAGTGCACAAACTCCTCACAAGACACCCACGCGGTCACGGGAAGAGTGTACAAACTCCTCACAGGAAACCCACCTGGTCACGGGAGAGTGCACAGACTCCTCAAAGGAAACCCACGCCGTCACGGGGAGTGTGTACAAACTCCTCACAGGAAACCAACGCGGTCACGGGGAGAGTGTACAAACTCCTCTCAGGAAACCCACGCGGTCACGGGGAGAGTGTACAAACTCCTCACCCACAAGAAACCCATGCGGTGACAGGGAGAGTGTACAAACTCCTCACAGGAAACCCACATGGTCTCGGGGAGAGTGTACAAACACCTCACCCAAAAGAAACCCACGCGGACACGGACAGAGTGCACAAACTCCTCACAGGAAACCCACGCGATCACGGGGAGAGTGTTCAAACCCCTCAAAGGATATCAACGCGGTCACAGGGAGAGTGTTCAAACTCCTCACAGAAAACCTACGTGGTCACGGGGAGAGTTTACAAATTCCTCACAGGAAACTCACGCAGTCACGGGCAGAGTGCATTAACTCCTCACAGGAAACCCACGCGGTCACGGGGAGAGTGTACAAACCCCTCACAGGAAACCCACGCGGTTACGGGGAGAGTGTACAAACTCCTCACCCACAAGAAACCCAAGCAGTCACGGGGAGAGTGTACAAACCCCACACAGGATGCCCATGTGCTCACGGGAGAGTGCACAAACCCCTCACAGGAAACCCACGCGGTTACGGGAAGAGTGTACAAACTCCAGACCTACAGGAAACCCACGCGGTCACGGGGAGAGTGCAGAAACTCCAAACAGGAAACCCACGCGGTCATGGGGAGAGTGCACAAACCCCTCGCCCACAGGAAACCCACTTGGTCATGGGGAGAGTGTACAAACTACTCACAGGAATCCCACATGGTCTCGGGGAGAGTGTACAAACACCTCACCCACAAGAAACCCACACGGACACGGGCAAAGTGCACAAACTCCTCACAGGAAACCCAACCGATCACGGGGAGAGTGAACAAACTTCTCACAGGAAATCAACGCGGTCACAGGGAGAGTGTTCTAACCACCCACAGGAAATCCACGCGGTCATCGGGAGAGTGTACAAACTCGTCACTGGAAACCCATGCGGTCACGGGGAGAGTGCACAAACATCTCACCCCCAAGAATCCCAAGCAGTCACGGGGAGAGTGTACAAACTCCTCACAGGAAACCTACGTGCGCACGGGGAGAGTGCACAAACATCTCACAGGAAACCCACGCGGACACGGGGATAGTGTATAAACCCCTCACTGGAAACCCACGCGGTCACGGGGTGAGTGTACAAACTCCTCACCCACAAGAAACCCACGCGATCACGGGGAGAGTGTACAAACTCTTCACATGAAACCCACAGGGTTACAAGGAGAGTGCGCAAACCCCTGACAGGAAACACACGCAGTCACGGGGAGTGTGCACAAACTCCTCACAGCAAACCCACTTGGTCACAGGGAGAGTGTATAATCCGCTCACAGGAAACCCACGCAGTCACGGGGAGAGTGTACAAACTCCTCACAGACAACCCATGCGGTCAAGGGGAGAGTGAACAAGCTCCTCACAGGAAATCAACGCGGTCACAGGGAGAGTGTTCTAACCACTCACAGGAAATCCACGCGGTCATCGGGAGAGTGTACAAACTCGTCACTGGAAACCCATGCGGTCACGGGGAGAGTGCACAAACATCTCACCCCCAAGAATCCCAAGCAGTCACGGGGAGAGTGTACAAACTCCTCACAGGAAACCTACGTGCGCACGGGGAGAGTGCACAAACATCTCACAGGAAACCCACGCGGACACGGGGATAGTGTATAAACCCCTCACTGGAAACCCACGCAGTCACGGGGTGAGTGTACAAACTCCTCACCCGCAAGAAACCCACGCGATCACGGGGAGAGTGTACAAACTCCTCACAGGAAACCCACGCGGTCACGGGAAGAGATTACAAACCCCTCACCCACAAGAAACCCAGGTGCTTATGGGGAGAGTGCACAAACATCTCACAGGATACCTACGCGGACACGGGAAGAGTGTATAAACCCCTCACTGGAAACCCACGTGGTAACCTGGAGAGTGTACAAACTCCTCACAGGAAACCCACGTGGTCACAGGGAGAGTGTATAAACTGCTCACAGGAAACCCACGCGGTCATGAGGTGAGTGTACAAACTCCTCACAGAGAACCCACGCGGTCACGGCGAGAGTGCACAGACTCCTCAAAGGAAACCCACGCGGTCACGGGGAGTGTGTACAAACCCCTCACAGGAAACCCACGCGGTTACGGGGAGAGTGTACAAACTCCTCACCCACAAGAAACCCAAGCAGTCACGGGGAGAGTGTACAAACCTCTCACAGGAAACCCACGTGCTCACGGGGAGAGTGCACAAACCCCTCACAGGAAACCCGCGCGGTCACGGGGAGAGTGTACAAACTCCAGACCCACAGGAAACCCACGCGGTCACGGGGAGTGTGCACAAACTCCTCACAGGAAAAACACACGGTCACAGGGAGAGTGTACAAACTCCTCACAGGAAACCCCCGCTGTCACGGGGAGAGTCTACAAACTCCTCACCCATTGGAAACCCACGCGGTGACGGGAAGAGTGTACAAACTCTTCACATGAAACCGACGGGTTTACAAGGAGAGTGCACAAACCCCTGACAGGAAACACACGCAGTCACGGGGAGAGTGCACAAACTCCTCACAAGACACCCACGCGGTCACGGGGAGAGTGCACAAACTCCTCACAGGAAACCCACCTGGTCACGGGGAGAGTGCACAGACTCCTCAAAGGAAACCCATGCGGTCACGGGGAGTGTGTACAAACTCCTCACAGGAAACCCACGTGCTCACGGGGAGAGTGCACAAACATCTCACAGGAAACCCACGCGGACACGGGGTGAGTGTACAAACTCTTGACAGAAAACCCACGGGATCACAGGGAGAGTGTACAATCTACTCATAGGAAACGCACAGGTCACGGGGAGAGTCTACAAAATCCTCACCCACAAGAAACCCATGCGATCACGGGGAGAGTGTAGAAACTCTTCACATGAAACCCACGGGGTTACAAGGAGAGTGCACAAACCCCTGACAGGAAAAACACGCAGTCACGGGGAGTGTGCACAAACTCCTCACAGGCAACCCACGTGGTCACAGGGAGAGTGTATAAACAGCTCACAGGAAACCCACGCGGTCATGGGGTGAGTGTACAAACTCCTCACAGAAAACCCACGCGGTCACGGGGAGAGTGCACAAACTCCTCACAGGACACCCACGCAGTCAAGGGGAGAGTGCACAAACTCCTCACAAGACACCCACGCGGTCATGGGGAGAGTGAACAAACTCCTCACAGGAAACCCACCTGGTCACGGGGAGAGTGCACAGACTCCTCAAAGGAAACCCACGCGGTCACGAGGAGTGTGTACAAACTCCTCACAGGAAACCAACGCGGTCACGGGGAGAGTGTACAAACCCCTCACCCACTGGAAACCCACGTGGTTACGGGGAGAGTGTACAAACTCCTCACTCACAAGAAACCCAAGCAGTCACGGGGAGAGTGTACAAACCCCTCACAGGAAACCCCCGTGGTCACGGGGACAGTGCACAAACATCTCACAGGAAACCCACGCGGACACGGGGTGAGTGTACAAAATCTTGACAGAAAACCCACTGGGTCACAGGGAGAGTGTACAATCTACTCATAGGAAACGCACGGGGTCACGGGGAGAGTCTACAAACTCCTCACCCACAAGAAACCCATGCGATCACGGGGAGAGTGTACAAACTCTTCACATGAAACCCACGGGGTTACAAGGTGAGTGCACAAATCCCTGACAGGAAAAACACGCAGTCACGGGGAGAGTGCACAAACTCCTCACAGGAAACCCACGTGGTCACAGGGAGAGTGTATAAACCGCTCACAGGAAACCCACGCGGTCATGGGGAGAGTGCACAAACTCCTCACAAGACACCCACGCGGTCACGGGAAGAGTGTACAAACTCCTCACAGGAAACCCACCTGGTCACGGGAGAGTGCACAGACTCCTCAAAGGAAACCCACGCCGTCACGGGGAGTGTGTACAAACTCCTCACAGGAAACCCACGTGGTCACAGGGAGAGTGTATAAACCGCTCACAGGAAACCCACGCGGTCATGGGGAGAGTGCACAAACTCCTCACAAGACACCCACGCGGTCACGGGAAGAGTGTACAAACTCCTCACAGGAAACCCACCTGGTCACGGGAGAGTGCACAGACTCCTCAAAGGAAACCCACGCCGTCACGGGGAGTGTGTACAAACTCCTCACAGGAAACCAACGCGGTCACGGGGAGAGTGTACAAACTCCTCTCAGGAAACCCACGCGGTCACGGGGAGAGTGTACAAACTCCTCACCCACAAGAAACCCATGCGGTGACAGGGAGAGTGTACAAACTCCTCACAGGAAACCCACATGGTCTCGGGGAGAGTGTACAAACACCTCACCCAAAAGAAACCCACGCGGACACGGACAGAGTACACAAACTCCTCACAGGAAACCCACGCGATCACGGGGAGAGTGTTCAAACCCCTCAAAGGATATCAACGCGGTCACAGGGAGAGTGTTCAAACTCCTCACAGAAAACCTACGTGGTCACGGGGAGAGTTTACAAATTCCTCACAGGAAACTCACGCAGTCACGGGCAGAGTGCATTAACTCCTCACAGGAAACCCACGCGGTCACGGGGAGAGTGTACAAACCCCTCACAGGAAACCCACGCGGTTACGGGGAGAGTGTACAAACTCCTCACCCACAAGAAACCCAAGCAGTCACGGGGAGAGTGTACAAACCCCACACAGGATGCCCATGTGCTCACGGGAGAGTGCACAAACCCCTCACAGGAAACCCACGCGGTTACGGGAAGAGTGTACAAACTCCAGACCTACAGGAAACCCACGCGGTCACGGGGAGAGTGCAGAAACTCCAAACAGGAAACCCACGCGGTCATGGGGAGAGTGCACAAACCCCTCGCCCACAGGAAACCCACTTGGTCATGGGGAGAGTGTACAAACTACTCACAGGAATCCCACATGGTCTCGGGGAGAGTGTACAAACACCTCACCCACAAGAAACCCACACGGACACGGGCAGAGTGCACAAACTCCTCACAGGAAACCCAACCGATCACGGGGAGAGTGAACAAACTTCTCACAGGAAATCAACGCGGTCACAGGGAGAGTGTTCTAACCACCCACAGGAAATCCACGCGGTCATCGGGAGAGTGTACAAACTCGTCACTGGAAACCCATGCGGTCACGGGGAGAGTGCACAAACATCTCACCCCCAAGAATCCCAAGCAGTCACGGGGAGAGTGTACAAACTCCTCACAGGAAACCTACGTGCGCACGGGGAGAGTGCACAAACATCTCACAGGAAACCCACGCGGACACGGGGATAGTGTATAAACCCCTCACTGGAAACCCACGCGGTCACGGGGTGAGTGTACAAACTCCTCACCCACAAGAAACCCACGCGATCACGGGGAGAGTGTACAAACTCTTCACATGAAACCCACAGGGTTACAAGGAGAGTGCGCAAACCCCTGACAGGAAACACACGCAGTCACGGGGAGTGTGCACAAACTCCTCACAGCAAACCCACTTGGTCACAGGGAGAGTGTATAATCCGCTCACAGGAAACCCACGCAGTCACGGGGAGAGTGTACAAACTCCTCACAGACAACCCATGCGGTCAAGGGGAGAGTGAACAAGCTCCTCACAGGAAATCAACGCGGTCACAGGGAGAGTGTTCTAACCACTCACAGGAAATCCACGCGGTCATCGGGAGAGTGTACAAACTCGTCACTGGAAACCCATGCGGTCACGGGGAGAGTGCACAAACATCTCACCCCCAAGAATCCCAAGCAGTCACGGGGAGAGTGTACAAACTCCTCACAGGAAACCTACGTGCGCACGGGGAGAGTGCACAAACATCTCACAGGAAACCCACGCGGACACGGGGATAGTGTATAAACCCCTCACTGGAAACCCACGCAGTCACGGGGTGAGTGTACAAACTCCTCACCCACAAGAAACCCACGCGATCACGGGGAGAGTGTACAAACTCTTCACATGAAACCCACGGGGTTACAAGGAGAGTGCACAAACCCCTGACAGGAAACACACGCAGTCACGGGGAGTGTGCACAAACTCCTCACAGCAAACCCACTTGGTCACAGGGAGAGTGTATAATCCGCTCACAGGAAACCCACGCAGTCACGGGGAGAGTGTACAAACTCCTCACAGACAACCCACGCGGTCAAGGGGAGAGTGTTCAAAACCTTCACCCACAGGAAAACCACGCGGTCACGGGAAGAGTGTACAAACTCCTCACCCAGAGGAAACCCAAGCGGTCATGGGGAAAGTGTTCAAACCTCTTACAGAAACCAACGCGGTCACGGGGAGAGTGTTCAAATCAATCAAAGGAAACAAACGCGGTCATGGGGAGAGTGTACAAACTCCTCACAGGAAACCAACGCGGTCACGGAGAGAGTGTACAAACTCCTCACAGGAAACCAACGCGGTAACGGGGAGAGTGTACAAACTCCTCACAGGAAACCCACGCAGTCACGGGGAGATTGTACAAACTCCTCACAGGAAACCCACACGGTCACGGTAAGAGTGTACAAACCCCTCACCCACAGGAAACCCACGCGGTCATGGGGAGAATGTTCAAACCAATCACAGGAAACCAACAACGTCACGGGGAGAGTGTTCAAATCAATCAAAGGAAACGCACGCGGTCACGGGGATAGTGTATAAATCCCTCACAGGAAACCCACGCGGTCACGGGGAGAGTTTACAAACTCCTCACAGGAAACCCACGCGGACTCGGGCAGAGTGCACAAACTCCTCACAGGAAACCCACGCGGTCACGGAGAGAGTGTACAAACCCCTCACAGGAAACCCACGCGGTCACGGGGAGAATGTACAAACTCCTCACCCACAAGAAACCCACGCGGTCATGGGGAGAGTGTACAAACTCCTCACAGGAAACTCACGCGGTCATGGGGAGAGTGCACAAACTTCTCACAGGAAACCCACACAGTCACGGGGAGAGTGTACTATCTCCTCACAGGAAACCCACGTGGTCACGGGTAGAGAGCACAAACTCCTCACAGGAAACCCACGCGGTCACGGGGAGAGTGCACAAACTCCTCACCAACAGTAAACCCAAGCGGTCATGGGGAGAGTGCACAAACTCCTCACAGGAAACACACGCGGTCACGGGGTGTGTGTACAAATTCCTGACAGGAAACCCACGCGGTCACGGGGAGAGTGTACAAACTCCAGACCCACAGGATACCCACGCGGTCACGGGGAGAGTGCACAAACTCATCACCAGCAGTAAACCCACGCGGATATGGGCTGAGTGCACAAACTCGTCACAGGAAAACCACGCAGTCATGGGGAGAGTGTTCAAACCCCTCACAAGAAACCCACGCAGTCACGGAAAGAGAGTAGAAACCCCTCACCTACTGGAAACCCACGCGGTCACGGGGAGAGTCTACAAACCCCTCACAGGAAACCCACGCGGTCACGGGGAGAGTGTACAAACTCCTCACCCACAAGAAACCCACGCAGTCACGGGGAGAGTGTACAAACTCCTCACAGGAAACCCACGCGGTTACGGGGAGAGTGTACAAACTCCTCACAGGAAACCCACGCGGTCACGGGAAGAGATTACAAACCCCTCACCCACAAGAAACCCAGGTGCTTATGGGGAGAGTGCACAAACATCTCACAGGATACCTACGCGGACACTGGAAGAGTGTATAAACCCCTCACTGGAACCCACGCGATCACGGGGAGAGTGTACAAACATTTCACATGAAACCCACAGGGTTACGAGGAGAGTGTACAAACTCCCGACAGGAAACACACGCAGTCACGGGGAGAGTGTTCAAACCCCTCAAAGGAAATCAACGCGGTCACAGGGAGAGTGTTCAAACTCCTCACAGGAAAACCACGCGATCACGGGGAGAGTGCAGAAACTCCTCACAGGAAACCCACGCAGTCACGGGGAGAGCGTACAAACTCCTCACCCACTGGAAACCCACGCGGTCACGGGGAGAGTCTACAAACTCCTCACCCACAAGAAACGCACGCGGTCACGGGTAGAGAGTTCAAACCCCTCACAGAAAACCCATGCAGTCACGGGGAGAGTGTACAAACTCCTCACAGGAAACCCATACAGACACGGGGAGAGTGTTCAAACCCATCACAGGAAAACCACGCGGTCGCGGGGATAGTGTATAAACCTCTCACAGGAAACCCACGCGGTTACGGGGAGAGTGCACAAACCCCTCACAGGAAACCCACACGGTTACGGGGAGAGTGTACAAACTCCTCACAGGAAACTCACGCGGTCACGGGGAGAGTGCACAAACCCCTCACCCACAAGAAACCCACTTGGTCATGGGGAGAGTGTACAAACTACTCACAGGAATCCCACATGGTCTTGGGGAGAGTGTACAAACACCTCACCCAAAAGAAACCCACGCGGACACAGGCAGAGTGCACAAGCTTCTCACAGGAAACCCACGCGATCACGGGGAGAGTGTTCAAACCCCTCAAAGGAAATCAACGCGGTCACAGGGAGAGTGTTCAAACTCCTCACAGGAAAACCACGCGATCACGGGGAGAGTGCAGAAACTCCTCACAGGAAACCCACGCGGTCACGGGGAGAGTCTACAAACTCCTCACCCACAAGAAACCCACGCGATTACGGGGAGAGTGTACAAACTCTTCACATGAAACCCACGGGGTTACAAGGAGAGTGCACAAACCCCTGACAGGAAACACATGCAGTCACGGGGAGAGTGCACAAACTCCTCACAGGAAACCCACGTGGTCACAGGGAGAGTGTATAAACTGCTCACAGGAAACCCACGCGGTCATGGGGTGAGTGTACAAACTCCTCACAGAAAACCTACGCGGTCACGGGGAGAGTGCACAAACTCCTCACAGGACACCCACGCGGTCAAGGGGAGAGTGTACAAACTCCTCACAGGACACCCCCACGGTCACGGGGAGAGTGTTCAAAACCCTCACCCACAGGAAAACCACGCGGTCGCGGGAAGAGTGTACAAACTCCTCACCCAGAGGAAACCCAAGCGGTCATGGGGAGAGTGTTCAAACCCCTCACAGGAAACTCACCCGGTCACGGGGAGAGTGTACAAACTCCTCACAGGAAACCAACGCGGTAACGGGGAGAGTGTACAAACTCCTCACAGGAAACCCCCGCGGTCACGGGGAGAGTGTTCAAACCCATCACAGGAAACCCACGCGGTCACGGGGAGATTGTACAAACTCCTCACAGGAAACCCACACGGTCACGGGAAGAGTGTACAAACCCCTCACCCACAGGAAACCCACGCGGTCATGGGGAGAGTGTTCAAACCTATCACAGGAAACCAACAACGTCACGGGGAGAGTGTTCAAATCAATCAAAGGAAACGCACGCGGTCACGGGGATAGTGTATAAACCCCTCACAGGAAACCCACGCGGACTCGGGCAGAGTGCACAAACTCCTCACAGGAAACCCACGCGGTCACGGGGAGAGTGTACAAACTCTTCACAGAAAACCCACGCGGTCATGGGGAGAGTGTATAAACTCCTCACAAGAAACAAACACAGTCACAGGGAGAGTGTACAAACCCCTCACAGGAAACCCACGCGGTCACGGGGAGAATGTACAAACTCCTCACCCACAAGAAACCCACGCGGTCATGGGGAGAGTGTACAAACTCCTCACAGGAAAACCACGCAGTCATGGGGAGAGTGTTCAAACCCCTCACAAGAAACCCACGCAGTCACGGAAAGAGAGTAGAAACCCCTCACCTACTGGAAACCCACGCGGTCACGGGGAGAGTCTACAAACCCCTCACAGGAAACCCACGCGGTCACGGGGAGAGTGTACAAACTCCTCACCCACAAGAAACCCACGCAGTCACGGGGAGAGTGTACAAACTCCTCACAGGAAACCCACACGGTCACGGGAAGAGCGTACAAACCCCTCACAGGAAACTCACGCGGTCACGGGGAGAGTGTAGAAACTCCTCACAGGAAACCCACGCGGTTACGGGGAGAGTGTACAAACTCCTCACAGGAAACCCACGCGGTCACGGGAAGAGATTACAAACCCCTCACCCACAAGAAACCCAGGTGCTTATGGGGAGAGTGCACAAACATCTCACAGGATACCTACGCGGACACGGGAAGAGTGTATAAACCCCTCACTGGAACCCACGCGATCACGGGGAGAGTGTACAAACATTTCACATGAAACCCACGGGGTTACGAGGAGAGTGTACAAACTCCTGACAGGATACCCACGCGGTCACGGGGAGAGTGCACAAACTCATCACCAGCAGGAAACCCACGCGGATATGGGCTGAGTGCACAAACTCCTCACAGGAAAACCACGCAGTCATGGGGAGAGTGTTCAAACCCCTCACAAGAAACCCACGCAGTCACGGAAAGAGAGTAGAAACCCCTCACCTACTGGAAACCCACGCGGTCACGGGGAGAGTCTACAAACCCCTCACAGGAAACCCACGCGGTCACGGGGAGAGTGTACAAACTCCTCACCCACAAGAAACCCACGCAGTCACGGGGAGAGTGTACAAACTCCTCACAGGAAACCCACACGGTCACGGGAAGAGTGTATAAACCCCTCACAGGAAACACACGCGGTCACGGGGAGAGTGTAGAAACTCCTCACAGGAAACCCACGCGGTTACGGGGAGAGTGTACAAACTCCTCACAGGAAACCCACGCGGTCACGGGAAGAGATTACAAACCCCTCACCCACAAGAAACCCAGGTGCTTATGGGGAGAGTGCACAAACATCTCACAGGATACCTACGCGGACACGGGAAGAGTGTATAAACCCCTCACTGGAACCCACGCGATCACGGGGAGAGTGTACAAACATTTCACATGAAACCCACGGGGTTACGAGGAGAGTGTACAAACTCCTGACAGGATACCCACGCGGTCACGGGGAGAGTGCACAAACTCATCACCAGCAGTAAACCCACGCGGATATGGGCTGAGTGCACAAACTCCTCACAGGAAAACCACGCAGTCATGGGGAGAGTGTTCAAACCCCTCACAAGAAACCCACGCAGTCACGGAAAGAGAGTAGAAACCCCTCACCTACTGGAAACCCACGCGGTCACGGGGAGAGTCTACAAACGCTTCACAGGAAAACCACGCGGTCACGGGAAGAGTGTACAAACCCCTCACAGGAAACTCACGCGGTCACGGGGAGAGTGTAGAAACTCCTCACAGGAAACCCACGCGGTTACGGGGAGAGTGTACAAACTCCTCACAGGAAACCCACGCGGTCACGGGAAGAGATTACAAACCCCTCACCCACAAGAAACCCAGGTGCTTATGGGGAGAGTGCACAAACATCTCACAGGATACCTACGCGGACACGGGAAGAGTGTATAAACCCCTCACTGGAACCCACGCGATCACGGGGAGAGTGTACAAACATTTCACATGAAACCCACAGGGTTACGAGGAGAGTGTACAAACTCCCGACAGGAAACACACGCAGTCACGGGGAGAGTGTTCAAACCCCTCAAAGGAAATCAACGCGGTCACAGGGAGAGTGTTCAAACTCCTCACAGGAAAACCACGCGATCACGGGGAGAGTGCAGAAACTCCTCACAGGAAACCCACGCAGTCACGGGGAGAGCGTACAAACTCCTCACCCACTGGAAACCCACGCGGTCACGGGGAGAGTCTACAAACTCCTCACCCACAAGAAACCCACGCGATTACGGGGAAAGTGTACAAGCTCTTCACATGAAACCCACGGGGTTACAAGGAGAGTGCACAAACCCCTGACAGGAAACACATGCAGTCACGGGGAGAGTGCACAAACTCCTCACAGGAAACCCACGTGGTCACAGGGAGAGTGTATAAACTGCTCACAGGAAACCCACGCGGTCATGGGGTGAGTGTACAAACTCCTCACAGAAAACCCACGCGGTCACGGGGAGAGTGCACAAACTCCTCACAGAAAACCCACGCGGTCACGGGGAGAGTGCACAAACTCCTCACAGGACACCCACGCGGTCAAGGGGAGAGTGTACAAACTCCTCACAGGACACCCCCGCGGTCACGGGGAGAGTGTTCAAAACCCTCACCCACAGGAAAACCACGCGGTCGCGGGAAGAGTGTACAAACTCCTCACCCAGAGGAAACCCAAGCGGTCATGGGGAGAGTGTTCAAACCCCTCACAGGAAACTCACCCGGTCACGGGGAGAGTGTACAAACTCCTCACAGGAAACCAACGCGGTAACGGGGAGAGTGTACAAACTCCTCACAGGAAACCCCCGCGGTCACGGGGAGAGTGTTCAAACCCATCACAGGAAACCCACGCGGTCACGGGGAGATTGTACAAACTCCTCACAGGAAACCCACACGGTCACGGGAAGAGTGTACAAACCCCTCACCCACAGGAAACCCACGCGGTCATGGGGAGAGTGTTCAAACCTATCACAGGAAACCAACAACGTCACGGGGAGAGTGTTCAAATCAATCAAAGGAAACGCACGCGGTCACGGGGATAGTGTCTAAACCCCTCACAGGAAACCCACGCGGTCACGGGGAGAGTTTACAAACTCCTCACAGGAAACCCACGCGGACTCGGGCAGAGTGCACAAACTCCTCACAGGAAACCCACGCGGTCACGGGGAGAGTGTACAAACTCTTCACAGAAAACCCACGCGGTCATGGGGAGAGTGTATAAACTCCTCACAAGAAACAAACACAGTCACAGGGAGAGTGTACAAACCCCTCACAGGAAACCCACGCGGTCACGGGGAGAATGTACAAACTCCTCACCCACAAGGAACCCACGCGGTCATGGGGAGAGTGTACAAACTCCTCACAGGAAAACCACGCAGTCATGGGGAGAGTGTTCAAACCCCTCACAAGAAACCCACGCAGTCACGGAAAGAGAGTAGAAACCCCTCACCTACTGGAAACCCACGCGGTCACGGGGAGAGTCTACAAACCCCTCACAGGAAACCCACGCGGTCACGGGGAGAGTGTACAAACTCCTCACCCACAAGAAACCCACACAGTCACGGGGAGAGTGTACAAACTCCTCACAGGAAACCCACACGGTCACGGGAAGAGTGTACAAACCCCTCACAGGAAACTCACGCGGTCACGGGGAGAGTGTAGAAACTCCTCACAGGAAACCCACGCGGTTACGGGGAGAGTGTACAAACTCCTCACAGGAAACCCACGCGGTCACGGGAAGAGATTACAAACCCCTCACCCACAAGAAACCCAGGTGCTTATGGGGAGAGTGCACAAACATCTCACAGGATACCTACGCGGACACGGGAAGAGTGTATAAACCCCTCACTGGAACCCACGCGATCACGGGGAGAGTGTACAAACATTTCACATGAAACCCACGGGGTTACGAGGAGAGTGTACAAACTCCTGACAGGAAACACACGCAGTCAGGGGGAGAGTGTACAAGCTCCTCACAGAAAACCCACGCGGTCAAGGGGAGAGTGTACAAACTCCTCACACACAAGAAACGCACGCGGTCACGGGTGGAGAGTTCAAACCCCTCACAGAAAACCCATGCAGTCATGGGGAGAGTGTACAAACTCCTCACAGGAAACCCATACAGACACGGGGAGAGTGTTCAAACCCATCACAGGAAAACCACGCGGTCGCGGGGATAGTGTATAAACCTCTCACAGGAAACCGACGTGGTTACGGGGAGAGTGCACAAACCCCTCACAGGAAACCCACGCGGTTACGGGGAGAGTGTACAAACTCCTCACAGGAAACCCATACAGACACGGGGAGAGTGTTCAAACCCATCACAGGAAAACCACGCGGTCGCGGGGATAGTGTATAAACCTCTCACAGGAAACCGACGTGGTTACGGGGAGAGTGCACAAACCCCTCACAGGAAACCCACGCGGTTACGGGGAGAGTGTACAAACTCCTCACAGGAAACTCACGCGGTCACGGGGAGAGTGCACAAACCCCTCACCCACAAGAAACCCACTTGGTCATGGGGAGAGTGTACAAACTACTCACAGGAATCCCACATGGTCTCGGGGAGAGTGTACAAACACCTCACCCAAAAGAAACTCACGCGGACACGGGCAGAGTGCACAAACTTCTCACAGGAAACCCACGCGATCACAGGGAGAGTGTTCAAACCCCTCAAAGGAAATCAACGCGGTCACAGGGAGAGTGTTCAAGCTCCTCACAGAAAACCGACGCGGTCACGGGGAGAGTTTACAAACTCCTCACAGGAAAACCACGCGATCACGGGGAGAGTGCAGAAACTCCTCACAGGAAACCCACGCGGTCACGGGGAGAGCGTACAAACTCCTCATCCACTGGAAACCCACGCGGTCACGGGGAGAGTCTACAAACTCCTCACCCACAAGAAACCCACGCGATTACGGGGAGTGTGCACAAACTCCTCACAGGAAACCCACGTGGTCACAGGGAGAGTGTATAAACTGCTCACAGGAAACCCACGCGGTCATGGGGTGAGTGTACATACTCCTCACAGGAAACCCACGTCGTCACGGGGAGAGTGCACAAACTCCCAACAGGAAACCCACGCGGTGACGGGGAGAGTGCACAAACTCCTCACCCACAGGAAACCCACTTGATCATGGGGAGAGTGTACAAACTACTCACAGGAATCCCACATGGTCTCGGGGAGAGTGTACAAACACCTCACCCACAAGAATCCCACGCGGACATGGGCAGAGTGCACAAACTCCTCACAGGAAACCCACGCGATCACGGGGAGAGTGAACAAACTCCTCAAAGGAAACCCACGCGATCACGGGGAGAGTGAGCAAACTCCTCACAGAAAACCCACGCGGTCAAGGGGAGAGTGCACAAACTCCTCACAAGACACCCCCGTGGTCATGGGGAGAGTGTATAAACCCCTCACAGGAAACCCACCTGGTCACGGGGAGAGTGCACAGACTCCTCAAAGGAAACCCACGCGGTCACGGGGAGAGTGTTCAAACCCCTCAGAGGAAACCCACGTGCTCACGGGGAGAGCGCACAAACATTTCACAGGAAACCCACGCGGACAAGGGGTGAGTGTACAAACTCTTGACAGAAAACCCACGCGGTCACAGGGAGAGTGTACAAACTACTCATAGGAAACGCACGGGGTCACGGGGAGAGTCTACAAACTCCTCACCCACAAGAAACCCACGCGATCACAGGGAGAGTGTACAAACTCTTCACATGAAACCCACGGGGTTACAAGGAGAGTGCACAAACTCCTCACAGGAAACCCACGTGGTCACGGGGAGAGTGCAGAAACTCCCAACAGGAAACCCACGCGGTGACGGGGAGAGTGCACAAACGCCTCACCCACAGGAAACCCACTTGATCATGGGGAGAGTGTACAAACTACTCACAGGAATCCCACATGGTCTCGGGGAGAGTGTACAAACACCTCACCCACAAGAATCCCACGCGGACATGGGCAGAGTGCACAAACTCCTCACAGGAAACCCACACGATCACGGGGAGAGTGAACAAACTCCTCACAGAAAACCCACGCGGTCACGGGGAGAGTGTACAAACTCCTCACAAGACACCCCCGTGGTCACGGGGAGAGGGTACAAACTCCTCACAGGAAACCAACGCGGTCACGGGGAGAGTGTATAAACTCCACACAGGAAACCCACGCGGTCACGGGGAGAGTGTTCAAACCCATCACAGGAAACCCACGTGGTCACGGGGAGAGTGCACAAACTCCTCACAGGAAACCCACGCGGTCATGGGGAGAGTGTTCAAACCTATCACAGGAAACCAACAACGTCACGGGGAGAGTGTTCAAATCAATCAAAGGAAACGCACGCGGTCATGGGGAGTGTGTTCAAACACCTCACCCTCAGGAAACCCACGTGGTCACGGGGAGAGTGTACAAACCCCTCACAGTAAACCCACGCGGTCATGGGGAGTGTGTAGAAACTCCTCACCCACAAGAAACCCACGCGGTCACGGGGAGAGTGTACAAACCCCTCACAGGAAACCCACGCGGTCACCCGAAGAGATTACAAACCCCTCACCCACAAGAAACACACGTGCTGATGGGGAGAGTGCACACACATCTCACAGGAAACTCACGCGGTCACGGGAAGAGTGTATAAACCCCTCACCGGAAACCCACGTGGTAACGGGGAGAGTGTAGAAACTCCTCATAGGAAACCCATGGGGTCACGGGGAGAGCGTACAAACTCCTCACCCACAAGAAACCCACGCAATCACGGGGAGAGTGTACAAACATTTCACATGAAACCCAAGGGGTTACGAGGAGAGTGTACAAACCCCTGACAGGAAAGACACGCAGTCACGAGGAGAGTGTGCAAACTCCTGACAGGAAACCCACGGGGTTACGAGGAGAGTGTACAAACTCCTCACAGTAATCCCACACGGTTCTGGGGAGAGTGTACAAACTCCTCACAGGAAACCCACGCGGTCAGGAGGAGAGTGCACAAACTCCTCACAGGACACCCCCGCGGTCACGGGAAGAGTGTTCAAACCCATCACAGGAAACCCACGCGGTCACGGGGAGAGTGTTCAAACCCCTGACCCACAGGAAACCCACGCGGTCACGGGGAGAGTACACAAACTTGTCACAGGAAACCAACGCAGTCACGGGGAGAGTGGACAAACTCCTCACCCACAAGAAACCCACGCGGTCACGGGGAAGACTGTTCAAACCCCTCACAGCAAACCCACGCGTTTGCGTGTAGAGTGTACAAACCTCTCACAGGAAACCCACGTACTCACGGGGAGAGTGCACAAACATCTAACAGGAAACCCACGCGGTCACGGGGATAGTGTATAAACCCCTCACAGGAAACCCACGCGGTCACGGGGTGAGTGTACAAACCTCTCACAGGAAACCCACGTGCTCACGGGGAGAGTGTACAAACTCCTCACAGGAAACCCACGCGGTAACGGGAAGAGTGTACAAACTCCTCACAGGAAACCCACGTGGTCACGGGGAGAGTGTACAATCTCCTCACAGGAAACCCATGCGGTCACGGGAAGAGTGTACAAACTCCTCACAGGAAAGACACACAGTCATGGGGAGAGTGTACAAACTCCTCATCCACAAGAAATTCATGCGGTCACGGGGAGAGTGTACAAGCTCCTCACCAACAAGATATAAACACGGTCACAGGGAGAGGGCACAAACTCCTCACAGGAAACACACGCGGTCACGGGGAGAGTGTATAAAACTCCTCACAGGAAACCCACACGGTCAAGGGGAGAGTGTACAAACTCCTCATCCACAAGAAATCCATGCCGTCATGGGGAGAGTGTACAAGATCCTCACCCACAAGAAACCCACGCGGTCACGGGGTGAGTGTACAAACCTCTCACAGGAAACCCACGCAGTCACGGGGAGAGTGCACAAATTCCTCACAGGAAACCCACACGGTCAGGGGGAGAGTGTACAATCTCCTCACAGGAAACCCATGCGGTCTCGGGTAGAGAGCACAAGCTCCTCACAGGAAACCCACGGTGTCACGGGGAGAGTGTTCAAACCCCTCACAGGAAACCCACACGATCAAAGGGAGAGTGCACTAACTCCTCACAGGAAAACCACGCGGTCAAAGGGAGAGTATTCAAACCCCTCACAGGTGTCACGGGAAGAGTGTACAAACTCCTCACAGGAAACCCACGCGGTCACGGGGAGAGTGTACAAACTCCTCACAGGAAACCCACACAGTCACGGGGTAGAGTGTACAAATTGCTTACCCACAAGAAATGCACACGGTTACGGGCAGAGTGTACAAACTCCTCACAGGAAACCCACGCGGTCATGGGGGGAGTGTAGAAACTCCTCACGCACAGGAAACCCACGCGGTCACGGGGAGAGTGTTCAAACACCTCACAGGAAACCCACGCGGTCACGAGAAGAGTGTAGAAACTCCTTA